>NC_090934.1:112763115-113080615 GCF_040938575.1 Ambystoma mexicanum | reverse complement strand
AACCTTTAGGCTGCCGAGAATTCCCTTACCCAATTAAGCTTCCCAGACTAGAGTCAGTGGGCCGCTGCGATGGCAGATAATGGCGACCCCGGGGGCTTTCTGACCGGTGAGTGATATTTGCTGTAACACGCTCTTTTATGCAACACCGAGATGTATTTCTATTTCACAGGGTGGGTCTCCTTTGCTTAACATACAGTTTTTGTGTGAGATGCAGCATTTTCTTTGAAAGCAAGCCGTGAACTCGCTCGCCGCATGACGTCTGTCTTTTATGTCTATTTTCAGACTTGAATTTCACCTTTGTTTCCATGAACTTACTCTGACCTCTATTCTTAAATGTTTCCCTCCTGCTTTGTTTACCTTTTTTTCCCTGGCCAAAATTCTTAAGCATTGCGCAGGCAAGAAAACTGCTACCAAAATGCCTGATTTAATTAAGCATTTACGAAGCCGGCATGTATAGGGTACGGTAAATGTAAATGAGCTAAATGAAGTTAGTAAACAATGTCTAAGCGGGTCACTCAAAGCTTAATAATAAAAATGTGCATTTATATAGCACTACAAACCCTCAGGAATATGAGCTGCTGCTGCTTATTATTACCCACAGTGCGTGGTGCTCGTGTTTCAACCTTGGAAGGATGAAGGTTTGGCCCTGCCGGGATTCGAACCTCCATTGTCAATCTGCACAGATGCCAATGAGAGCACTCTATTCACTGTGCTATCTGACCGTAAGGGTCCCAAACAGGGCTAAACGCTGGTGGATGGAATCCCCCATTTTTTTCAGAGGGTGGACTCAGTCCCCCCAAGCTAAAATGGGAAACATTGAACTCTCCGTTGAAATTATGAATTAAAGCCAACCTTGGGGAATCGAACTGCAGTCATCAGGTTTGTCAGCTGGAAACTGCACCACTGCTCTACATAACCTAATGAAAAATAGCAAACAACTAAAGGGGAAATATCCCATGTCGGTAGTGCACGTCCCACCGAAAGAATTTGCATTGTTTCTTGGAATTTAAAACATGCACACCTTTTAACGTTTTCAAAAACACTATTTGAAGAAAATATCCTCACTCGGTTTTGTGTGTGTGTGTGTTGTGATTTTATGAAAGGTAAATGACAATCTCTCTGTGCAATGTGGGTGGTTATGCGAAGCAAATTTAATGAAATGTGCATATTTCACCTAGATCTGCTAATTTCTGGCACATCACATCCCATTGTGTTTGTTCATGAGTTCCCCCACTTTTATTTTTAGGACTTGACCCCTGGTCCTAATCAGTAAAAAGCTGCTTCTTGAAGAGAAATGCTTGTGACTGCTTGGGAACTGTTATTTAGACATTCCAATTGCCTAATGAGTGCTTGAGAAATGTTAAGCAAACTTTCTTTGTCTAGGTTTTCTTTTCTTCTGCATCTTATGTGTCTTCTGTTTGGGTGTTTTGTGTCGTCTGCTATTCCATTGCCTCTATGCGAATGACCTTGTGGTTGTGAGTTGGAACTCTTCAATTCAGACTTTTTCCCAAAAGGTCAAACCAGTGTGGGACTAGTCTAAATGCATATGAGGACATATCCGGACAGGCGGTGACTCCAATTAGATTTTAGGCATGTGACAAAGCCAGTCACATTTCAGGCGAGTCGTAAACATCTGCTGATGATAAGTATTGTATAACCAAGCCCATCCAATGTGGATATTTGATCAATGATATTTTCAAAGCCAGAAACATATTTATGTTGCTACCTGCCCACCTCCTCGCAGCCAGGGGGTTTGGCTGTTTTGCCACTTTTTTGCTGCATTTTATTAGGGGGCGGAGTCAGGATGAGGGCCATTTAGACATGATATTCTGGGTAGTGTGGTGAGAGGGCGAAGAGGCTACATATGGCAGGGTCTTTAGTGGGCTTGACCATCCCACCCATAAACAATGCTTAGAAAAATACAGAAAACACGGTCAGGTGATGGGGTGGGCCGCATGCATTTATGGTCCATATTTTTAGGGGGCGGGGAGAAGAAGTGACTATCAAAATAACAGTTCCGTTTACACCTTTAGGTAAACCTGCAACCCTGAGGTTGCACATGGCAGACTCCATCAGGTGCTGCACCACACTGCACTGCAGCATACCAACAGTGTGTACAGGCTTAAAAAATCAACTCTTCTGACGTACACATACTGCTAAATTCATTGCCCGTAGGGTCTGCAACCTTTGACTCCCCAGATGTTGTGTGCTACAACTTCCATTAGGCCTAGCCAGTATAGTCAAGTCAATGGTAAGGAATGATGGGAGTTGTATTCCAAAACATCTGGAAAGCCAAATGTTGCAGACCCCTGCCATAGAAGTTCAATTGTCTGCCGCCCGTGGAAACCCAATGGTGCTAGAGACTTAAATATGGTGGATAACCTAAGGTTGGTTATATGAATTGCATGGAACCAAAACACTTAGTAAGAATAAGGCCACGTGACAGAGCTTCCTGGCCTTTAGCTCTGTTTATCGGCAATGTAGCATCTGCAATCCTATTACTCAAGCTTGAAAACATGTTTGCCCTGCTTTTTCTTAACCAGGCCATATCTATACATGGCAATGGTAGGTGCTGGTAAAAAGAGTGTTCTCTAAAACACTCTATAACAATGCTTTTACTGTATATAGTTATAGTTTACGTACTATTGATCTGATACTTCCTTTATCAGAACCTTCCTTTTGGATATTCAGAGCTAAAACAAAGTCCTGGCTCGCCAACAAGAATTCCACCTCTATCTGACACACTACTAAATGTACTTGTTTCCTTTGTCGACCATCATGTAACCCAGTCAACTGCACTTAAAGCTATTTTATTGTATGTCTATACTCTGCTGTAATCTCCTCTAATTCTCCGGTGTCAGTAACCTCAGGGTTCGGCGCACGGTGTAAATAAAGAAACTAAACTAAACTAAACTAAACTTTAAGATTAATGAACATGTGACCCTGTGTCAATGATGTGCCACCAATATTAGTATGTTTTTGTTATGTGGTGACATAGTTCAAAAGTAATTTCCCTCTATGTCCTGACTCGTGCCCCGACATGTTTCATACCCTCTTAAATGTGCAGTTTTAAAAATAACCATATCAGTTAGGATTGTCAACCATGACTATGGGAATTGGCAGCAAACACGACCACCTGGCAAGACTAGGAGCAATTGCTATCAAGTAATAAGGTCATTCTATCGCCCTGAAGAAGGTGGCTTCCACGTCCCTCTAATTTGGTTGCAAGATGGACGCCATGGCCGCCGAAACGTCATTTTTCAAGCAAGGGGGACTTATGAACCAATTTATCATGGTTTAGTGAGACAATACTGTATGTTGATTGTTACACTTTGATGTGGAACCCCCACTATTATACCCCCTGCGACGTTGGCACAGAACTAGTTGGGATCACCTTGTCCCAATAGAACTTACTAGAACAGACATCCACACATTGGGATTCAGATAGATCCCACCCAATTAGATAGTTCTAAGACTACTGGAACGACCCAGGAATTCTTTTTCACAAACATATTTCTAAAGAATACAAGTTGTTGATTAACATAGAAATGTGCTACATTCCTTGCACATTCAAAACACTTTTTTGCTTGTTTCTTGCTCTTTCTTTCTTGTTATATGTTAAATTTTAGAATCTCTTTTTTACGACACTATGTTCATGTTGTATTGTTTTTTGGAAACTTTATGATTTGTTTTTGTTTGTAATCAATAAAACATTTTTTTGTATATATTAATTGTGTACTTTCAATACAAGTCATTTAATTTCACAGCCCCTGGTGTGTATGTGGGTTTTTCCTTCTGGACATTTTCTTTGGGTTATTCTTCCCAAGATATATTTTATTAGTAAATACAGTAAAGGTTCCTTGATATTACAAATTGGTCATGCTTCATTCAATGACAAATAATCAGGATGAACATTCTTCAGTAGCAGTTCTACTTCCTTTGTATCACTACATTCACCAAGCATAGCAGCAATGACCATAGGGTAATAACAGCAATATAGAATATCATGATTAGCAAACATTCACCAAACATAGCAGCACTGGCCATCGGGTAATAACAGCAATACAGAATATCATGAATAGCATATATTCACCAAGCATCCCAGCAATGGCCATCGGGTAATAACAGCAATAAAGAATATCATGAATAGCATACATTCACCAAACATAGCAGCTATGGCCATAGGGTAATAACAGCAATATAGAATATCATGATTAGCAAACATTCACCAAACATAGCAGCACTGGCCATCGGGTAATACCAGCAATACAGAATATCATGAATAGCATACATTCAACAAACATCACAGCAATGACAATCGGGTGATAACAGGAATAAAGAATATCATGAATATAATACATTCATCAAACATCGCAGCAATGGCCATCGGGTAATAACAGCAATAAAGAATATCATGAATAGCATACATTCACCAAACATAGCAGCAATGGCCTTCGGGTAATAACAGCAATAAAGAATATCATGAATAGCATACATTTAACAAACATCGCAGCAATGACCATCGGGTAATAACAGCAATAAAGAATATCATGAATAACATGCATGCACCAAAATTCACAGCAATGACCATCGGGTAATAACAGCAATAAAGAATATCATGAATATAACACATTCACCAAACAGAGCAGCAATGGCCATCGGGTAATAACAGCAATAAAGAATATCATGAATAGCATACATTCACCAAACATAGCAGCAATGGCCATCGGATACTAAGAGCAATAAAGAATATCATGAATAGCAGACATTCACCAAACATAACAGCAATTGCCATCGGGTAATAACAGCAATAAAGAATATCATGAATAGCATACATTTACCAAACATCGCAGCAATGGCCATCGGGTAATAACAGCAATAAAGAATATCATGCATAGCATACATGCACCAAACATAGCAGCAATGGCCATCGGGTAACAACAGCAATAAAGAATATCATGAATAGCATACATTCACCAAACATAGCAGCAATGGCCATCGGGTAATAATAGCATTAAATAATATCAGGGCTATCATACATTCACCAAATACCGCAGCAATGATCATTGGGTAATAATAGCAATAAAGATTACCATGAATAGCATACATTCACCAAACATTGCAGCAATGACCATCGGGTAATAATAGCAATAAAGAATATCATGAAGAGCATACATTCACCAAACATCGCAGCAATGACCATTGGTTAATAATAAAAATAAAGGATATCATAAATAGCATTCATTCACCAAACATCACAGCAATGACTATCGGGTAATAACAGCAATGAAAAATATCATGAATAGCATATATTCACCAAGCATCCCAGCAATGACCATCGGGTAATAACAGCAATAAAGAATATCATGAATAGCATACATGCACCTAACACTGCAGCAATGGCCACCGGGTAATAATAGCAATAAAGAATATCATGAATATCATACCTAAACCAAACATAGCAGCAATTGCCATCGGGTAATAACAGCAATAAAGAATATCATGAATAGCATACATGCACCAAACATAGCAGCAATGGCCATCGGTTAAAAACAGCAATAAAGAATATCATGAATATAACACATTCACCAAACATTGCAGCAATGGCCATCGAGTAATAACAGGAATAAAGAATATCATGAATAGCATACATTCACCAAACATCGCAGCAATGACCAAGGGGTAATAATAGCAATGAAGAATATCATGAGTAGCATACATTCAACAAACATTGCAGCAATGACCATCAGGTAATTACAGCAATAAAGAATATCATGAATAGCATACATTCACCAAACATAGCATCAATGACCATCGGGTAATAATAGCAATAAAGAATAACATGAATAGCATACATTCATCAAACATAGCAGCAATGGCCATCGGGTAATAATAGCAATACGGAATATCCTGAATATCATACATTCACCAAATATCGCAGCAATGACCAAGGGGTAATAATAGTAATAAAGGATATCATGAATAGCATACATCCATCAACTATTGCAGCAATGACCATCGGGTAATAACAGCAGTAAAGAATATCATGAATAGCATACATTCACCAAACATAGCGTCAATGGCCATCGGGTAATAACAGCAATATACAATATCATTAATATAATACATTCACCAAACATAGCAGCAATGGCCATCGGGTAATAACAGCAATACAGAATATCATGAATAGCATACATTCACCAAACATAGCAGCAATGGCCATCGGGTAATAACAGCAATAAAGAATATCATGAATAGCATACATTTACCAAACATCGCAGCAATGCCCATCGGGTAATAACAGCAATAAAGAATATCATGCATAGCATAGATGCACCAAACATAGCAGCAATGGCAATCGGGTAATAACAGCAATAAAGAATATCATGATTAGCATACATTCACCAAACATAGCAGCAATGGCCATCGGGTAATAACAGCAATAAAGAATATCACGAATAGCATACATTCACCAAACATAGCAGCAATGGCCATCGGGTAACAACAGCAATAAAGAATATCATGAATAGCATACATTCACCAAACATCGCAGCAATGACCATCGGGTAATAATAGCAATAAAGAATATCATGAATAGCACACATTCACCAAACATTGCAGCAATGACCATCGGTTAATAATAAAAATAAAGGATATCATGAATAGCATACATTCACCAAACATTGCAGCAATGACTATCGGGTAATAACAGCAATGAAGAATATCATGAATAGCATATATTGTGGGATGTTTTTACCCATGCATCCGAGCCCTACCTCAAAAACTGTGCAGTACTGGCATTGAAAACATCATGATGGCCAGAGCTTCCCAGGGAAATGCATGAAGAATAGGCTGCCACCCATTTTGCCGATGTTATGGGCACAGAAGGGCACTGCCTAAAACCCCATTGGACTACCCACACAGTAGCCTGAAACCATTGGGAATGGCAATGCTGATTGCCAAAAGCAACCTAGAATTGTGGGGAATTCATTTTCTTAAATCCCAAAAATGGGTGCATTACCAGTACTCACCACTATCAGAAAGCCGGCGTTTTAAAACAACACCAGATTATTTTTTTTTTGTGTAAAACTGAATAAATGAACCCAAAGCGGGCCAAAGAAAGACTTACTGAGAGGTGGATACAATGTAAAGTTATATTCTGAAGTGACTTGAAGGTTTATAACAAGACTGGCTGAGCTGTGGATTTCAGCAGTTTAAGTAAATTTGGACTGAAAGACACTAAAAATCTAAATGTTTAAAAGAAATGTGTGACCTACTTTTGAGTGTCACATAGGTTGCAATTGTTTAAATGTCATAGTTTTAAACTTAGAATCAGCATTCTAGCTGCATATGTAAAAATGGTTAGTTTTATTTGAATGCAGAAAACTGGGTAACTAAAAGTGACATTAGCTGGGGCCTGGCTTAAGGAACTGAATTCTGCCCACCAGCTACCCCCGACAGGAGTTGAGACTTGCACAAAAGCTGTGTTCCCAGGCCTAGCTGCCTTTTGCTGTTCCCACCAAAAGGGATATGACACTTCTCTGATTGAATTACCTGGGCTCTGCAGGAAATTGAACAAAGCCCTGTCCTGACTCAGGCAAATGTTTTATTGGTGGGAGTCGTAAATGTAGCTTCCTCCTGGAAGGAAAGGGGAGGAGCACTGCCTGTGAGAGCAAGCTTTATAACTGGAGGGACAGCCCTTGTAATGGACAGGATATAGTGGGCTGAGGTTTCAAAATATATGTATACAGTGGGTGGTCCTGTCCGCTGAAGTTTAGGGTACTGCACGTGTTTAGTGGGCAGTAAATTCTTTTAAACCTTCCTGGGTTTCTTATATCAGGCTCAGTAGATCCCTAACATAAGGTGAGAAAACAACCTTAGACAGTTTAATAGGTTATAGTAAAGGTAGCCTTTTTTATTTTTTAAGTGGCTTGTTTTGCAATTTTTTCAAACATATAGAGAAGACATTTCGACTCAAAAATTCGAAGAGAGATCATATAGAGAAGACATTTCAACTCAAAGATTCGAAAGGAAATAGGCATGTCAAGGCGCAGAAGTGCACAATGGGGAAACAGAATTTAGCATTTTCATATTTCAATCTACATGCCTCTTAGTAGCATCATGTTTAGAATACAATTTCTTAACATACAATACTTTTTTTCAAATTCATTGACATTTTCTGTATAAAAAAGATACAAAGGTGATAGTGATGGCCAGCTAGTGCTGGTCCGAGACCAAGAGAGACTGGTCCGACGTCTGTTAATCAAATAAAGAAAGTTCTGTGTGTTCCTGTGCTGTGGTCTTACAACAAGCTGCCATTAGGAGCACTGACGTTTCGATTGATAAAAAGTTACAATCTTCATCTGGGGCCTTAGTATATTCAGGTCTCCCTGTTCCCTGCGCCCTGGAGCAGTGTGGAACTTCCTGTGGCTCCAGAGGTGGGTGGGGGTCCAATGAACCTCGTGAGAGTTCTGGGGGTCCAGTGTAAATGCTGGTTTTAGTGGGCAGCCTCGAAAAGATCCGGGTGCCTGGAGATGTACCCTGTGTGATTTGGGGTGAATGCACGGCTCGACTGCGTATGCCGTAATCGTGTTGTCTGGGCTATAGTCCGCAGAACCATTTCCGGATCTTTTCGAGGCTGCCCACTAAAACCAGCATTTACACTGGACCCCCAGAACTCTCACGAGGTTCATTGGACCCCCACCCACCTCTGGAGCCACAGGAAGTTCCACACTGCTCCAGGGCGCAGGGAACAGGGAGACCTGAATATACTAAGGCCCCAGATGAAGATTGTAACTTTTTATCAATCGAAACGTCAGTGCTCCTAATGGCAGCTTGTTGTAAGACCACAGCACAGGAACACACAGAACTTTCTTTATTTGATTAACAGACGTCGGACCAGTCTCTCTCGGTCTCGGACCAGCACTAGCTGGCCATCACTATCACCTTTGTATCTTTTTTATACAGAAAATGTCAATGAATTTGAAAAAAAGTATTGTATGTTAAGAAATTGTATTCTAAACATGATGCTACTAAGAGGCATGTAGATTGAAATATGAAAATGCTAAATTCTGTTTCCCCATTGTGCACTTCTGCGCCTTGACATGCCTATTTCCTTTCGAATCTTTGAGTTGAAATGTCTTCTCTATATGATCTCTCTTCGAATTTTTGAGTCGAAATGTCTTCTCTATATGTTTGAAAAAATTGCAAAACAAGCCACTTAAAAAATAAAAAAGGCTACCTTTACTATAACCTATTAAACTGTCTAAGGTTGTTTTCTCACCTTATGTTAGGGATCTACTGAGCCTGATATAAGAAACCCAGGAAGGTTTAAAAGAATTTACTGCCCACTAAACACGTGCAGTACCCTAAACTTCAGCGGACAGGACCACCCACTGTATACATATATTGTGAGAGCAAGCTGGCTTGGCAGAACTGGAAAAAACAGAAATTCAACCTTGTGCTGGGGGGAAACCACACCCCTTTGGGGCCAGAACATAACTCTAAAAAGATGGATCATTCATAGAGCGGACTTGTGAAAATTATTTAAATGATACCATAATTCTTGTGATTTTTCTGCCCACATTTTAAGAGGTTTTTAGAACCGGTGGTATGATCTGGGGGCAAGCTAGCAGTTAAGAGGGTATTACTTAAAATGTATGCATGTTAAAAATCTGACACTTCATCAATTAATGTCCATACTCCTTGTGCACATGTGTGTAAATTTGGATTAATGTCCGAAATTGCAAAATCAGTTAAAAAGTGCAAATTTTGCCATTTCTGAATGCAAGCCCCCAGGAAGAGCAGATTTGGACAGGGTATACCTCCTGTGATATGTGATGGGTGCATGTAATTTTAAACAAATGTGTACCTGTGCAAATATGTCTTTTTGATCAAATATAGATTGTGTGCAATTTGACAGGGGAGTGTCCTTTCTGAAAGCCATTAAATGACATCATTCTGACACACAATCCTGCTCTCCAGTGAGAACGCAAAGAATTCTCCAACCTATCAGAACTCTGAAGGGGTTGGGCCTAGAAAGCTTAGCCTCTCCACCCACTTTCGAAACACATAAAAGCAGACAGTCAGGACAGATAGGGACCTGCCATTCCATTTGCTGCGGGACGCTCTGCCGGGAAAATCCATACTTTACCTCCATCAACCTCCAGAGAGCCAACATAGAGATTTCAATCTATCCACCTTCAGAGACCAAGACTTTACTTCAGAATTTGTAGCAGAGAGGTCAACTACAAGCTAAATCCCTCTTTAGCAGGCCTCAAATCATTGCCACTATCACAGCCAGGCGAGCTGTTTGAATTCTTTGCAAGAACTCTTGCCATTTGCCAGAAATCAGTGTTGTTTCAAGAGAGAGACCAGCTGAACCGGAGACCGCTGTATCCGGACCCACAGACCTGATCAGAACCAGAGACCCAGACCAGACCAGCAGAGTAGAGCTGACCCAGACGCTGTGCGCAGAGACCGTCCGTGGCGAGTGAAGAAAACCTGACCAGATCCGTGGCGAGGCCCATTCTATTTCTAAATATATTGTGAGTACCTAGCAGAACTGTGCAGAACCAATCTCTTAGTTAAAATAATATAATTCAATCTATTTTAATCTAACCAGAACTGTCTCCTAGAAGTTGTACCTTGTCATTTTGCAAAACTGTCACTTGTCACTTTGAATTTTAACATTCCAAATCCGAAAAACTACCTTTATTTAATCGCTCATATCTCTGTGACCGTTTGTCTTAGAGACTTGCAGTAAGCTGGGAATCTTGGCTTTTCAACGAACCTACTCCCTATACTCTTGCCGCAATCGTGAAAAACGCACTCGCGAATTTGCCGCGATTTGCAAATTTCTCCACGTGTGAAAACAGCAGCTTCCTTGCTTTCGTTTGCCAAAAATTCGTTTAACCTGCCAATCATTCCTAGAACATTGCTAAAGTAAGCCTGAACTAATTTAAACCAACAAATCCTCAACCTGAACCTCCAGAGGGAATTAAAATCATTTTAGCACATTTTCCAATATATTGCTATCACATTTTAAAGCATTTTGAGCCTGTGTAAAACTCATATCTATTCTCCTCTAAGCTTGCTGGGAAACTGGAACTCTGTATTACATTGTGATTGTATACCTGAACTGTGTGCTCTTCCTTCCATCTCCTTACATTGTATAGGGGGGGTGAATTGCCACAAAGGGAAAGTGATTACCTTGTCTTTTGTGAAACCATATCAGTTTATCTTCTATACTGCATTTCATTCATTCAACCTTGCATTTCCTTGAACCCTATAAAGCATTCTCTACCACATTATTCTTCTGTCCCTATTTACCAGTGTGCTACCTTATCCATTTCATGTCAACTCCTTAGTGATTATAAAGAAGTGTGCTAGTGCCAGATTCTCCGTTGTTAATCTTTATCATATCAGATTAAGTGTGATATTCAATTATTAATTTATTATAAAGTGTGATATATATATATATATATATATTGTTTAAATTCTCAAATAAACCTTTTAACTTGCAAAACAGAACTACTTCTTGGCTCAGTGGGGTCAGGGGGATTCCAAGAGAGGGGCGTTATATAGGGGTAGTCATCCAGAATGCATGAACTGGACATAAAGATATATCAATAAGGGTTTCCATTCAGTATCCCAGACTAGGCATTGACTTAGCTGTAGTGTTGAATTGAATCCTCTTACAAATTGGGGGCTCGAGCCGGGATATTCTGGGTTAGATTTACCATTTGTGCAGATTAATACAGCGTGCCAGCTGACCAGATACACATATCCGGTCGGATCACCACGCTGTGTTACGCTGTAAAGCACTCCTCAAAAGAACGCTCTAAGGAAAAGGTCTGTTTTGCAAAAATAAGATACAAACTTCTGTAAGTCAGGACAGAGACCAATCTCTAGAATGACGACCTTAGTAGACATGAAAATAGCCAGAGAGCACTTCTTACATAAGTTATTTGTGAGAGGTGAGTGGACTCACCAGGACCGCATGGTCTGGTTGCAGGCCATCACGCAACAGGTCACGGAAACAGGGTCAGATATATGGAGAGATCAGGGTCCCTTACATGTGGCCCTGAGTGAACTATACATGGCTCCTAAAGCTAAGGATGAACAAGACAAGATGGTTATGATAGCGGCATACCTGTACCTATATATGGGAGACATGCAGGATAAATGTACTGAAAGCCAAGATCTGGCGAATAAGCGACAGATGGCGTTAGAGAAGGTCCAATCTGACCTGGTCTCTTCTGAGCAGAGGCTGCAGGGGAGCCAGGAGTCAGAAAATGACAGCAGATGGTACATCACTAAAATAAAGGAGGATATGGATGTGCTGAAACAGGAAAAGGCGGACCAGGATACCAGATTTCTTGCCTTGGAGAAGGAGTACCAAGAAGGTTTGGACTCCCTACTGCAGAGCCAGAAAAAGCTGGAGCAACAGTTAGACTTCAATAGGGCATGTGCTGAGCAGGTAGTCACCCTGCAAAGCCACCTATATAGGGAGAAGGCAGAGAGCAATAAACTGATTTTGAAAGACCTGGATACCCAGGCAGAGTTTGACCAGGAGCGCCAGAAAGCTGGTGCCTTCCAAAGGCAAAGGGACGACCTGGCGGCACAGATGCAGGCTCTTAGTCAGTAAAGGGATACCTTAGGCCAGGAAGTCTGCCACTTAAAAAGGAAAATGGAAGAAAATCATCTGGCCCTCCAGGGACTGGGTGACCTCCAAAAAGAACACCATAACTTGTTAGAGCACACCAGGAAGGTGGAGGATGCTCTGGCAAGAAAGGAGCAGGCCAATAGGGACACAGCTCAGGAGGTAACCCTCCTGCAGCAGAGACTGGCCCAGTACTCCAGGACCAATCAGGAGGCACAGAGAGAAAACGAGGCTCTCTGTCAGCACAATGATAGGCTCCAACAACAGGTAGCGATGCAGGAGAGACTGATAGAG
Source organism: Ambystoma mexicanum (assembly GCF_040938575.1). Classification (NCBI taxonomy): domain Eukaryota; kingdom Metazoa; phylum Chordata; class Amphibia; order Caudata; family Ambystomatidae; genus Ambystoma; species Ambystoma mexicanum. The sequence goes on along the minus strand of NC_090934.1, from coordinate 113,067,657 downwards.
TCTAGTAAGGCCTTAACTGAGGAACTGAAGGCGCAGGCTCTTGCATTGCAACAGGGAGCGTGGGCGGATAGAGACCAGGTTCACTGGGAAAGGGAAACTCCTGAGCATAACCTCAGGAGCCCTAGTACCAGAGGCCTTTATCTCTCTCAGTCCCTGGACTCTGCCACCCCCATGTCCCCTGGCGCGCATGAGCACCGGGCCACAGGGATGGCAGATTACTATCCAGCCAGAAGCATGGGGCTCATAGGCCAGTACCTCCCAGGAATGGATGGGCGGGCATCCGGGTATGTGCACCCAAGCACAGTGCAATTTAGTGGGGAACCCCAGGAGAGTAGGCCCATTAAGGGCATCCTGAAAACTTCTGCCCAGTTAGGTCAGTGGGGAGGGTACCCATCAAATCCTGGCAGCAAGGAGGAATCTGAAGACTCCTCTGAACGGCGCAGGACACAGGAGACCAGGTCCCCACATTCTGCCAGCCATTCCCAGGCTTGCAGAATCCAGGAAAACCTGGAAGATCAGACGGGAACCTCTGGGAGCAGTGCCTCTGAGTCAGAAGATGAATGGACCAGGGTTACCCGGACCAAAAGGGCCAATAAGACAAAAAGGGCCTTGCTTAAGGACCCCTTAAAGCAGATTAAGGCAATCAGGAGCGTCATCACGCCTTATCATAAGAACGCCAAGTATTCTGTTTGGGAGCACTTAGAGTTGTTTGAGCAAATGATGGAGACTTTCCATTTGAAGGACAGCCAAAGCTGTATTCAATATGTAAAGTGGACCTTCTCCCCGGAATACTCCAGTTTCTTTGCGGGGCTGGAGGACCAAAATCATTTAAGATGGTCCACCTATAAGGCGGCCATCTTGAAACATTTTTCTACTCATAGAAATCCTCAAGAGGCTCGCAAGGCAGCCTACAATTTACAATGTAATGAGGATCAGGCCCCACAAGAATTTGTGCAGGAGTTAAAGCGTGCTTTTGCACAGACCACAAGAAGGGTGCGCACGGATAGCAGAGAATTTATTAATACGTTTTTCCATGCCTTGCCCATATACATAATGACCCAGCTCGCGAGGAATTTTCACGAGAAAAGATCTTTAGAATGGGTCATTGAACAGGCGTCCCGGATCTATGAGGTGCAGAAGCCAATCGAAAATAAAAATAATGCGCCCAAAAACCCCAAAGCCAACAACACCCCTGCTGCTGCCAAGGTGGCAGAGGTAAAGGTCATCCCCGTTTTAGATTTGGAGATGGGGGGGGGCTAAAAACCTACCTGCACCTAATAATGCTAGGCCCAGAAGGTCCTCGGGCCAGTCACAGACAGGGAGCCAGGGAGGCAGCCCCACAAATGGGGTCCCTCGCTCTCCTGATTATGTAAGCCCCCGTTACAAGGGAAACAGACCCATCCTGGGTTATGTGTGGACTCCTCCAGCCCAAGGGGGGGGATCCAGCCAAGCACCTAACCCAGAGAACTTCCCTCCCAACTTCTCACAGGAGGGCAGAAACTCACCAAACCCTGGGCAGAACTTCTTCCCCAGGTATCCACCCAACTTCCAACCCCAAAATCATCCATCCTTCTTTCCCCAATTCCCTGAGCCCAGACAACCTAATCCGGGTGAGGGGAGGCCAAGGGTGGAGGGGTACCCAAATCTTCCCAATCCGGATATTACCAGAGAAGGGATAGCTACCCTTCCCGGGATCAGCCCAGGGGAGAAAACAGGGCCCCGTATCAGCCTGAGCGGGTTTCCCAGTTAGAGCGCCAGGTTCAGAACATGGCACAGGAGCTGGGTCGCGTGCTAAGGGCTCAGCAGAACCCTCAGATGGGCATGCCGGCACAGAATGCACCAAACTCTGGGCCTGGTGCTCCAGAGCAATGACGGGGGCAGCACCCCGACAACACACCGGTTGCCAGGGAGGAGGCACAAAGGGAAGGGGGGTGTAAAGCCTTGGAGGAAGCTTCCTTCCCAACTTGTAAACAGCCCCTGGAAAACCAGGAACCGGAAACAAAATCTCCTACCCCTGAAAGTCTGCCACCCAAGGAGCAGAGGGGGGGTAGGAGAAACAAAGGACCCAAACAGACCCGTTTTGTGGAAGAAATACAGATCTTCCAATTTGAAGGAGAGGGATCCCCAGAGGATCCTGGGAAAAGGATCTTCTCCTTCAGAGATGGGGAAATCCTCCCAAGGAAAAATGGGTCCCAAGGGATGTCAATTCAGACTGGGGAGATATGGAGACTGAGCTACCGCCGCCCATCATCTCATCCCAGAACCCACAATACCAAAATCCCCTGGTTCAAACCCATCCTGGTGACTGCCTCCAAAAAGGGCGGGGCGGCCCAGAACCAGAACCAGGGGAACCCACAATGGCTCTGATCTCCAGTTGCCAAATTTTTCTTTCAGATTCCCAAGGCTCTCCACGGAATTCTGCCCAAATCTCTTCGCTAGCGATGTCCAAAACCAGAAAGTTAGCCCACCAGTTGTCCAAAAATGTGCATTATCTGTGCCCCCTTGAGGAGAAGGAGGGAAGATACTATGCCCCGGTACAAGTACAGGGGCAGGGTACGATTTCAGCGCTGGTGGACAGGGGATCTCAAGCTACCCTTCTGTCCAGAAGGGCCTTTGATGAACTGAATGCAGGAAGGGGAGGGAATTACCAAATTTCTCTCACCTCTCTTCCTGGACAACTCCAGAACTTTGACAGGAAGGAAATTCCCGTCGAGGGGACGGCAGATTTGGACATTAAAATTGGGCGACACAAGTTGAAACACCCGGTCATAGTTGTGACCCCAGAGGGCACCCTTTGTTTACTAGGGAATGACCTCCTGAGAAGGTTGTCACCCCTAATAGATTGCGTAAACAAGTTCCTCTGGACCCAGACTAGCCGACCAATAAAATTAAAACAGAGTGTTAACCATGTTAGTTTAAACGGCACCTGCCACATGGTTGAACAAAAATCTGACCAAGTAGAATTTCACTTCCAGAACAACCAGATTCCAGACGTGACAGTAATAGCAGTAGGACAACAGACTGGTGATGGGGGGTCCTCTCTATTTCTGAAAATCAACCTTCCTTCCAGTTTAAAGTGGTATTCCACACTGGAAGGAAACACCCTGAAATTCTTTACTAATCCACAATCAGAAACTCCCACTCCTATAGTCCAGAAAGAGGTGAAATCAGCTCAGAGCCTGGCTAATATTCAGCAAATTGGAGAGCAGTTGTTCATCCCTGTTCAGTTAAATGATGGGAAGGACTCTGTTCTCGCCCGAGTGTGCGTGAACAATGGTAAGAGCTTCATCAGCGAAGCCATGTTTCGCCAACTCCCAAAAGATCCAGCCATTCCCACCTTCAAACTGATATACAAATGGGAAATGGACCTGGAAGCACCTAATTCCAAACATCTCCTGCCAAGCAGGTGTATGCTCAAAATCTCCATTGGCAACAAGTGCATAGTCCACAATTGTTGGGTCGTGCGAGACGTCACTGCCGCCTTTTACTTAGGCAGTGACATTCTCAATCGCTTTGCCATTAGTTTGGACCTAATAAACTTCAAAGCTTGGTCCCGATTAGCGGATAATCCCATGGGCTTTGATGATCCAGAAAAAGCATTTAGGTCAGCTCAATTGCTACCTTATGCAGTGGAAATTCAGATCAAAGAGGAAGTCACCATCCCAGAAACGACCCGACAATTCTCCCTGGAAGTGAAAGCTAAAAGAGGACAATATTTGCAAAACCCTGATGCTTACATACATCTAAATGCTGCTCTCCAACAGCAAGGGTTAGGGGTAAACCCAACACCATTAGTCAACATAGAACATGACACCATTCTAATAGAGGTGGATAACAGCGACTTAAAGAGTATTACTCTAGCCGCAGGCACCATTATTGGAATGGCGGTTGATGACCGACATTTTTCCATTGATTTAGGTAATGAACTGTTAGGGCCAATCCCCAAGGACTGTGTTGACAGTGACAGTGAGGACAATACAACACCAGACAGGATTTTTACCCGGCATGGGGGGAACTTCCTGGTGTACACTTCCTGCCCCTATGGTAAGGAAGATGTGACTTGTGACTTCAGGAGGGATGAGGTGATTTTCCAGGTCCATGAGGGCTGCCTTTCCCACCTGAAGCCTCCGGTCCAAATCAGCACTCTGACCAGGGACTTCTCCACCCAGCTGGAGGAGGCCGCGGAGATAGCCAAACCAGAAGTCTTTCCAGGCTTCAGGCAGATGGTGGAAGAGAGAGTCAACCTAGCTGATGCCTGTGTGACTCTGGAACAAAAGCAAAAGTTGAAACAAGTTTTCTTGGATTTCCAAGATCTCTTTGCGGTAGACTCATATGACTGTGGTCGCACTGACATCCACACAACAACAATCCCCACGGACCCTGGCATGACTCCTGTGTTTGTGAAGCAATATCGCTTGCCTCTCGCATCAATGGAGTCCCTTACTGAAATAATTAAGAACCTTGAGTCCCGGGGAATAATCCGTCCAGTCCACAGCACCTTCAATAATCCGGTGCTGGGAATATTGAAGCCAAACGGACAGTGGAGACTCTGCGCCGACCTCAGGGAGCTCAACAAACGGGTCCATACGTCCCGATGGCCTCTGCCCTACATTGACCAAGGGCTGGCCCAGATCCAGGGGTCACAGGTATTCACTGCAATAGACCTGACCAATGGATACTGGACCGTGCCTGTCAGCAGGGAGGACCAATACAAACTGGCTTTTACCTTTGGGGGCCAGCAGTACACATGGACCCGGACTCCCTTCGGATACCTTAACTCCGGTAATGAGTTCAATATTTTCCTACATAAGGCCATGCCCGACCTGGGTGCGAGGGGTAACCTGGCTTATGTAGATGATGTCCTCATCAAGAGCTCATCCGTGGAGGAACACATAGCGGAGATCCGTTATGTAATGACGCAGTTGAGGGCCGCCGGAGCAAAACTTTCCTTTCAGAAAGCACAGTGGTGTAGAACCTGTGTTAATTTCTTGGGGCATGAGATTACTCCTCAGGGTCTCTGTCCCCAGGAAAAGAAAGTGGAAGCACTTCAGAAACTGAAAGACCCCACAACTCTGCGGGAACTAAGGAGCCTCCTTGGACTGACTAATTATAGCAGCAAGTTCATTGAGGGCTACGCAGAGATCACCAGACCCCTGATTCATCTCCTAAAGGGGGGGGTCAAGTGGGAATGGGGTCCATAACAAGCCAAGGCAGTAAAACAACTCAAAAGAAGCCTCTCACAAGCGCCTTGCCTAGCTTACCCTGTCAGAAACAAGGAGTTCTTCCTGGAGACGGGGTTCTCTAATACGTGCTTGACGGCGGTATTATACCAAAAGCATGACCAGGTCAATAAAGTAATCTCCTATGCGAGCAAAACTTTATCCTCTGTGGAGGAAAAATTACAACGATTGTGAGAAGGCACTCCTGGCAACGGTGTGGGCATTGAAGAATTACCGCCCGTTTATCCCGGGGGAACACATCATAGTGGATACTCCACACCAGCCTCTGCAATATCTCCAAAGTGACAGAATCCGGGCCGGAAATGTGAGTAATTCCCGAATTACGTCCTGGATTCTGTCAATGCAAGGCTTTCCTGTGGAGGTCAGATATGGCCAAAACAAGAAGAGTCCCCTCGCGCAAGGTATGGCTGACTTGCATGATTGTGCCAGAGAAAACTGTCTCGAGGACGAAAGTCTAAAAATAAAGGACAACAAGGAGGCATACCTTAATTCCCCCTACAAAGTCTTTGAAGAAGACAAGTGTGAGGGAATGCCCATTGTGTATGTGGATGGATGCTCTTACCATGTTGACAACGACGGGGAGAAAGAACTGGTGGCCGGCGTAGGGAATGCATGGGTGAATGAGTCCCCAGAACCCTCCGCTGGATACAAAATTGGTCCCCGAAGTAGTCAGGTGGAAGAATTGATGGCTGTGCATCAGGCCATCCTCACTGCTGTCCAGCATCAACTCCACGAACTGATCATAAGCACAGATTCGGATTATGTACGGAACGGGTTCGTGGAGCACCTGGTTAATTGGAAAACCAGAGGCATGTTATGTGCTAACAACAAACCCTTGAAACATGGGAAGTTGATCCAAAACATTGATGATCTGGTCACCTCGAAAGGAATGACCATCTATTGGAAGAAGATCAAGGGTCATTCCAAAGTAGAGGGACCAGGCAAAACTGGAAAGGACTTAGCTGATCAGCTGGCCAAAACCGGGGCCATCCAAGGGGATCTAATTGAGATTGAGTCCCTGTTGGGGGAAATCCAGGTCACTGCTATCACTAGGTCCCAGACAAATGCTCACAACAACCTTTCAATTGCACAATGGAGTAAGGAGACCCCTGATGCTGATTTGATTACCGCTCAGAAGGGGGATACAATTATTGGTAAGTTTTACCAACACCTTGAGGACCCTGAGAACTTTCCCCTGACGGATACCGATTATATTGGGAAAGAGGACCTAAGAGTGTTGATGAAATGTCCAAAAATGTTCCGAATCCAAGACGGTTTGTTGGTAAGGAAATCCAAAGCTAGCCACGATCAGTGGTGGTTCCTACCTCATTCCGAAGCCTGATGTTAAGTCACGCCCATGATGTGGCCACCGCCGGTCATAGGGGGTTTCACACAACACTGGAAATCTTAAGAGAGGTTGCATACTGGCCACACATGGGGCAGGACCTTGACCAATACTTGAAGGGATGTCTTGTGTGTGCGCAATTTCAGCCGACGTCCCTCACACACCGCGCGCCTCTCCAAAAGCGGGGGATGACACTGCCATGGTCAGATTTGCAAATCGACTTTGTAGGCGCTGTGATTCGCTCGTCTAGAGGAAACAAGTACATGGTGACCGTTACATGCTTGTTTACCAAGTGGGTGGAATGTCTCCCAGCCCCAAATTGCAAGGCAGAAACCGCAGCTGCCCTGATGATTAACCACATCTTTTCCTGTTTCGGCCTACCTCAAAGGATTGAGTCAGACAGAGGTAGCCACTTCACCAGTGAAGTGATGACAAAGATGTGGGAGATACTGGGGGTCAAAAGGAAGTTGCATATTGCTTACCGGCCAGCTTCTTCTGGGGCAGTATAGAGATATAACCGAACCATTGTGAGCATATTAAAGAAGTTTGTGGCAGATTCTGGGCCAAGTTGGATATCCGATTACCTCTGGTCCAAATGGCCATCAGATCTACCCCTTCATCTGCAACCAAAATGTCACCATTTGAGTTGATGACTGAGCGCAAGATGGTGCTTCCTCAGCATTTGCTCTACAGGACCCAAGAGCAGACACTGATAAATGCCTCCACAACTCATGAGTATGTGGAGAATTTAAGGAAACACCTTCAACATGCTTTTGCTTATGCTCAGCGGAATCTAGAAAGATCAGCTGATAGCATGAAGACCCATTATGACCTGAAAACTTCCAGGAAGGAATATCAGGTCTATCTATACAACTTCCAAAGAAACCAGGCAAAACAGCGAAAATTCTTGCCTACATGGAAGGGACCCTTTGAGATTATAGACAAAATCTCCCCTGTGGCCTACAAGATCCGCATCCCCAAAGGCGGTTTGGCAGAGGGGGAAGACGAGTGGGTCCACATTAACCAGTTGAAGTGTTGCCATCCCAGCAACACTCTGCAACAACTGGAGGAATCCTCTGGAATCCTAGAGGGTACTGTCTCAGATTAATTCAGTTCGAACTTAAAATATCCTACATATCGCCTATCAAATTCTGAGTTTCTCAATGTGGGTGTTTTCATTTTTGAATGCAAAAAGAAATGTGCATGTTCATATGTTTTGACTATAAATTTATATGCCACCCCACTATATCAATGGTGGGGGAAAAATGTCTATGAATAGGTATTGCCGCTCTTCCTTTGTCATCCTAGGAGAAAGAAAACCTGGAGACAGGTCAAGGAGGACGATCCGGAGACCGGGAGCAGAGACGCAAGGAGCCCAGTGTACCGCCCAATACTCCCATCAGGACCGGCGAGGAGAACCGATCGATCCGACCTGATGGAGGAAAAGATGCTGAACTGTGCCATCTATTGGAAGAAGATGAGGAAACATCCCAGGTCTTGCGAGTCCCATCAGTGAAACAGAATGGCCATCGCAAGAGGGGGGCTTGTGGGATGTTTTTACCCATGCATCCGAGCCCTACCTCAAAAACTGTGCAGTACTGGCATTGAAAACATCATGATGGCCAGAGCTTCCCAGAAAATGCCCAGGGAAGTGCATGAAGAATAGGCTGCGACCCATTTTGGCGATGTTATGGGCACAGAAGGGCACTGCCTAAAACCCCATTGGACTACCCACACAGTAGCCTGAAACCATTGGGAATGGCAATGCTGATTGCCAAAAGCAACCTAGAATTGTGGGGAATTCATTTTCTTAAATCCCAAAAATGGGTGCATTACCAGTACTCACCACTATCAGAAAGCCGGCGTTTTAAAACAACACCAGATTTTTTTTTTTTGTGTAAAACTGAATACATGAACCCAAAGCGGGCCAAAGAAAGACTTACTGAGAGGTGGATACAATTTAAAGCTATATTCTGAAGTGACTTGAAGGTTTATAACAAGACTGGCTGAGCTGTGGATTTCAGCAGTTTAAGTAAATTTTTACTGAAAGACACTAAAAATCTAAATGTTTAAAAGAAATGTGTGACCTACTTTTGAGTGTCACATAGGTTGCAATTGTTTAAATGTCATAGTTTTAAACTTAGAATCAGCATTCTAGCTGCATATGTAAAAATGGTTAGTTTTATTTGAATGCAGAAAACTGGGTAACTAAAAGTGACATTAGCTGGGGCCTGGCTTAAGGAACTGAATTCTGCCCACCAGCTACCCCCGACAGGAGTTGAGACTTGCACAAAAGCTGTGCTCCCAGGCCTAGCTGCCTTTTGCTGTTCCCACCAAAAGGGATATGACACTTCTCTGATTGAATTACCTGGGCTCTGCAGGAAATTGAACAAAGCCCTGTCCTGACTCGCGCAAATGTTTTATTGGTGGGAGTCGTAAATGTAGCTTCCTCCTGGAAGGAAAGGGGAGGAGCACTGCCTGTGAGAGCAAGCTGGCTTGGCAGAACTGGAAAAACCAGAAATTCAACCTTGTGCTGGGGGGAAACCACACCCCTTTGGGGCCAGAACATAACTCTAAAAAGATGGATCATTCATAGAGCGGACTTGTGAAAATTATTTAAATGATACCATAATTCTTGTGATTTTTCTGCCCACATTTTAAGAGGTTTTTAGAACCGGTGGTATGATCTGGGGGCAAGCTAGCAGTTAAGAGGGTATTACTTAAAATGTATGCATGTTAAAAATCTGACACTTCATCAATTAATGTCCATACTCCTTGCGCACATGTAAATTTGGGTTAATGTCCGAAATTGCAAAATCAGTTAAAAAGTGCAAATGTTGCCATTTCTGAATGCAAGCCCCCATGAAGAGCAGATTTGGACAGGGTATACCTCCTGTGCTATGTGATGGGTGCATGTAATTTTAAACAAATGTGTACCTGTGCAAATATGTCTTTTTGATCAAATATAGATTGTGTGCAATTTGACAGGGGAGTGTCCTTTCTGAAAGCCATTAAATGACATCATTCTGACACACAATCCTGCTCTCCAGTGAGAACGCAAAGAATTCTCCAACCTATCAGAACTCTGAAGGGGTTGGACCTAGAAAGCTTAGCCTCTCCACCCACTTTCGAAACACATAAAAGCAGACAGTCAGGACAGATAGGGACCTGCTATTCCATTTGCTCCGGGACGCTCTGCCGGGAAAATCCATACTTTACCTCCATCAACCTCCAGAGAGCCAACATAGAGACTTCAATCTATCCACCTTCAGAGACCAAGACTTTACTTCAGAATTTGTAGCAGAGAGGTCAACTACAAGCTAAATCCCTCTTTAGCAGGCCTCAAATCATTGCCACTATCACAGCCAGACGAGGTGTTTGAATTCTTTGCAAGAACTCTTGCCATTTGCCAGAAAGCAGTGTTGTATCCAGAGAGAGACCAGCTGAACCGGAGACCGCTGTATCCGGACCCACAGACCTGATCAGAACCAGAGACCCAGACCAGACCAGCAGAGTAGAGCTGACCCAGATGCTGTGCGCAGAGACCGTCCGTGGCGAGTGGAGAAAACCTGACCAGATCCGTGGCGAGGCCTATTCTATTTCTAAATATATTGTGAGTAACTAGCAGAACTGTGCAGAACCAATCTCTTAGTTAAAATAATATAATTCAATCTATTTTAATCTAACCAGAAATGTCTCCTAGAAGTTGTACCTTGTCATTTTGCAAAACTGTCACTTGTCACTTTGAATTTGAACATTCCAAATCCGAAAAACTACCTTTATTTAATCGTTCATATCTCCATGACCGTTTGTCTTAGAGACTTGCAGTAACTTTCCTCTGAAAGCTGGGAATCTAGGCTTTTCAACGAACCTAGAACCGCATTCCTACTCCCTAAACTCTTGCCGCAATCGCAAAAAACGCACTCGCGAATTTGCCGCGTTGTGCAAATTTCTCCACGTGTGAAAACAGCAGCTTCCTTGCTTTCATTTGCCAAAAATTCGTTTAACCTGCCAATCGTTCCTAGAACATTGCTAAAGTAAGCCTGAACTAATTTAAACCAACGAATCCTCAACCTGAACCTCCATAGGGAATTAAAATCATTTTAGCACATTTTCCAATATATTGCTATCACATTTTAAAGCATTTTGAGCCTGTGTAAAACTCATATCTATTCTCCTCTAAGCTTGCTGGGAAACTGGAACTCTGTATTACATTGTGATTGTATACCTGAACTGTGTGCTCTTCCTTCCATCTCCTTACATTGTATAGGGGGGGTGAATTGCCACAAAGGGAAAGTGATTACCTTGTCTTTTGTGAAACCATATCAGTTTATCTTCTATACTGCATTTCATTCATTCAACCTTGCATTTCCTTGAACCCTATAAAGCATTCTCTACCACATTATTCTTCTGTCCCTATTTACCAGTGTGCTACCTTATCCATTTCATGTCAACTCCTTAGTGATTATAAAGAAGTGTGCTAGTGCCAGATTCTCCGTTGTTAATCTTTATCATATCAGATTAAGTGTGATATTCAATTATTAATTTATTATAAAGTGTGATATATATATATATATTGTTTAAATTCTCAAATAAACCTTTTAACTTGTAAAACAGAACTACTTCTTGGCTCAGCGGGGTCAGGGGGATTCCAAGAGAGGGGTGTTATATAGGGGTAGTCATCCAGAACGCATGAACTGGACATAAAGATATATCAATAAGGGTTTCCATTCAGTATCCCAGATTAGGCATTGACTTAGCTGTAGTGTTGAATTGAATCCTCTTACAATATTCACCAAGCATCCCAGCAATGACCATCGGGTAATAACAGCAATGAAGAATATCATGAATAGCATACATGCACCTAACATCGTAGCAATGGCCATCGGGTAATAATAGCATTAAATAATATCAGGGATATCATACATTGACCAAATACCGCAGCAATGACCATCGGGTAATAATAGCAATAAAGAATATCATGAATATAACACATTCACCAAACATTGCAGCAATGGCCATCGGGTAATAACAGCAATAAAGAATATCATGAATAGCATACATTCACCAAACATAGCAGCAATGGCCATTCGGTACTAAGAGCAATAAAGAATATAATGAATAGCAGACATTCACCAAACATAGAGCAATGGCCATCGGGTAATAACAGCAATAAAGAATGTCATGAATAGCATACATTTACCAAACATCGCAGCAATGGCCATCGGGTAATAACAGCAATACAGAATATCATGCATAGCATACATGCACCAAACATAGCAGCAATGGCAATCGGGTAATAACAACAATAAAGAATATCATGATTAGCATACATTCACCAAACATAGCAGCAATGGCCATCGGGTAATAACAGCAATAAAGAATATCATGAATAGCATACATTCACCAAAGATAGCAGCAATGGCCATCGGGTAACAACAGCAATAAAGAATATCATGAATAGCATATATTCACAAAACATATCAGCAATGCCCATTGGGTAATAATAGCAATAAATAATATCAGGGATATCATACATTCACCAAATACCGCAGCAATGATCATTGGGTAATAATAGCAATAAAGGTTAACATGAATAGCATACATTCACCAAACAACGCAGCAATGAGCATCGGGTAAAAATAGCAATAAAGAATATCATGAATAGCATACATTCACCAAACATCACAGCAATGACTATCGGGTAATAACAGCAATAAAGAATATCATGAATATCATACCTGCACCAAACATAGCAGCAATTGCCATCGGGTAATAACAGCAATAAAGAATATCATGAATAGCATATATGCACCAAACATAGCAGCAATGGCCATCGGTTAATAACAGCAATAAAGAATTTCATGAATAGCATACATTCACCAAACATAGCAGCAATGGCCATCGGTTAATAACAGCAATAAAGAATTTCATGAATAGCATACATTCACCAAACAGAGCAGCAATGGCCATCGGGTAATAACAGCAATAAAGAATATCATGATTATCATACATTCACCAAACATAGCAGCAATGGCCATCGGGTAATAACAGCAATAAAGAATATCATGAATATAATGCATTCACCAAACATAGCAGCAATGGCCATCGGGTAATAACAGCAATAAAGAATATCATGAATATAATGCATTCATCAAACATTGCAGCAATGGCCATCGGGTAATAACAGCAATAAAGAATATCATGAATAGCATACATTCACCAAACATAGCAGCATTGGCCATCCGGTAATAACAGCAATAAAGAATATCATGAATAGCGTATATTTATCAAACATAGCAGCAATGGCCATCGGGTAACAACAGTAATAAAGAATATCATGAATAGCATACATTCACCAAACATAGCAGCAATGGCCATCGGGTAATAATAGCATTAAATAATATCAGGGATATCATACATTCACCAAATACTGCAGCAATGATCATTGGGTAATAATAGCAATAAAGATCACCATGAATAGCATACATTCACCAAACATCGCAGCAATGACCATCGGGTAATAATAGCAATAAAGAATATCATGAATAGCATACATTCACCAAACATTGCAGCAATGACCATCGGTTAATAATAAAAATAAAGGATATCATGAATAGCATACATTCACCAAACATCGCAGCAATGACTATCGGGTAATAACAGCAATGAAGAATATCATGAATAGCATATATTCACAAAGCATCCCAGCAATGACCATCGGGTAATAACAGCAATAAAGAATATCATCAATAGCATACATGCACCTAACATCGCAACAATGGCCACCGGGTAATAATAGCAATAAAGAATATCATGAATATCATACCTGCACCAAACATAGCAGCAGTTGCCATCGGTTAATAACAGCAATAAAGAATATCATGAATAGCATACATTCACCAAACAGAGCAGCAATGACCATCGGGTAATAACAGCACTAAAGAATATCATGAATATAACACATTCACCAAACATTGCAGCAATGGCCATCGGGTAATAACAGCAATAAAGAATATCATGAATAGCATACATTCACCAAACATAGCAGCAATGGCCATCGGGTACTAAGAGCAATAAAGAATATCATGAATAGCAGACATTCACCAAACATAGCAGCAATGGCCATCGGGTAATAACAGCAATAAAGAGTATCATGAACAGCATACATTTACCAAACATCGCAGCAATGGCCATCTTTTCTAATGTGTGTATATAACTGTCTTTTGCATTGTATGAAATACTGTGTACATGAACATGGATATTTATTGGTTCTTTTTTTGTATATATTGTGCTTGATTTGGAATTCATGTTGAGCTAATAGTGCTTGGTAATTGACAGACCTTGCTTATGAGTAATAACTGAAATAATAAAAAGTTACTTCTGTATAATGCTTAAACAGAAGTACGAAATTGTGATTTTTGTAAAATGTATCCCAATGAAAACTTAGGTGGACACAGAAAACTGTAAAACACATACCCAGGAAATACTCTAGATAGCTTGTGCCATATTTCTGGTATTGAGGAGTTTATTATAAATTAAATTTATATATATGTTTAGTGAACCTGTCAGGACACCTTTTTGTTTTGTGGTTCATCGGGTAATAACAGCAATAAAGAATATCATGCATATCATACATGCACCAAACATAGCAGCAATGGCAATCGGGTAATAACAGCAATAAAGAATATCATGATTAGCATACATTCACCAAACATAGCAGCAATGGCCATCAGGTAATAACAGCAATAAAGAATATCATGAATAGCATACATTCACCAAAGATAGCAGCAATGGCCATCGGGTAACAACAGCAATAAAGAATATCATGAATAGCATATATTCACCAAACATATCAGCAATGGCCATTGGGTAATAACAGCATTAAATAATACCAGGGATATCATACATTCACCAAATACCGCAGCAATGATCATTGGGTAATAATAGCAATAAAGATTACCATGAATAGCATACATTCACCAAACAACGCAGCAATGACCATCGGGTAATAATAGCAATAAAGAATATCATGAATAGCATACATTCACCAAACATTGCAGCAATGACCATCGGTTCGTAATAAAAATAAAGGATATCATGAATAGCATACATTCACCAAACATTGCAGCAATGACTATCGGGTGATAACAGCAATAAAGAATATCATGAATATCATACCTGCACCAAACATAGCAGCAATTGCCATCGGGTAATAACAGCAATAAAGAATATCATGAATAGCATACATGCACCAAACATAGCAGCAATGGCCATCGGTTAATAACAGCAATAAAGAATATAATGAATAGCATACATTCACCAAACAGAGCAGCAATGGCCATTGGTTAATAACATCAATAAAGAATATCCTGAATAGCACACATGCACCAAACATTGCAGCAATGGCCATCGGGTAATAACAGCAATAAAGAATATCATGATTATCATATATTCACCAAGCATAGCAGCAATGGCCATCGGGTAATAACAGCAATAAAGAATATCATGAATATAAAACATTCATCAAACATCGCAGCAATGGCCATCGGGTAATAACAGCAATAAAGAATATCATGAATAGCATACATTCACCCAATATCGCAGCAAGGGCCATCGGGTACTAACAGCAATAACGAATATCATGAATAGCATACATTCACCAAACATAGCAGCAATGGCCATCGGGTAATAACAGCAATAAAGAATATCATGATTATCATACATTCACCAAACATAGCAGCAATGGCCATTGGGTAATAACAGCAATAAAGCATATCATGAATAGCATACATTCAACAACCATTGCAGCAATGGCCATCGGGTAATAACAGCAATAAAGAATATCATTAATATAATGCATTCATCAAACATTGCAGCAATGGCCATCGGGTAATAACAGCAATAAAGAATATCATGAATAGCATACATTCACCAAACATAGCAGCAATGGCCATCGGGTAACAACAGTAAAAAAGAATATCATGAATAGCATACATTCACCAAACATAGCAGCAATGGCCATCGGGTAATAATAGCATTAAATAATATCAGGGATATCATACATTCACCAAATACTGCAGCAATGATCATTGGGTAATAATAGCAATAAAGATCATCATGAATAGCATACATTCACCAAACATCGCAGCAATGACCATCGGGTAATAATAGCAATAAAGAATATCATGAATAGCATACATTCACCAAACATTGCAGCAATGACCATCAGTTAATAATAAAAATAAAGGATATCATGAATAGCATACATTCACCAAACATCGCAGCAATGACTATCGGGTAATAACAGCAATGAAGAATATCATGAATAGCATATATTCACCAAGCATCCCAGCAATGACCATCGGGTAATAACAGCAATAAAGAATATCATCAATAGCATGCATGCACCTAACATCGCAGCAATGGTCACCGGGTAATAATAGCAATAAAGAATATCATGAATATCATACCTGCACCAAACATAGCAGCAGTTGCCATCGGTTAATAACAGCAATAAATAATCTCATGAATAGCATACATTCACCAAACAGAGCAGCAATGACCATCGGGTAATAACAGCACTAAAGAATATCATGAATATAACACATTCACCAAACATTGCAGCAATGGCCATCGGGTAATAACAGCAATAAAGAATATTATGAATAGCATACATTCACCAAACATAGCAGCAGTGGCCATCGGGTACTAAGAGCAATAAAGAATATCATGAATAGCAGACATTCACCAAACATAGCAGCAATGGCCATCGGGTAATAACAGCAATAAAGAGTATCATGAACAGCATACATTTACCAAACATCGCAGCAATGGCCATCGGGTAATAACAGCAATAAAGAATATCATGCATATCATACATGCACCAAACATAGCAGCAATGGCAATCGGGTAATAACAGCAATAAAGAATATCATGATTAGCATACATTCACCAAACATAGCAGCAATGGCCATCGGGTAATAACAGCAATAAAGAATATCATGAATAGCATACATTCACCAAAGATAGCAGCAATGGCCATCGGGTAACAACAGCAATAAAGAATATCATGAATAGCATATATTCACCAAACATATCAGCAATGGCCATTGGGTAATAACAGCATTAAATAATACCAGGGATATCATACATTCACCAACTACCGCAGCAATGATCATTGGGTAATAATAGCAATAAAGATTACCATGAATAGCATACATTCACCAAACAACGCAGCAATGACCATCGGGTAATAATAGCAATAAAGAATATCATGAATAGCATACATTCACCAAACACTGCAGCAATGACCATCGGTTCGTAATAAAAATAAAGGATATCATGAATAGCATACATTCACCAAACATCGCAGCAATGACTATCGGGTGATAACAGCAATAAAGAATATCATGAATATCATACCTGCACCAAACATAGCAGCAATTGCCATCGGGTAATAACAGCAATAAAGAATATCATGAATAGCATACATGCACCAAACATAGCAGCAATGGCCATCGGTTAATAACAGCAATAAAGAATATAATGAATAGCATACATTCACCAAACAGAGCAGCAATGGCCATTGGTTAATAACATCAATAAAGAATATCCTGAATAGCACACATGCACCAAACATTGCAGCAATGGCCATCGGGTAATAACAGCAATAAAGAATATCATGATTATCATACATTCACCAAGCATAGCAGCAATGGCCATCGGGTAATAACAGCAATAAAGAATATCATGAATATAAAACATTCATCAAACATCGCAGCAATGGCCATCGGGTAATAACAGCAATAAAGAATATCATGAATAGCATACATTCACCAAATATCGCAGCAAGGGCCATCGGGTACTAACAGCAATAAAGAATATCATGAATAGCATACATTCACCAAAGATAGCAGCAATGGCCATCGGGTAACAACAGCAATAAAGAATATCATGAATAGCATATATTCACCAAACATATCAGCAATGGCCATTGGGTAATAACAGCATTAAATAATACCAGGGATATCATACATTCACCAACTACCGCAGCAATGATCATTGGGTAATAATAGCAATAAAGATTACCATGAATAGCATACATTCACCAAACAACGCAGCAATGACCATCGGGTAATAATAGCAATAAAGAATATCATGAATAGCATACATTCACCAAACATTGCAGCAATGACCATCGGTTCGTAATAAAAATAAAGGATATCATGAATAGCATACATTCACCAAACATCGCAGCAATGACTATCGGGTGATAACAGCAATAAAGAATATCATGAATATCATACCTGCACCAAACATAGCAGCAATTGCCATCGGGTAATAACAGCAATAAAGAATATCATGAATAGCATACATGCACCAAACATAGCAGCAATGGCCATCGGTTAATAACAGCAATAAAGAATATAATGAATAGCATACATTCACCAAACAGAGCAGCAATGGCCATTGGTTAATAACATCAATAAAGAATATCCTGAATAGCACACATGCACCAAACATTGCAGCAATGGCCATCGGGTAATAACAGCAATAAAGAATATCATGATTATCATACATTCACCAAGCATAGCAGCAATGGCCATCGGGTAATAACAGCAATAAAGAATATCATGAATATAAAACATTCATCAAACATCGCAGCAATGGCCATCGGGTAATAACAGCAATAAAGAATATCATGAATAGCATACATTCACCAAATATCGCAGCAAGGGCCATCGGGTACTAACAGCAATAACGAATATCATGAATAGCATACATTCACCAAACATAGCAGCAATGGCCATCGGGTAATAACAGCAATAAAGAATATCATGATTATCATACATTCACCAAACATAGCAGCAATGGCCATTGGGTAATAACAGCAATAAAGCATATCATGAATAGAATACATTCAACAACCATTGCAGCAATGGCCATCGGGTAATAACAGCAATAAAGAATATCATTAATATAATGCATTCATCAAACATTGCAGCAATGGCCATCGGGTAATAACAGTAAAAAAGAATATCATGAATAGCATACATTCACCAAACATAGCAGCAATTGCCATCGGGTAATAATAGCATTAAATAATATCAGGGATATCATACATTCACCAAATACTGCAGCAATGATCATTGGGTAATAATAGCAATAAAGATCATCATGAATAGCATACATTCACCAAACATCGCAGCAATGACCATCGGGTAATAATAGCAATAAAGAATATCATGAATAGCATACATTCACCAAACATTGCAGCAATGACCATCAGTTAATAATAAAAATAAAGGATATCATGAATAGCATACATTCACCAAACATCGCAGCAATGACTATCGGGTAATAACAGCAATGAAGAATATCATGAATAGCATATATTCACCAAGCATCCCAGCAATGACCATCGGGTAATAACAGCAATAAAGAATATCATCAATAGCATGCATGCACCTAACATCGCAGCAATGGCCACCGGGTAATAATAGCAATAAAGAATATCATGAATATCATACCTGCACCAAACATAGCAGCAGTTGCCATCGGTTAATAACAGCAATAAATAATCTCATGAATAGCATACATTCACCAAACAGAGCAGCAATGACCATCGGGTAATAACAGCACTAAAGAATATCATGAATATAACACATTCACCAAACATTGCAGCAATGGCCATCGGGTAATAACAGCAATAAAGAATATTATGAATAGCATACATTGACCAAACATAGCAGCAATGGCCATCGGGTACTAAGAGCAATAAAGAATATCATGAATAGCAGACATTCACCAAACATAGCAGCAATGGCCATCGGGTAATAACAGCAATAAAGAGTATCATGAACAGCATACATTTACCAAACATCGCAGCAATGGCCATCGGGTAATAACAGCAATAAAGAATATCATGCATATCATACATGCACCAAACATAGCAGCAATGGCAATCGGGTAATAACAGCAATAAAGAATATCATGATTAGCATACATTCACCAAACATAGCAGCAATGGCCATCGGGTAATAACAGCAATAAAGAATATCATGAATAGCATACATTCACCAAAGATAGCAGCAATGGCCATCGGGTAACAACAGCAATAAAGAATATCATGAATAGCATATATTCACCAAACATATCAGCAATGGCCATTGGGTAATAACAGCATTAAATAATACCAGGGATATCATACATTCACCAAATACCGCAGCAATGATCATTGGGTAATAACAGCAATAAAGAATATCATGAATATAAAACATTCATCAAACATCGCAGCAATGGCCATCGGGTAATAACAGCAATAAAGAATATCATGAATAGCATACATTCACCCAATATCGCAGCAAGGGCCATCGGGTACTAACAGCAATAACGAATATCATGAATAGCATACATTCACCAAACATAGCAGCAATGGCCATCGGGTAATAACAGCAATAAAGAATATCATGATTATCATACATTCACCAAACATAGCAGCAATGGCCATTGGGTAATAACAGCAATAAAGCATATCATGAATAGCATACATTCAACAACCATTGCAGCAATGGCCATCGGGTAATAACAGCAATAAAGAATATCATTAATATAATGCATTCATCAAACATTGCAGCAATGGCCATCGGGTAATAACAGCAATAAAGAATATCATGAATAGCATACATTCACCAAACATAGCAGCAATGGCCATCGGGTAACAACAGTAAAAAAGAATATCATGAATAGCATACATTCACCAAACATAGCAGCAATGGCCATCGGGTAATAATAGCATTAAATAATATCAGGGATATCATACATTCACCAAATACTGCAGCAATGATCATTGGGTAATAATAGCAATAAAGATCATCATGAATAGCATACATTCACCAAACATCGCAGCAATGACCATCGGGTAATAATAGCAATAAAGAATATCATGAATAGCATACATTCACCAAACATTGCAGCAATGACCATCAGTTAATAATAAAAATAAAGGATATCATGAATAGCATACATTCACCAAACATCGCAGCAATGACTATCGGGTAATAACAGCAATGAAGAATATCATGAATAGCATATATTCACCAAGCATCCCAGCAATGACCATCGGGTAATAACAGCAATAAAGAATATCATCAATAGCATGCATGCACCTAACATCGCAGCAATGGTCACCGGGTAATAATAGCAATAAAGAATATCATGAATATCATACCTGCACCAAACATAGCAGCAGTTGCCATCGGTTAATAACAGCAATAAATAATCTCATGAATAGCATACATTCACCAAACAGAGCAGCAATGACCATCGGGTAATAACAGCACTAAAGAATATCATGAATATAACACATTCACCAAACATTGCAGCAATGGCCATCGGGTAATAACAGCAATAAAGAATATTATGAATAGCATACATTCACCAAACATAGCAGCAGTGGCCATCGGGTACTAAGAGCAATAAAGAATATCATGAATAGCAGACATTCACCAAACATAGCAGCAATGGCCATCGGGTAATAACAGCAATAAAGAGTATCATGAACAGCATACATTTACCAAACATCGCAGCAATGGCCATCGGGTAATAACAGCAATAAAGAATATCATGCATATCATACATGCACCAAACATAGCAGCAATGGCAATCGGGTAATAACAGCAATAAAGAATATCATGATTAGCATACATTCACCAAACATAGCAGCAATGGCCATCGGGTAATAACAGCAATAAAGAATATCATGAATAGCATACATTCACCAAAGATAGCAGCAATGGCCATCGGGTAACAACAGCAATAAAGAATATCATGAATAGCATATATTCACCAAACATATCAGCAATGGCCATTGGGTAATAACAGCATTAAATAATATCAGGGATATCATACATTCACCAACTACCGCAGCAATGATCATTGGGTAATAATAGCAATAAAGATTACCATGAATAGCATACATTCACCAAACAACGCAGCAATGACCATCGGGTAATAATAGCAATAAAGAATATCATGAATAGCATACATTCACCAAACACTGCAGCAATGACCATCGGTTCGTAATAAAAATAAAGGATATCATGAATAGCATACATTCACCAAACATCGCAGCAATGACTATCGGGTGATAACAGCAATAAAGAATATCATGAATATCATACCTGCACCAAACATAGCAGCAATTGCCATCGGGTAATAACAGCAATAAAGAATATCATGAATAGCATACATGCACCAAACATAGCAGCAATGGCCATCGGTTAATAACAGCAATAAAGAATATAATGAATAGCATACATTCACCAAACAGAGCAGCAATGGCCATTGGTTAATAACATCAATAAAGAATATCCTGAATAGCACACATGCACCAAACATTGCAGCAATGGCCATCGGGTAATAACAGCAATAAAGAATATCATGATTATCATACATTCACCAAGCATAGCAGCAATGGCCATCGGGTAATAACAGCAATAAAGAATATCATGAATATAAAACATTCATCAAACATCGCAGCAATGGCCATCGGGTAATAACAGCAATAAAGAATATCATGAATAGCATACATTCACCAAATATCGCAGCAAGGGCCATCGGGTACTAACAGCAATAAAGAATATCATGAATAGCATACATTCACCAAAGATAGCAGCAATGGCCATCGGGTAACAACAGCAATAAAGAATATCATGAATAGCATATATTCACCAAACATATCAGCAATGGCCATTGGGTAATAACAGCATTAAATAATACCAGGGATATCATACATTCACCAACTACCGCAGCAATGATCATTGGGTAATAATAGCAATAAAGATTACCATGAATAGCATACATTCACCAAACAACGCAGCAATGACCATCGGGTAATAATAGCAATAAAGAATATCATGAATAGCATACATTCACCAAACATTGCAGCAATGACCATCGGTTCGTAATAAAAATAAAGGATATCATGAATAGCATACATTCACCAAACATCGCAGCAATGACTATCGGGTGATAACAGCAATAAAGAATATCATGAATATCATACCTGCACCAAACATAGCAGCAATTGCCATCGGGTAATAACAGCAATAAAGAATATCATGAATAGCATACATGCACCAAACATAGCAGCAATGGCCATCGGTTAATAACAGCAATAAAGAATATAATGAATAGCATACATTCACCAAACAGAGCAGCAATGGCCATTGGTTAATAACATCAATAAAGAATATCCTGAATAGCACACATGCACCAAACATTGCAGCAATGGCCATCGGGTAATAACAGCAATAAAGAATATCATGATTATCATACATTCACCAAGCATAGCAGCAATGGCCATCGGGTAATAACAGCAATAAAGAATATCATGAATATAAAACATTCATCAAACATCGCAGCAATGGCCATCGGGTAATAACAGCAATAAAGAATATCATGAATAGCATACATTCACCAAATATCGCAGCAAGGGCCATCGGGTACTAACAGCAATAACGAATATCATGAATAGCATACATTCACCAAACATAGCAGCAATGGCCATCGGGTAATAACAGCAATAAAGAATATCATGATTATCATACATTCACCAAACATAGCAGCAATGGCCATTGGGTAATAACAGCAATAAAGCATATCATGAATAGCATACATTCAACAACCATTGCAGCAATGGCCATCGGGTAATAACAGCAATAAAGAATATCATTAATATAATGCATTCATCAAACATTGCAGCAATGGCCATCGGGTAATAACAGTAAAAAAGAATATCATGAATAGCATACATTCACCAAACATAGCAGCAATTGCCATCGGGTAATAATAGCATTAAATAATATCAGGGATATCATACATTCACCAAATACTGCAGCAATGATCATTGGGTAATAATAGCAATAAAGATCATCATGAATAGCATACATTCACCAAACATCGCAGCAATGACCATCGGGTAATAATAGCAATAAAGAATATCATGAATAGCATACATTCACCAAACATTGCAGCAATGACCATCAGTTAATAATAAAAATAAAGGATATCATGAATAGCATACATTCACCAAACATCGCAGCAATGACTATCGGGTAATAACAGCAATGAAGAATATCATGAATAGCATATATTCACCAAGCATCCCAGCAATGACCATCGGGTAATAACAGCAATAAAGAATATCATCAATAGCATGCATGCACCTAACATCGCAGCAATGGCCACCGGGTAATAATAGCAATAAAGAATATCATGAATATCATACCTGCACCAAACATAGCAGCAGTTGCCATCGGTTAATAACAGCAATAAATAATCTCATGAATAGCATACATTCACCAAACAGAGCAGCAATGACCATCGGGTAATAACAGCACTAAAGAATATCATGAATATAACACATTCACCAAACATTGCAGCAATGGCCATCAGGTAATAACAGCAATAAAGAATATTATGAATAGCATACATTGACCAAACATAGCAGCAATGGCCATCGGGTACTAAGAGCAATAAAGAATATCATGAATAGCAGACATTCACCAAACATAGCAGCAATGGCCATCGGGTAATAACAGCAATAAAGAGTATCATGAACAGCATACATTTACCAAACATCGCAGCAATGGCCATCGGGTAATAAGAGCAATAAAGAATATCATGCATATCATACATGCACCAAACATAGCAGCAATGGCAATCGGGTAATAACAGCAATAAAGAATATCATGATTAGCATACATTCACCAAACATAGCAGCAATGGCCATCGGGTAATAACAGCAATAAAGAATATCATGAATAGCATACATTCACCAAAGATAGCAGCAATGGCCATCGGGTAACAACAGCAATAAAGAATATCATGAATAGCATATATTCACCAAACATATCAGCAATGGCCATTGGGTAATAACAGCATTAAATAATACCAGGGATATCATACATTCACCAAATAGCGCAGCAATGATCATTGGGTAATAATAGCAATAAAGATTACCATGAATAGCATACATTAACCAAACAATGCAGCAATGACCATCGGGTAATAATAGCAATAAAGAATATCATGAATAGCATACATTCACCAAACACTGCAGCAATGACCATCGGTACGTAATAAAAATAAAGGATATCATGAATAGCATACATTCACCAAACATCGCAGCAATGACTATCGGGTGATAACAGCAATAAAGAATATCATGAATATCATACCTGCACCAAACATAGCAGCAATTGCCATCGAGTAATAACAGCAATAAAGAATATCATGAATAGCATACATGCACCAAACATAGCAGCAATGGCCATCGGTTAATAACAGCAATAAAGAATATCATGAATAGCATGCATTCACCAAACAGAGCAGCAATGGCCATTGGTTAATAACATCAATAAAGAATATCCTGAATAGCACACATGCACCAAACATTGCAGCAATGGCCATCGGGTAATAACAGCAATAAAGAATATCATGATTATCATACATTCACCAAGCATAGCAGCAATGGCCATCGGGTAATAACAGCAATAAAGAATATCATTAATATAATACATTCATCAAACATCGCAGCAATGGCCATCGGGTAATAACAGCAATAAAGAATATCATGAATAGCATACATTCACCAAATATCGCAGCAAGGGCCATCGGGTACTAACAGCAATAACGAATATCATGAATAGCATGCATTCACCAAACATAGCAGCAATGGCCATCGGGTAATAACAGCAATAAAGAATATCATGAATAGCGTATATTTATCAAACATCGCAGCAATGACCTTTGGGTAATAACAGCAATAAAGCATATCATGAATAGCATACATGCACCAAACATAGCAGCAATGAGCATCGGGTCATAATAGAAAAAACATGGTCCATAAGACTCATATCAATATTGACTATCAAGCAAGACTAGCAACGATTGACACACGACATGACTAGAAATAACGACCACCATTTAGGATTATCAGCAATGATGATCAGGCAGTATTACCAATAATGTGTACCATGAGGTCTTAACATGTATGACACAAAGCAGGTTTAGTGCAAATGATAATGGCCATGACATAGCACATATATCACCGAAAGCTAATATTAACATAATTCGAAGGGGTGAGCAGGCTTCAGTTACCTTTAATATATAGGTGAATATTAGTAATAATGGTGTAAAGGGGAGAGTCATAGAAATATATCTACCAACTAATAGTACATTTGGCAATAATGATCAAGTGGGCTGGAAGACGCCAGTCAACAAAACATAGGATGGATTTAATTAATTCATAATCTTGAAGGTTACGTTACTGCCTTCCAGAAAACCAGCAAAGTTCCTATAAGTACAAACATAGGAATTTCAGCATGGACTCGGCAAGAGGGCACAGGGCAACTCGCCATGACAACGTTTCACCTTTGCAAACCAACATCTTTATAAAGGTAAGCCTTTCACGCACACATCTGGAACATGAAGTGTTCCGTCATCTGGATGGGGCCTTTTCCAGGGAACAGCTGAATTTTCTTACCACCTTCCTTGCATTCCCACAAGTTCCCACTGCAATTTGACAACATGCACCATTGCAATGTGTCAAAGATACTAAATCGTAGTCTGAACTACAGTCTTTTAGGCCTCATTGTGTAAGAGGATTCGATTCAGCACTACAGCTAAGTTAACGCCTAGTCTAGAATACTGAATGAAAACCCTTATTGATATATCTTTAGGTCCAGTTCATGCGTTCTGGATGACTACCCTTATATAACACCCCTCTCTTGGAATCCCCCTGACCCCACTGAGCCAAGAAGTAGTTCTGTTTTGCAAGTTTAAAAGGTTTATTTGATAATTTAAAATATATATATCACACTTTATAATAAATTAATACTTGAATAGCACACTTAATCTGATATGATAAAGATCAACAACGGAGAATCTGGCACTCGCACGCTTCTTATAATCACTAATGAGTTGACATGAAATGGATAAAGTAGCACACTGGTAAATAGGAACAAAAGTATAATGTGGTAGAGGATGCTTTATGTAAGCTCAGGTGGATGCAATATTCAATGAATGCAGTACAGAAAATACGCAATATGATTTCAACCAAACAATATAATCACTTTTCTCTGGCTATTCACTCCCCCCCTCTTTATGCAATGCAAGGAAATGGGAGGAAAGCACACAGTTCTCAAAAATGCAATCAATGTAAATCAGTCCAACCCAGCAAGCTTAGACAACAGAAAACAGATAGGAGTTTTGAAATCACAGGCCCAAATTGCTTTGATATGTGCTGGCAATGAATGAGAAATATGCTGGAAACGCTTTTAATTCCCTTTCAGAGGTTCAGGGTGAGTGGTATCTAGTTAATATTAGTCCAGGCTCACACTAGCAATGATGCAGGGATAGTTAGCAGGTTAAACGAATTTCTGGCAAATGGAAGCAAGCAAAACTGCTGTCTTTTTACATGTGGAGAAATTGCAAATCGCGGCAAAATTCGCGGATGCGTGTTCCGCGATTGCGGTAAAACTATAGGGGATAGGAATGCGGTTATAGGTTCGTAGGAAAGCCACGATTCTAAGCTATCAGAGGAAAGTTACTGCAAGTCTCTAGCCCAAACGGTCGCGGAGATATGAGCGATTTTGTGAAGGTCGTTTTTGGTTTTGTAAATTTTAAACGCACACTTTTTCAGCTTTAAAAATGAGGGCAGGATAACACAATTGCGAAGCTGCAGTTCTACTTAGATTAAAAATGGATTGAATTATATGAATTTAACTAAGAGATGTGTTCTGAGTTTTGCTGAGTACTCACAAGAGATTTTGAACTGGAAAGCGACTTGGTCACGGACTTCAGTCTGGTCAGGTCTTCCCGGGTTCTGCTCACAGCGCCTGGCCTCTGGAACTGCTCACAGGGGTCTGGTCTGGGTCTCTCTGGGTACAGCACTGCTTTCTCTCTGGTCTGGTCTCTGCTAGGCACCGGTTCTCTGGGTCTCTCTGCTCTGGATAGATTGAAGTCTCTAGTTTGGCTTTCTGGAAGTTGATGGAGGTAAAGTATGGATTTTTGGCAAAGCGTCCCGCTGCAGATGGAATTGTAGGTCTCTATCTAAGTTTCAGTGGTCCATTTATATGTTCTCCCAGTGGGTGTGTGTGCAGCATCACTAGACTTGCCCCTCTCACTTGTCATTGGTCAAGCTTCCATTCCTCCGCTTGATTGGCGAATGAACTGTGAGTCAGAGTGATGTCATTTTATGGCTTGCAGATGGGACATTCCCCTGTCATCTGTGCACCCAAATCTATATATGATCAAAATACATACTTCAGAGTTACACAGTTGTTTGAAATTACATATACATGGTGTGGCTGAATTTAGCTATGTCTCTGTCCAAATCTGCTTTTTCTAGGAGCTTGCATTCAGAGATGGTACATAATTGACTTTTTAACTGCTTTTTCAATTTCTGACATGGACCCAACTTTACATACATGTGTGCAGGGAGTAGGGACATTAACTGATGAAGTTTCAGATTTTTAACATGCACACATTTAGAGTAATATCCACTTTTCCGCTGACACCCCCCTGAACATACCACCGGTTCCTACCACGTCTTAAACTGTGGGCAGAAAAATCACAAGAATTATGGTATCATTTATAAAATTTTCACATGTCCGCACTATGAGTTATTCACCTTTTTATAAAACCATATTCTGGCTACAGGGGTGTGTCTTTTCAGGTCACATGGTACAGAAACCAGTCTTTCCAGTTTCTGCCAAGCCAGCTTGCTCTCACAGGCAGTGCCCCTCCCAGCTTCTTCAGGAGGAAGCCACTTTTTACGACATCTGTAATGAAACCTTTGCTTGGGTCCAGGAAGGCCCATTGTTCAAGAGGAAGCCATTTATGATCCTCTCAATAAACCCTCTGCCTGGGTGAAGGGAGTGGCATTGTTCACTCTCTTACAGAGCACAGGTAATTCAATTATCAGATAGATGGCATATCCTTAGTGTTGGCAGCAAAAGGAAGATTGGCCTGGGAACCCAGTTGTGACTCAAGTTTCACTCCTGATGGGGGTAGCTGTCAAGCAAAATCAAGTTCCTTAAGCCAGACCTTCAGCTAACTGTCATGTTATTTTTGTTGCTTTTTAACTTAACTTGCAATTTTACACATGGAGCTAGAATGCTGATTCTAAGTGCAAAACTATGACATTCCAACAGTTACAAAGGCATGTGACACCAAACATAGGTCACTCATTTAATCTAAACATTTTCGATTTTAGTGTCTTTAAATCCAGTGCAACTTAAACTGCTGCAATCCACAGCTCAGCCAGTCTTGTTATAAACCTTGTCTTATGATCTTCATTTCCCAGATTTTGTAGGCACACAAAACTCCATTCTGCCAAATGTCTGCTGGTGTTCAGTAAATATTTTTCACATATTGCAATGTTTGAAAATAGGCATTTTGACTTGCCTTCAGAAAAACACACAGTGGTTTTAAAACGCCGGCTTTTGGATAGTGGTGAGTACTGGTACTGCACCCATTTTTGGGATTTAAGAAATGAATTCCCCACACTTCTAGGTTGCATTTGGCAATCAGTATTGCCATTCCCAATGGTTTCAGACTACTGTGCGGGTAGTCCAATGGTGGTTTTAAAGCGCTTTGAAGCTAACCGGCGCTACTGTTTTTCCTTTGGCAACCCATTTCCCTCATGGCAACCCGGCCTTTCATTCTCGCACTGGTGGGTGGCAAGTGAGGCAACCATTTTGGTGGGCGCACAAACTGCGCAGCTTTCCTGGATTTCGGCGCACATGTGGGTTTTCCGCCATCTTGAATTTTCTAAGCCCACAGCACCAAATGTTGTAGCAGGATAGCTTAAACGTGGGTCAGGACACCCAACAAGTCCCCCCCACGCGACTGTACTTTGAATTTGAGTCGATGGGGAGTCGCGTGCCCAAGGGTTTTGACACACGCACCGGTCGGTCCGCATAATCTTCTTCCGATTCTGTAGATGGCACAGTTCAGCATCTTCTTCTCCATCTGGTACTGATCGATCGGTTCTCCTCGCCGGTCCTGATGGGAATATTGGGCGGTCCACTGGGCCCATTGGGTCTTCGTTCCCGGTCTCCGGATCGTCCTCCTTGGCCCGTCTTCAGGTTTTCTTTCTCCTAGGACGACAAAGGAAGAGCGGCAATACCTACTCATAGACGTTTTTCCACCACTGTTGAGATAGTGGGGCAGCATATGCATTTTATCATAACGAAACATTACATTCTTATTTTAATAAAAACAGTATGACTAAGAGACAGTTTCATACAAATCACAGTATGTTAGAGACTAGATGTGGTATGTTTTATGATTGGAACTGAATTAGTCTGATACAGTACCCGCTAGGATTCCAGAGGATTCCTCCAGTTGTTGCAGAGTGTGCCTGGGATGGCAACATTTCAACTGGTTTATGTGGACCCACTTGTCTTCCCCCTCTGCCAAAGGACCTTTGGGGATGTGGATTTTGTAGGCCACAGGGGAGATCTTGTCGACGATCTCAAAGGGTCCCTTCCATGTAGGCAAAAATTTGCGCTGCTTGGCCTGGTTCCTTTGGAAGTTGTACAGATAGACCCGGTCTCCCACCTGATATTCCTTCCTGGAAGTTTTCAGGTCATAATGGGTCTTCATGCTATCAGCTGATCTTTCTAGATTCCGCTGAGCGTAAGCAAAAGCATGTTGGAGGTGTTTCCTTAAATTCTCTACATACTCATGAGTAGTGGAGGCATTTATCAGTGTCTGCTCTTGGGTCCTGTAGAGCAAATGCTGAGGAAGCACCATCTTGCGCCCAGTCATCAACTCAAATGGTGACATTTTGGTTGCAGATGAAGGGGTAGATCTGATGGCCATTAGGACCAGAGGTAATCGGATATCCCAACTTGGCCCAGAATCTGCCACAAACTTCTTTAATATGCTCACAATTGTCCGGTTATATCTCTCTACTGCCCCAGAAGAAGCTGGTCTATAAGCAATATGCAGCTTTCTCTTGACCCCCAGTATCTCCCACATCTTTGTCATTACTTCACTGGTGAAGTGGCTACCTCTGTCTGACTCAATCCTTTGAGGTAGACCAAAACGGGAAAAGATGTGGTTAATCATCAAGGCAGCTGCAGTTTCTGCCTTGCAATTTGGGGCTGGGAGACATTCCACCCACTTGGTAAACAAGCATGTCACAGTCAACATGTACTTATTCCCCCTAGCCGAGCGAATCACAGGGCCTACAAAGTCGATTTGTAAATCTGACCATGGCAGTGTCATTCCCCTCTTTTGTAAAGGCGCCCGGTGCGTGAGGGATGATGGCTGAAATTGTGCACACACAAGACAACCCTTCAGGTACTGGTCGAGGTCCTGCCCCATGTGTGGCCAGTATGCAACCTCTCTTAAGATTTCCAATGTTGTGTGAAACCCCCTATGACCGGCGGTGGCCGCATCATGGGCGTGACTTAACATCAGGCTTCGGAATGAGGTAGGAACCACCCACTGATCGTGGCCAGCTTTGGATTTCCTTACCAGCAAACCGTCTTGGATCCGGAACATTTTTGGACATTTCATCAACACTCTTAGGTCCTCTTTCCCAATGTAATCGGTATCCGTCAGGGGAAAGTTCTCAGGGTCCTCAAGGTGCTGGTAAAATTTACCAATAATTGGATCCCCCTTCTGAGCAATAATCAAATCAGCATCAGGGGTCTCCTTACTCCATTGTGCAATTGAAAGGTCGTTGTGAGCATTTGTCTGGGACCTAGTGATGGCAGTGACCTGGATTTCCCCCAACAGGGACTCAATCTCAATTAGATCCCCTTGGATGGCCCCGGTTTTGGCCAGCTGATCAGCTAAGTCATTTCCAGTTTTGTCTGGTCCCTCTACTTTGGAATGACCCTTGATCTTTTTCCAATAGATGGTCATCTCGTTCGAGGTGACCAGATCATCAATGTTTTGGATCAACTTCCCATGTTTCAAGGGTTTGTTGTTAGCACATAACATGCCTCTGGTTTTCCAATTCACCAGGTGCTCCACGAACCCATTCCGTACATAATCCGAATCTGTGATTATGACCAGTTCGTGGAGTTGATGCTGGACAGCAGTGAGGATGGCCTGATGCACAGCCATCAATTCTGCCGCCTGACTACTTCGGGGACCAATTTTGTATCCAGCGGAGGGTTCTGGGGACTCATTCACCCATGCATTCCCTACGCCGGCCACCAGTTCTTTCTCCCCGTGGTTGTCGACATGGTAAGAGCATCCATCCACATACACAGTGGGCATTCCCTCACATTTGTCTTCTTCAAAGACTTTGTGGGGGGAATTAAGGTATGCCTCCATGTTGTCCTTTATGTTTAGACTTTCGTCCTCGAGACAGTTTTCTCTGGCACAATCATGCAAGTCAGCCAGACCTTGCGCGAGGGGACTCTTCTTGTTTTGGCCATATCTGACCTCCACAGGAAAGCCTTGCATTGACAGAATCCAGGAAGTAATTCGGGAATTACTCACATTTCCGGCCCGGATTCTGTCACTCTGGAGATATTGCAGAGGCTGGTGTGGAGTCTCCACTATGATGTGTTCCCCCTGGATAAACGGGCGGTAATTCTTCAATGCCCACACCGTTGCCAGGAGTGCCTTCTCACAATCGTTGAATTTTTCCTCCACAGAGGATAAAGTTTTGCTCGCATAGGAGATTACTTTATTGACCTCGTCATGCTTTTGGTATAATACGGCCGTCAAGCACGTATTAGAGAACCCCGTCTCCAGGAAAAACTCCTTGTTTCTGACAGGGTAAGCTAGGCAAGGCGCTTGTGAGAGGCTTCTTTTGAGTTGTCTTACTGCCTCGGCTTGTTCTGGACCCCATTCCCACTTGACCCCCCCCTTCAGGAGATGAATCAGGGGTCTGGTGATCTCTGCGTAGCCCTCAATGAACTTTCTGCTGTAATTAGTCAGTCCAAGGAGGCTCCTTAGTTCACGCAGAGTTGTGGGGTCTTTCAGTTTCTGAAGTGCTTCCACTTTCTTTTCCTGGGGACAGAGACCCTGAGGAGTAATCTCATGCCCCAAGAAATTAACACGGGTTCTGCACCACTGTGCTTTTTGAAAGGAAAGTTTTGCTCCGGCGGCCCTCAACTGTGTCAGAACATAACGGATCTCTGCTATGTGTTCCTCCACAGATAAACTTTTGATGAGGACATCATCCACATAAGCCAGGTTACCCCTCGTACCCAGGTCGGGCATGGCCTTATGTAGGAAAATGTTGAATTCATTGCCGGAGTTGAGGTATCCGAAGGGAGTCCGGGTCCATGTGTATTGCTGGCCCCCAAAGGTAAAAGCAAGTTTGTATTGGTCCTCCCTACTGACAGGCACAGTCCAGTATCCATTGGTCAGGTCTATTGCAGTGAATACCTGTGACCCCTGGATCTGGGCCAGCCCTTGGTCAATGTAGGGCAGAGGCCATCAGGAAGTATGGACCCGTTTGTTGAGCTCCCTAAGGTCGGCGCAGAGTCTCCACTGGCCGTTTGGCTTCAATATTCCCAGCACCGGATTATTGAAGGTGCTGTGGACTGGACGGATTATTCCCCGGGACTCAAGGTTCTTAATTATTTCAGTAAGGGACTCCATTGATGCGAGAGGCAAGCGATATTGCTTCACAAACACAGGAGTCATGCCAGGGTCCGTGGGGATTGTTGTTGGGTGGATGTCAGTGCGACCACAGTCATATGAGTCTACCGCAAAGAGATCTTGGAAATCCAAGAAAACTTGTTTCAACTTTTGCTTTTGTTCCAGAGTCACACAGGCGTCAGCTAGGTTGACTCTCTCTTCCACCATCTGCCTGAAGCCTGGAAAGACTTCTGGTTTGGCTATCTCCGCGGCCTCCTCCAGCTGGGTGGAGAAGTCCCTGCTCAGAGTGCTGATTTGGACCAGAGGCTTCAGGTGGGAAAGGCAGCCCTCATGTACCTGGAAAATCACCTCATCCCTCCTGAAGTCGCACGTCACATCTTCCTTACCATAGGGGCAGGAAGTGTACACCAGGAAGTTCCCCCCATGCCGGGTGAAAATCCTGTCTGGTGTTGTATTGTCCTCACTGTCACTGTCAACGCAGTCCTTGGGGATTGGTCCTAACAGTTCGTTACCTAAATCCATGGAAAAATGTCGGTCATCCACCGCCATTCCAATAATGGTGCCTGCGGCTAGAGTAATACTCTTTAAGTCGCTGTTATCCACCTCTATTGGAATGGTGTCATGTTCTAGGTTGACTAATGGAGTTGGGTTTACCCCCAACCCTTGCTGTTGGAGAGAAGCATTTAGATGTATGTAAGCATCAGGGTTTTTCAACTCTTGTCCCCTTTTAACTTTCACTTCCAGGGAAAATTGTCGGGTCCTTTCTGGGATGGTGACTTCCTCTTTAACCTGAATTTCAACTGCATAAGGTAGCAATTGTGCTGACCTAAATGCTTTTTCTGGATCATCAAAGCCCATGGGATTATCCGCTAATCGGGACCAAGCTTTGAAGTTTATTAGGTCCAAACTAATGGCAAAGCGATTGAGAATGTCACTGCCTAAGTAAAAGGCGGCAGGGACGTCTCGCACGACCCAACAATTGTGGACTATGCTCTTGTTGCCAATGGAGATTTTGAGCATACACCTGCTTGGCAGGAGATGTTTTGAATTGGGTGCTTCCAGGTCCATTTCCCATTTGTCTATCAGTTTGAAGGTGGGGATGGCTGGATCTTTTGGGAGTTGGCGGAACATGGCTTCGCTGATGAAGCTCTTACCGTTGTTCACGCACACTCGAGCGAGAACAGAGTCCTTCCCATCATTTAACTGAACAGGGATGAACAACTGCTCTCCAATTTGCTGAATATCAGCCAGGCTTTGAGCTGATTTCACATCTTTCTGGACTATAGGAGTGGGAGTTTCTGATTGTGGATTAGTATAGAATTTCAGAGTGTTTCCTTCCAGCGTGGAATACCACTTTAGACTGGAAGGAAGGTTGATTTTCAGAAATAGAGAGGACCCCCCATCACCAGTCTGTTGTCCTACTGCTATTACTGTCACGTCTGGAATTTGGTTGTTCTGGAAGTGAAATTCTACTTGGTCAGATTTTTGTTCAACCATGTGGCAGGTGCCGTTTAAACTAACATGGTTGACACTCTGTTTTAATTTTATTGGTCGGCTAGTTTGGGTCCAGAGGACCTTGTTTACGCAATCTATTAGGGGTGACAACCTTCTCAGGAGGTCATTCCCTAGTAAACAAGGGGTGCCCTCTGGGGTCACAACTATGACCGGGTGTTTCAACTTATGTCGCCCGATCTTAATGTCCAAGTCTGCAGTCCCCTCAACGGGAATTTCCTTCCCGTCAAAGTTCTGCAGTTGTCCAGGAAGAGAGGTGAGAGGAATTTGGTAATTCTCTCCCCTTCCTGCATTCAGTTCGTCAAAGGCCCTTCTAGACAGAAGGGTAGCTTGAGATCCAGTGTCCACCAGTGCCGAGATTGTACCCTGCCCCTGTACTTGTACCGGGGCATAATATCTTCCCTCCTTCTCCTCAAGGGGGCACAGATAATGTACATTTTTGGACAACTGGTGGGCTAATTTTCTGGTTTTGGACATCGCTAGCGAGGAGATTTGGGCAGAATTCTGTGGAGAGTCTTGGGAATCTGAAAGAAAAAGTTGGCAACTGGAGATCAGAGCCATTGTGGGTTCCCCTGGTTCCGGTTCTGGGCCGCCCCCCCCTTTTTGGAGGCAGTCACAAGGATGGGTTTGAACCGGGGGATTTTCTTGCTGTTGGTTCTGGTATGGGATGGTGGGCGGCGGTAGCTCAGTCTCCACATCTCCCCAGTCTGGATTTGCATCCCTAGGGACCCATTTTTCTTTGGGAGGAGTTCCCCCCTCTCTGAAGGAGAAGATCCTTTTCCCAGGATCCTCTGAGGATCCCTCTCCCTCAAATTGGAAGATCTGTACCTCCTCCTCAAACTGAGTCTGTTTGGGTCTTTTGTTTCTCCTACCCCCCCTCTGCTCCTTAGGAGGCAGACTTTCAGGGGCAAGAGATTTTGTTTCCGGTTCCTGGGTTTCCAGGGGCTGTTTACAAGTGAGGAAGGAAGCTTCCTCCCAGGCTTTACACCCCCCTTCCCTTTGTGCCTCCTCCCTGGGAACTGGTGAGTTATCGGGGTGCTGCCCCCGTCATTGTTCTGGAGCACCAGGTCCAGAGTTGGGTGCGTTCTGCGCCGGCATGCTGATCTGAGGGTTTTGCTGCGCCCTCAGTATATGACCCATATCCCGCGCCATGTTTTGAACCTGGCGCTCTAGCTGGGAAACCCGCTCAGGCTGATACGGGGCCCTGTTTTCTCCCCTGGGCTGATCCCGGGAAGGGTAGCTGTCCCTCCTCTGGTAGTACCCCTGGTTGGGAAGATTTGGGTACCCCTCCACCCTTTGCCTCCCCTCTCCCGGATTCAGTGGTCTGGGCTCAGGGAATCGGGGAAAGAAGGATGGATGGTTTTGGGGCTGAAAGTCGGGAGGATATCTGGGGAAAAAGTTCTGCCCAGGGTTTGGAGAATTTCTGCCCTCCAGTGGGAAGTTTGGAGGGAAGTTCCCTGGGTTCGGTGCTCGGTTGGATCCCCCCCTTTGGGCTGGGGGAGTCCACACATACCCCAGGATTGGACAGTTACCTTTGTAGCGAGGACTTACATAGTCAGGAGAGCGAGGGACCCCATTGGGGGGACTACCTCTTTCACTCCCTGCCTGTGACTGGCCCGAAGACCTTCTGGGCCTAGCATTATTAGGTGCAGGTAGGTTTTTAGGCCCCCCCATCTCCAAATCTAAAACGGGGGTGACCTTTACCTCTGCCACTTTGGCAGCAGCAGGGGTGCTGTTGGCTTTGGGGTTTTTCTGGGCATTGCTTTTATTTTCTATGGGCTTCTGCACCTCATAGATCCGGGTAGCCTGTTCAATGACCCAGTCTAAAGATCTTTTCTCGTGAAAATCCCTCACGAGCTGGGTCATGATATATTTGGGCAAGGCATGGAAAAATGTATTGACAAATTCCCTGCTATCCGTGCGCACCCTTCTTGTGGTCTGTGCAAAAGCACGCTTTAACTCCTGCACAAATTCTTGTGGGGCCTGATCCTCCCCACATTGCAAATTGTAGGCTGCCTTGCGAGCCTCTTGAGGATTTCTGTGAACAGAAAAATGTTTCAGGATGGCCGCCTTATAGGTGGACCATCTTAAATGATTTTGGTCCTCCAGCCCTGCAAAGAAACTGGAGTATTCCGGGGAGAAGGTCCACTTTACATATTGAATGCAGCTTTGGCTGTCCTTCAAATGGAAAGTCTCCATCATTTGTTCAAACAACTCTAAGTGCTCCCAAACAGAATACTTAGCGTTCTTATGGTAAGGCGTGATGATGCTCCTGATCGCCTTAATCTGCTTTAAGGGGTCCTTAAGCAAGGTCCTTTTTGCCTTATTGGCCTTTTTGGTTCGGGTAACCCTTGTCCATTCTTCCTCGGACTCAGAGGCACTGCTCCCAGAGGTTCCCGTCTGTTCTTCCAGGTTTTCCCGGATTCTGCGAGCCTGGGAATGGCTGGCAGAATGTGGGGGCCTGGTCTCCTGTGTCCTGCACAGTTCAGAGGAGTCTTCAGATTCCTCCTTGCTGCCAGGATTTGATGGGTACCCCCTCCACTGACCTAACTGGGCAGAGGTTTTCAGGATGCCCTTAATGGGCCTACTCTCCTGGGGTTCCCCATTGAACTGTCTGTACTGTACTTGGGTGCCCATACCCGGATGCCCACCCCTCCATTCCTGAGTGGTACTGGCCTATGAGCCCCATACTCTTAGCTGGATAGTAATCTGCCATCCCTGTGGCCCTGTGCTCATGTGCGCCAGGGGACATGGGGGTGGTAGAGTCCAGGGACTGGGGGAGATGAAGGCCCCTGGTGTTAGGGCTCCTGCGGTTATGGTCAGGAGTCTCTCTTTCCCAGCGGACCTCATCTCTATCCGCCCCTGCTCCCTGTTGCAATGCAAGAGCCTGCATTTGTGCTTTCAGTTCCTCTGTTAAGGCCTTACTCGACTCTATCAGTCTCTCCTGCATCGCTACCTGTTGTTGGAGCCTATCATTGCGTTGACAGAGGGCCTCATTTTCCCTCTGTGCTTCCTGGTTGGTCCTGGAGAACTGGGCCAGTCTTTGCTGCAGGAGGGTTACCTCCTGAGCTGTGTCCCTATTGGCCTGCTCCTTTCTTGCTAGAGCATCCTCCACCCTTCTGGTGTGCTCTACCAAGTTCTGGTTTTCTTTTTGGAGGTCACCCAGCCCCTGGTGGGCCAGGTGATTTTCTTCCATTTTTCTTTTTAAATGGCAGACTTCCTGGCCTAAGGTATCCCTTTCCTGACTAAGAGCCTGCATCTGTGCCGCCAGGTCGTCCCTTTGCCTTTGGAAGGCACCAGCATTCTGGCGCTCCTGATCAAACTCTGCCTGGGTATCCAGGTCTTTCAGAATTAGTTTGTTGCTCTCTGCCTTCACTCTATCTAGGTGGCCTTGCAGGGTGACTACCTGCTCAGCACATACCCTGTTGAAGTCTAGCTGTTGCTCCAGCTTTTTCTGGCTCTGCAGTAAGGAGTCCAAACTGTCTTGGTGCTCCTTCTGCAGGGCCAGAAATCTAGTATCCTGGTCTGTCTTTTCCTGTTGTAGGATGCCCATATCCTCTTTTATTTTAATGATATATTGTCTACTATCATTTTCTGCCTCCTGGCTCCTCTGCAGCCTCTGCTCAGAAGAGACCAGGTCAGATTGGACCTTCTCTAACGCCATCTGTTGCCTATTTGCCAGATTTTGGCTTTCAGCACATCTATCCTGCATGTCTCCCATATATAAATATAAATATGCCGCTATCCTAACAATCTTGTCGTGTTCATCTTTGGCCTTAGGAGCCATATATAGTTCACTCAGGGCCACATGTAATGGACCCTGATCTCTCCATAAGTCTGACCCTGTTTCCGTGACCTGTTGCATGATGGCCTGCAACCAGACTGTTTGGTCCTGGTGAGTCCACTCACCTCTCACAAATAACTTATGTAAGAAGTGCTCTCTGGCTATTTTCATATCTACCAAGGTCGTCATTCTAGAGATTGGTCTCTGTCCTGACTTACAGAAGTTAGTATTTTATTTTTGCAGAACAGAACTTTTCTTGGAGTGTCCCTTTTGAGGAATGCTTCACAGCGTAATGCAGCGTGGTGATCCGACTGGATGTATGTATCTGGTCAGCTGGCACGCTGTATTAATCTGCACAAATGGTAAATCTAACCCAACGTCTCGGCTCGAGCCCCCACTTTGTAAGAGGATTCGATTCAGCACTACAGCTAAGTTAACGCCTAGTCTAGAATACTGAATGAAAACCCTTATTGATATATCTTTAGGTCCAGTTCATGCGTTCTGGATGACTACCCTTATATAACACCCCTCTCTTGGAATCCCCCTGACCCCACTGAGCCAAGAAGTAGTTCTGTTTTGCAAGTTTAAAAGGTTTATTTGATAATTTAAAATATATATATCACACTTTATAATAAATTAATACTTGAATAGCACACTTAATCTGATATGATAAAGATCAACAACGGAGAATCTGGCACTCGCACGCTTCTTATAATCACTAATGAGTTGACATGAAATGGATAAAGTAGCACACTGGTAAATAGGAACAAAAGTATAATGTGGTAGAGGATGCTTTATGTAAGCTCAGGTGGATGCAATATTCAATGAATGCAGTACAGAAAATACGCAATATGATTTCAACCAAACAATATAATCACTTTTCTCTGGCTATTCACTCCCCCCCTCTTTATGCAATGCAAGGAAATGGGAGGAAAGCACACAGTTCTCAAAAATGCAATCAATGTAAATCAGTCCAACCCAGCAAGCTTAGACAACAGAAAACAGATAGGAGTTTTGAAATCACAGGCCCAAATTGCTTTGATATGTGCTGGCAATGAATGAGAAATATGCTGGAAACGCTTTTAATTCCCTTTCAGAGGTTCAGGGTGAGTGGTATCTAGTTAATATTAGTCCAGGCTCACACTAGCAATGATGCAGGGATAGTTAGCAGGTTAAACGAATTTCTGGCAAATGGAAGCAAGCAAAACTGCTGTCTTTTTACATGTGGAGAAATTGCAAATCGCGGCAAAATTCGCGGATGCGTGTTCCGCGATTGCGGTAAAACTATAGGGGAATGCGGTTCTAGGTTCGTAGGAAAGCCACGATTCTAAGCTATCAGAGGAAAGTTACTGCAAGTCTCTAGCCCAAACGGTCGCGGAGATATGAGCGATTTTGTGAAGGTCGTTTTTGGTTTTGTAAATTTTAAACGCACACTTTTTCAGCTTTAAAAATGAGGGCAGGATAACACAATTGCGAAGCTGCAGTTCTACTTAGATTAAAAATGGATTGAATTATATGAATTTAACTAAGAGATGTGTTCTGAGTTTTGCTGAGTACTCACAAGAGATTTTGAACTGGAAAGCGACTTGGTCACGGACTTCAGTCTGGTCAGGTCTTCCCGGGTTCTGCTCACAGCGCCTGGCCTCTGGAACTGCTCACAGGGGTCTGGTCTGGGTCTCTCTGGGTACAGCACTGCTTTCTCTCTGGTCTGGTCTCTGCTAGGCACCGGTTCTCTGGGTCTCTCTGCTCTGGATAGATTGAAGTCTCTAGTTTGGCTTTCTGGAAGTTGATGGAGGTAAAGTATGGATTTTTGGCAAAGCGTCCCGCTGCAGATGGAATTGTAGGTCTCTATCTAAGTTTCAGTGGTCCATTTATATGTTCTCCCAGTGGGTGTGTGTGCAGCATCACTAGACTTGCCCCTCTCACTTGTCATTGGTCAAGCTTCCATTCCTCCGCTTGATTGGCGAATGAACTGTGAGTCAGAGTGATGTCATTTTATGGCTTGCAGATGGGACATTCCCCTGTCATCTGTGCACCCAAATCTATATATGATCAAAATACATACTTCAGAGTTACACAGTTGTTTGAAATTACATATACATGGTGTGGCTGAATTTAGCTATGTCTCTGTCCAAATCTGCTTTTTCTAGGAGCTTGCATTCAGAGATGGTACATAATTGACTTTTTAACTGCTTTTTCAATTTCTGACATGGACCCAACTTTACATACATGTGTGCAGGGAGTAGGGACATTAACTGATGAAGTTTCAGATTTTTAACATGCACACATTTAGAGTAATATCCACTTTTCCGCTGACACCCCCCTGAACATACCACCGGTTCCTACCACGTCTTAAACTGTGGGCAGAAAAATCACAAGAATTATGGTATCATTTATAAAATTTTCACATGTCCGCACTATGAGTTATTCACCTTTTTATAAAACCATATTCTGGCTACAGGGGTGTGTCTTTTCAGGTCACATGGTACAGAAACCAGTCTTTCCAGTTTCTGCCAAGCCAGCTTGCTCTCACAGGCAGTGCCCCTCCCAGCTTCTTCAGGAGGAAGCCACTTTTTACGACGTCTGTAATGAAACCTTTGCTTGGGTCCAGGAAGGCCCATTGTTCAAGAGGAAGCCATTTATGATCCTCTCAATAAACCCTCTGCCTGGGTGAAGGGAGTGGCATTGTTCACTCTCTTACAGAGCACAGGTAATTCAATTATCAGATAGATGGCATATCCTTAGTTTTGGCAGCAAAAGGAAGATTGGCCTGGGAACCCAGTTGTGACTCAAGTTTCACTCCTGATGGGGGTAGCTGTCAAGCAAAATCAAGTTCCTTAAGCCAGACCTTCAGCTAACTGTCATGTTATTTTTGTTGCTTTTTAACTTAACTTGCAATTTTACACATGCAGCTAGAATGCTGATTCTAAGTGCAAAACTATGACATTCCAACAGTTACAAAGGCATGTGACACCAAACATAGGTCACTCATTTAATCTAAACATTTTCGATTTTAGTGTCTTTAAATCCAGTGCAACTTAAACTGCTGCAATCCACAGCTCAGCCAGTCTTGTTATAAACCTTGTCTTATGATCTTCATTTCCCAGATTTTGTAGGCACACAAAACTCCATTCTGCCA
This sequence comes from Ambystoma mexicanum, assembly GCF_040938575.1. Classification (NCBI taxonomy): domain Eukaryota; kingdom Metazoa; phylum Chordata; class Amphibia; order Caudata; family Ambystomatidae; genus Ambystoma; species Ambystoma mexicanum. The sequence goes on along the minus strand of NC_090934.1, from coordinate 113,025,988 downwards.
AATGTCTGCTGGTGTTCAGTAAATATTTTTCACATATTGCAATGTTTGAAAATAGGCATTTTGACTTGCCTTCAGAAAAACACACAGTGGTTTTAAAACGCCGGCTTTTGGATAGTGGTGAGTACTGGTACTGCACCCATTTTTGGGATTTAAGAAATGAATTCCCCACACTTCTAGGTTGCATTTGGCAATCAGTATTGCCATTCCCAATGGTTTCAGACTACTGTGCGGGTAGTCCAATGGTGGTTTTAAAGCGCTTTGAAGCTAACCGGCGCTACTGTTTTTCCTTTGGCAACCCATTTCCCTCATGGCAACCCGGCCTTTCATTCTCGCACTGGTGGGTGGCAAGTGAGGCAACCATTTTGGTGGGCGCACAAACTGCGCAGCTTTCCTGGATTTCGGCGCACATGTGGGTTTTCCGCCATCTTGAATTTTCTAAGCCCACAGCACCAAATGTTGTAGCAGGATAGCTTAAACGTGGGTCAGGACACCCAACAATTGTGAGTTTGGTGGTAATTGCGTGGTACATTTGCTGCATTACCGCCAAACTCGATTCCTGTTACTGCCAATCGGTCCTGTGGGGTACCAATGGCCAGATCACAGAAATGGTGCAAGTACTAGGGCGCAGTTTGCCCTATTTTTAAAACACCGGCACATATTCAAAAAAGGATTGCAACACGATTAGCACCAGCTCAAAAATTGACATGGTGCAAAAAATATACATTTCTGATGCATTTTTACCAGGGCAAAGGTTGCCATACTGCTAATACCATCATGTATTCCTACTAGGGCAAACGTTGTCCTTGTGCAAAAACTCTTTGAAAACGTGTTGTTTTTGCACAAGCACCATTTTTCCAGTGGTTCTTATATAACATGCCAAAATGCACTTGTGATGGTGCATGGGCTTTCAAATATGTCCCAGTGTATTCAAAAATAGGGCAAACATTGCCATGGTGCTAATACCATGCAGGTCTGCACTTGCACCGGTGCAAGGGTTGTGTAATCTGGCCCAAGTGGTGTAATTCCCCATTTTCGCAGTCCTTAGCACTCCATGGGGTGTTTTGGTGGATTTAACACTGAGGTATTTAACGCCTGGTAAATAATGCAATATTTAGAGGTAAAGTGGAAGACCTACTTCTGGAATGATGCTGGAGGTAAATCCTTCACTTTGCCTCCAATGTTTTTATTCAACGCTGCAGGAAACATTGTGATAATTCGGAGGGTCCCACCAGAGGCGTTGCTGTGGGGATGGGGGGCTAAGTGGGCTATAGCCCCGTGTCTTTTGGATGTAGCCCCCTGTCCCTGTCCCGACAGTCCCAAAATTAGCCTAGCCCTGGTTCTTTTCCAGACCTAGCAACACCCCTGAGTCCCACTAATATTAGGGCTGATTATCGCTCGCAGTATTTTTTGTTTGCCGTAACCCTAACAACTTTTTTATCTTTTAAGATAGATATGTTATAGCCTCCTTCACATAGGTCCCTTTCATTCCCTAAATATATATAAATAATGTTGCTAAACCATGTACTATTTTGGCATTTCTGCGCATCCTCTCTGCTCCTTGCATGGACCAGTGCAACCCTGTCCTGATGGTTTATACACTAGTCTCAGAAACAGGACACACTAGGTTTACACTGACCATACAATTTGTCCTTGACATTGGTGCTCCAGTTAATCACATTGGGCCTCATTCCGAGTATGGAGCCATGACAACCTCCCATACCGGTACCGTGTCTGGTTTGGTGAGATGGGGACTTACCGGTCCAGTCCGACCTTGGTGGGACCGTTAAGTCCCCATTCACCAAACCATTCCCCATTCTCATTTGAGCCCCCATAGGGCTCAATGGGAAGTAGCTAATAACGGTACCGCAATGTGCGGTACCGTTATTGGCTCTGATTTCCCTTAGCGGGTCCCGTCCTTAACGCCTGGTAAAACCAGACATTAAGGAAGGGACCCACTAAGGGAACTCGTAGTAGGGAGCACAGGGATTACCGGCACCGATGTCCTTAATGGTGCCCGGTATCCCTTTGCGCCCACCTCGGAATGAGGCCCATTGACTTGTAACTTCTATATTGCTCCCAGAAAAAGTCCCCAATGTTGTTTCCCATTGTCCACCTTGGCCCCCAGCCATATTTCAGGTAATGTTTTCTGCATATAGCTATCCTTTCACAAACACTGCCTGGCTGTGGGGGTAAACGAGTGTCACAAACGAAAACTGGAATCAAGAAGAATGCCAAAACTGCAGAACTCTAAATAAAATCATTATTTGGAGAGTGGGCAAGCGTAATATTTATAAAAATTGGTTATTTATAACGTGCTTATTAATACCCCCAAGGTTTCTAAACACAGACCCGTGTTTCCAAGGGGAGTGCATTGCCCCTGAGCTATCTGCTTAAATGTGGTGATGCATGTGAGGTCTTCGGACAGTTGTAGTCCCTACAGCTCCTATTGTCCTTTGGCACTGCAGGTTAAGAGGTGACAAAAACCCTTACATTCAGAATATGTTAGTTGCAGCCTTTCCAGCTCCATGCCCCAGGGGCTGTATGGGTGTTAACCACAAATAATTTAACTGTACAATGTAATGTACAAATAAATGAAAACGCATGAAGGATGATGAAGACGGCTTGTAAAAACGGATAAAACAAAATACAGTTAAACCATTTTTTGCCGCAAATCGTAGAGACTCCCAGTACCACCATGTCTGTACCACCCCCTGACTAACTTCTCACTGACTCTCCCCACCATGAATTGCCTCATGAAACAATTTTAAAAAGACTGCATTTTGCGGAAATGTAATCGGCAAAAGAGTCAGTGTTAAAAAATGACTGTGGTAAAAAAATACATGGTTTAAAGACTGCGTACCTATCCCATGACTAGTCCAGTCAACAAGGCTTTTACACACGATTTCGCTAGCGCGTGAGGGGTACATGCATTCTGAGGGGTACGCATGGAGTTTTACACGTGATTTCGCTAGCGTGTGAGGGGTACCTGTATTCTGAGGGGTGCGTGGGGAGTTTTACCTGCGATTTCTCTAGCGCAAGAGGGGTACATGTATTCTGAGGGGTGCGTGGGGAGTTTTACACGCATTATGGCAGTGTGGGTCCTCCGGGGTGTGCCCCCTCCCCAGGCCCTGCAGGCAGCCAACACCACAGGGGACTACCCTGCACCCCTGGCCATGCCCTGCAGGCAGCCCATCCAGCCTGGCCATGCCCCACAGGCAGCCCACATGGCACCATGCACTTGTGAGCCCCAACACATGTCCCACCCAGCATTGATGGGCACCTGCCAGCAGGCCCCAACTCATGTCCCCCTGCACCCCAGCCACCCAGCATTTACGGGCACCTGCCAGCAGGCCCCGACTCAAATCCCCCTGCGCCCCCAGCCGGCCAGCATTGACGGGCACCTGCCAGCAGGCCCCGACTCATGTCCCCCAGCCACCCAGCATTGACGGGCACCTGCCAGCAGGCCCCGACTCATGTCCCCCTGCACCCCCAGTCACCCAGCATTGACGGGCACCTGCCAGCAGGCCCCGACTCATGTCCCCCCCAACACGACATAACGATCCACACACATGGCCCTTATGGCCACCCAAATCCCACCCCACGCCACCCCTGTCCAAACACCCAACCAAGTATTCCATCCACCCCACATTGAAATCCCCATTACATGATACATCCCAAATGGCAAGTATGCACATCAATAAATGTCCGTCACACACACACAATGGGCCTCATTACGACTTTGGCGGTAGCCATGCCGCTATTGGCGGCATGGCTGCCGCCGAAATTGGGTCCTGGTCCGGGTTCCCAGAATGGGGAATTACCGGGCCATTCCGAGTTTGGAGGTCCCGGTAATTCCTCCCTCCAGGAACTCGGGCCCGGACCTTCCCCATTCCCATTTGAGCCCACATAGGCCTCAATGGGAATGGGAGAGGGAGCAAACAACGGGCCGATTATGAGCAGCCTGTTGTTTGCTCCCTCTTCCGCTCGCGGGACTCGGTAAGGACGCCTGGCTTGACCAGGTGTTACTTACCGGGTCCCGCGATGGGAGCTTGTAATGAGGTGGAACGGGTTTAACGGGTCCGCCTCCTTTGGCGGAACCCGTTAACCCGTTGCGCCTCACTCGTAATGAGACCCAATGGGTGCAAGTGAATGAGAAAACCCACATCGTGACATGCATGAAACCAATGATAGAATACCACACAAATGAAGTATGAAACCAAAATGTATTAAATATAAAAGCAAGGGAATGAAAGAAAACCACACAATAATAGAAATAATAAACAAAAGGCTGCATGTCCAAAATAATATTTAAAAAAATAATATGAATGCAGAATCCAAATAAATCCAAATGAAAATGGCTCCAAAGGGTTCGTCCATCAAAGCAAATCCAAAGGAAAAAAAAAGAAAAAAACATCCATTGCTCCATGGTAAAAAACTAAAAAAATGAAGTCTAATCCAGTCTTCAACTATATACAATGTACAAATCCAGGGTCCATGAGCCCAACAATCCAAATGAAACCTACAAAAAACCCTAAATAATAAACAACTATATACACAAATGTGGGGAATAGTCCATGTGCCCCAAAAGAAAGAAAAATATAAAGGAAACCTAACACTAATTAACTATATACAATGGTGGCGGGCAAGTCCTATGGCTCACTTCTTGGGTATCATCGAACTCCCGTTCTACGTCCTGGAGGCGGGCCTGTTCCATGGCCCAGAGGTTTCGCAGAGATAACGCCATGGCCACCTCCAACTCCCCGCAAATTTCCTCGAGGCACTCAGCCTGCCTCAGTGCCCTGCGCATGGAGTTCTCTGCCCTGACCATAGTGAGCCGTGCCTCTTCCGCCTGTCACCGCTTTGCATCTATTTACTGGCCCAAACGCTGCCACACAGAAGACACTCCCAATCCAGGGTTCTCCTGCCCTCCGGCCGATGCCTGCCCCTCTGATGTTGATGGCCCGAGCCATCATCGCTCCCACCTTGAGCCTGCTGCTGCCGTGCATGTGCCCTGGCTCTTGATGCCTGCACGTCCTCCTCCAGCCGGGGTCCAGTTGTTGGGGTGGCCACCCCTGCTGGACCTCCGACTCCTGACTGTGGCAGGGATGTGTCCTCCACCAGCCTGGCGGCTGGGTCAGAGACAGCTCCACAGGGTACGCAGGTGATACCTGGGCCGGAAGATGGCACGGAGGACGACTGGCGCATAGGGGATTCAGTTGAGGAGGGGGTCAGTACAAGGTCCAGCAGACGGAGGAATCCAGCACTGGTGACCTGTCCTAGTAGGTCGACGTGGTCAATGAGGCATCCCAAATAACGTTCAGAGTCCTCACGAAAACCCTGCACGTCATCTCGGATGTCCTGTTGATGCAACGCCACCCCAGACAGGACAGGTTCAACACGGTCCCGGATTGCCATGTCTGCAGGGAGAGGAAGGCCAGTTGTTGTTCGCGCATCCCCTCCCTGCGAACGGGTCTGGACTAAGGCATCCCTGCTGCTACGGGATGATGCAGTCACAGGATCGGGGACAGGATTACACACAGGCACCTCCGCGGTGGCCTGTGATGCCTCCTGTTCCTGCCCCTGGACTGCACCACTAGCACCAGTGGAATCCCTCCCTCCAGACCCTGTGTGTGTCCCTTCCACGGCCTCCTTCTCAACCAAACCCACCACCAACCTGGATGACTCTGTGCCATCTTCATCCATCTGACCCTGTGGGGTCTCAGCTGCCTCTTCTGCTGCCGAGGAGTCCACCTCTGACCTCCGCCTCTTGGACCTACCCTCGGCAGCTGCGGCCACGGACGCAGCACCAGACGCCTCACTCCCCGACGAGATGACAACCTGGGAGGGGAGTCGGGCCTTGCGTATCCGGCTGGTGGTGCGATCCCTGCCGCTTTGCTCCACACCACCGTCTCCGCCCTCTTCATCAATTGACGCTGCAGACAGGGAGAGATAGAACACAGGCATCAGGGCACTGTACAATGGTCTGATACACACATGACAGTTGCACATGAGTGGCAGTGTCAAACTTCACACATGGCATCACACTCCCCAACACACATATCATTTCAACTCACACACATGCGCAACTCAACAGGAATGTTGCAGCAGGCAGCACCATCTATAGGGAACATACAACAGCATGAGCAGCCGAAGGTTAGCCTGATGTCACATGCAACATGGGGAGTGCAGAACAATGCACACATGCCACCAGACATACATGCATCTGTACATCTCCACCACCTGTTGCAGTGATATCATCGCCATCCATGTCACACCTGCCAATCAGCCTCCTATATGTCAGTGTCACATGCATCCATGGTGTATCACAGTTGCACACTTGTCAAATACACACGCATGCACATGTACATAGTGCAGATACATGCAGGTGGAACTAGCATCCATGTGTGACACCACAACCATGCCACAGTACATACACAGAAATTTAAACATGTGTGCACCCACACATGCATTCGGCCAACATTCATTTGAACACATACACCATTGATGTGTCTCACACATGACAGGACTCACATGCGGCAGGCTCATGTCCCTGTACATACACATCCATACATGGGCCTACAAAGACATATGTCCAACCTGCACACTCCTGGCACACCTCAACAAGCACAGCGTCCAATCAGTACGCATGTACACTTACCGCTCGACTCCGGACGGGTCTGCCTCTCAAGGACCTGCAGATGGAGCGCTGGACGTATACGTTCCAGGACCCTCATCTGGTTGTTGGTAAGGCGGACCCGGCACCCCTCAGCATCCACTGCGTTCAAGAGGCACCAGGCCTTGTTGAGGGTCCTGGACCTGAAGTCCTCCCAGCGCTTCCGGACGTGTTGAATGTCGCGGGCTGCCTCCCCCTCCACGTGGATGGCAGCCACAATGTCCATCCAGATCCTCTTCCGTCTTTCATTGTCGGCGCGTGACCTTCCAAAGAGGGCATTATACTGCCCCAGGACTTGCTCCACCAGGATACCAACTTCATTGGCACTGAAGCTGGTAGCCCCCTGCATCTCGGCTGGGGGTTGCCACTGGTGGCAGATGGTGTTGTGTCCGACATGGCAACCCCCGAGGCAGGTGTGGGTGGGCAACTGGGTCCTGGGGCTAGGCTGTGGAGCGATGGAATCCCAGTCATGAGTCTTCTGTTCCAGCAGGGGTGGTCACAGCAACTGGACCCCTGCAGATGGCTGATATGCAGGCACCAAACAGCAGGGCATGTGGCCAGCAGGCAGGCAGCAGCAGGGAAATGGCCTTCTGGGCAGGAGCGTGGTCTTCCGTGTGTTGTTGCGTGGCTAGCTTGATATGGAGTGATTTGGCACGTGAAAAAACTGCACGTCAGCGTTTAATTCGAGGAAAGACCCTTAGCCGTAAACACATCTGTGACGTAACGCGCAAGGGCGTTTCCCTCAAGACGGGTGCATGTTGATTGTACACGTGCAAAAACTGCACGTCCGGGTGTCACTGCGTGTAATTGGAGGAAAGGCCCTTAGCGCGTACGCGCGTAAGTGATGTCGCACATGTGGGCTGGGTTAAAAGGTGCGCATAGGATGCCATTTTCTTGTACGTGCTTTTTGTGGAGAGCGAGCGGGTGATTCTTGTACTTCTTGTCGATTCACACGTGATTACTTCACAACGGTTTCAGTTCGTACTCCTTGTACACTCAGACGGCGTTCAATTCTTCTTTTGGCGGGGGTGTTGCCAACGCGCACATGCGCGTCTTTTTCACGTTCTTTTTCCAGGCAGACGGTGAGTCGCGCACGTATTTTTCAACTGTGGTTGTCCCGTGTGTTGCGTACCCATTCAGAGGTCATTGTAGCCTGTGTGTACGCTTAAGTTTGTGTTTCTGGGTGCCACAGCATAGTGCGGGTTCCCTATTCCATGCACGTGGGCTACCAGGGGTCACGTGCATGTTAAATTTTGTTTTCGGGGTGACTGAGCATTGTGTGACCCATCATCTTCCTCCAGGGGTCATAGACAGCCTTGCTAGAGCACTAGGGTACATATTCCATCGAGTACCCTACCCCTTTCACTCCAATTGCCCAGAACAATTGTTTACTGCACCTCCCATTCGCACAAGAACATCTGTGCCATGGTTGGGAGGTGACCAAGCAGTAAGGGAGGCAAAGACGGCCAACCTCCAAGAGGTGGATGCGGTAGGGGACGTGGCCAGGATGTGTAGGGTGGCCCAAGAGGCCACTGTGTGGAGGACCAATCAGGGACACCTATGCCCCCCCAATGGGTCGGGAGATGCAGCTGACACCATCCCAGCTCAGGCCTATTTAGCCCGGCCCATATTGTCAACCGAACCGGCACAGGATGACTCCCAGGCTCACTTCTGTGTCACCAAGCCAAAGCCACGTTTGGCGGTGAAAGTTGCTGTCACCAGGCCCCGTGGATCTGGGGCAGCAATGTCATCTGCTGCCCCAAGTAGCCAGGGTGAGGAGGCTGCAGGGGCAGCTGCAGCTAAATCCACCCCAGCTCCGAGTCTCCCAGCCGGGACAGTGTTGGTCCAAGTCCATCACACCGAGGTTGGTCCTGCCAACATCACCCAGCAGCCAATGCCTGCAGTGAGACCTTTGGTCATCGTGCCTTTGGCTACTTCCAGTGCCCAGTCCACCTGCTCATCAGCCGCTACCAATCACAGCGGTGTAAGCACCTCAGGGTCTGCACCACCGTCCAAGAGGAAGAAGGGTACTCTTGCAGTACAGGCTGGGACCCCAGGCACAGCTCCCCCCTCCCGCACATCAAGGAAGCGTAGTTTCAATGGTGCAGAACTAGACACACTTGTGGGCTACGTGTCGGCCCATGGCCACGAAATACTGGTGACTGCAGGGTGCAAGACTACGACTGCTCAATGTAGGGCCCACTGGCAGTGCATCCTTGACCACATTAGTTCCCTTGGATTTGTGAGGCGCACAGCTGATGATTGCTCTAAGCGGTGGAATGACCTCAAACGCAGAGCAAAAAATAAGCTGGCTTCCAATCATGCCTCTACTCTGGTGACTGGCAGTGGATCTCCACCAGAGGAGGAAATACTCACAGAACATGAGTCTATCGCTGGAGGCTTCATCACAGAGGATCATATTCAAGGCGTGGGAGTCCTACCAGATCTTGAGGCAATGTCCGGTGAGTGGCCATGCATGTGTGTGCAAACCATGTGTATGTTGCTTGGTGATGTGTTCTGATTGAGTGCCTTGGTGATGTGTTCTGATTGAGTGCCAGGTGAGGCTGTGTAGTCATGACTGCTATGGGTCACCCATGTGGTGCCTCCAAACCATACCCCGGCCTTGGGTTTGGGTTTTCAAGTATCCCTTCTGACCGCAGTACACAATTAGCACCTGATTACTGCACTTGCCCTTCAACTTCCATCTTGCCACAACATTGTTCATACTGTTTTCCTGTTCATACTGCCTGATTGATGAAATCCTTAGCATTTTTACCATGCATGTTTGTGCCGTTCTGCCCCAGATGTGACATACTTCTGAAATAGATTACACCCCACAATGGCCCGCATTTGTTACCTTATTATGGGAATGATTTCATCAATCAGGCTGATTGAGTAATGTGCACCTACACATGGCCTGCACACATTCACTTTGGGGCCCTGTTTGAATGTTCAACATGACAAGTATCTTCTGTCATGTCGAAGTGACCAACCATTGATGTATCCATGAGCCTGCCATCACTGCATCAGTGAACACTGGCTTTGTTGCAGCGTGTGGCACATGCCTGTTTTTTCACACTATTTTGCATGTTCAATTTCATGATGTCCATCTCACATGGATGGGTGACAGTACTGATTTGCTACCATCTGGGTGTCCTTGTCAAATGTGCAATGGCTATGTTACGTGCCATCTGTGTGCTGGCATGTGTCATGTATGTCGATTGTCGATGCCACTTACAGGCTGATGTGTGATGCCAGTGCTATCCAGCATGCAGCACATGAGTTGCTTTTCCATCTTGGAGTCCTCAGTGTCTGCTTTTTGCCTCCCCTTCCAATTCATTGCCAGTGCATGCATGCCAGAGTTATTGTCATGTGTGACGTGTCATTTATGTACCGGATGTCTGCCTCGTCATGCCTATGTGTGTGGGCTATGGTGCTCATGCCTGATTTAATTACTTTTCTTTTATGTTTTTGCAGGTGATGAGGCACTTGATGCTGTTGAGGAGGAGGAGATGGTGCAGAGGCAGGAGTACTAACAGCAACAACCAGGCACCAGTGGAGGATGTGGGGTGGTGATGGGTGAAAACCCATTACTCCTATAGACCATACTGTCCACAGGTGTCTCTGGGTACACCTCCGGAGACCTCTATGAATCAGGTGCTAAATTGGACATTGAGACATATGTGTCATGATCTCTGCTTCCAAAAGGTCAGGGTTTTCCCAACTCCCTTGGAAGCAGATCCATAACCCAGGTTCCGAGTGCCAACCAGTCCCAATTGGGACCTTTTGGACCCAGTCCTGGCGCCAGTGGCACCAGGCTCATAAATATGCCCAGTCCCAGCGCTGGAAGCGCCGGGCTCATAATGTTTGGGTGGACTTACCTGCAGCAGACCATGCTGCTTACTTGCCTGCCAGTTGAGCCTCTGATCCTCTTCTTTTAGGAACTACTTTTCCTGTTGGGTGGGGCAGGAGCCACTCCCTAGATTCAGAACACTGGAACTCTTCTGGAAAGCAGGAATTCTTTCTTACCTAGGCGTGGCTGTGGAAGGAGACACCTAAGCACTACAGGAGGCTATTTAAACCACACCCGATGGATGAATCTTGCTTTGCGTTATTCTGCATCCTCTGCAGCAGAACGCTCATCGTGTCTTCAGCATCTGATCCTGGGCCTAAGGGAAAAGGCTTACCATCCTGAGATCAGTCTTCAGCAACACCTATAAAGACAAGAAAGAACAGGTTAGCATTACGGTCTTCAGTGACAGCTCTTCACTTACCTGGTCCATCGGCTGTCACCAACGCCTCGCGCTGCATTCCGGCATCTGAAAGACAAAGGCTTACCTACTCTTCGTGCGCTCCGGAGGTCTTCACACTGCATTCCGGCATCTGAAAGACAAAAGCTTACCAACTCTTCGCACGCTCCGGAGGCCTTCGGCGCTGCATCCCGCATCTGAAAGACAAAACAAGGTGCGTTTAAAGACATTGGGGAACTTTAATACTCACGTGCCATTACTCCTTTCCACATCTAACCCAGTGGGTATTCCGGCACCCTGCAGCCGCTCCGAACTTGTACCTGCAAAATAAAAAGACAGTTAGAGCGCATCGTGAAGCAGGCAACAAGCGCTTACTTACGTGCTTCCAGGCGCTTCTATTCATCACACGGGCTCCATTTTCAACTCACTTCAGCCCGTCATCCGCCATCGCCGGAACCCTGCAAAACAAGAGACATCATTACTAAAGACTTTAAAGACATTAGGATTACTCGAAGCTTACCGTTCGTGCAGTAAACGACGGACAGCAGTCCTCTGAAGTCAAGAGGCCTGCTCCCCTTATCCAGTGAAGAAACTGGTTACAGCACCCTGCCCCGAGGCAGATGGAGAGCACGGCGTTCACTTACCTAAGGTGAGAGTGTTAACCTTTGGGGTTCTACAGGAGAAGAGAAAGGGAAGAAGAGAGAAACATTCAATAACCCAGTTCCTTAATCCCATATTTTCTATCTGCAGACATCTTACCCTTCGAGTCAGACATACAGTGCACAGAGGTCCAGCCCGAAGAGCCAGCCATGTGTTAAACATCACCTTTGAAGATACGGTATACGCCCAGTCAAGACCGGCGCCTCTACGGGAATCAGGTGAGCGTTACAGAACACAAAGCCTACCACAAAACTCCCGTCCAGGCGCTATGGAAACCTCGGATACCGACCAGCTAGCCCAGTTACTTGGGGAACTAAGGGCAGAAGTGCATGCAGCCCGTCAGGAAACGAACGCTCTAAGAAGGGAACTGATTATTTCCAAGGAGCGAACAGATGATCTCGCTAGACAATTGCTACAGTCACAAGCCGGACAGACCCCGTTACCCGCATCTGGGGGAAATCTTCCTTCAACATCCTCTATGAATCCAGTGCAGATCAACCTATCTGGGAATGTACCTCTGGCTCCGCCCGAACGATTTTCTGGTGACCCAAAGAGGTTTGCAGTATTTATCAATCAGTGCCGGTTGCATTTCTTATGCCGGCCAGCAGCCTTTCCAACTGATCAAGCTAAAGTAGCTTTCGTGCTTTCGTACCTTAGTGGCAATGCGGCAGACTGGTCGATCCCTCTAGAAAATCAAGATGATCCGGTCCTCCATGATTTTCAAGCTTTTCAGCTCAGTATGGAAAAACTGTTCGCAAGACATTCACAGGGGCAGGCCTTGGACAATGAGCTTCTTTCGTTGCAACAAGGTAATCAAGACCTTTTGGCTTATATTGCGTCTTTCAACAGACTGATAGTGGAAACTCAATGGCCTGAGGACAAAAGGATTACGCTGTTTTATAGAGGTCTACGTGGAGAGCTCAAAGATGTGTTAGCCCAAGTAGTGAATCCCCCACAAGATTGTTCGGACTATATAGACTTAGTCGTTCAAATAGATCACAGACTGCAGAACAGGAAGGCCGATCGTTCCAAGTTTGATGCTCGAGTATTTTCCAAACCGCCAACTCCTTCCAAAGGAGTAGACTCCGGGGAACCCATGCAAATAGGGGGTCTGAAAGGTCCTCTAACACAAAAGGAGTGGGAAAGGAGAAAACTGTTGCAATTATGCCTCTATTGCGGAAACCCAGGGCACTTTCTTCGAGACTGTCCGGTGAAACCTGCCAAGAAGGCAGTAGGAGCTGCAGTTACCAAAGTTACAAACTCTGAGCAGGGAAACGACCTCGCCCGACACGAATAGAGGTCCTCTTGCCGAGCGTGAAAACCAGTTCCGTGACCTCGCATTTCGTGATACCTATGGTCCTCATTAGCCCTGATAATCCGGATCGATTACATGCAATTGAAGCTTACGTCGACAGCGGTGCCATCGGCAATTATGTGGATCATGAAATGGTTTTGAGGATGAATCTAACTCTTTGTCCCAAGGCTGTAAAGGACGTCATTACTACGGTGGATGGTACGGAGATAGCCTCCGGGCCAGTAACGCATACCACTCAAGAAGTGACGCTAGTAAGTCAAGATGGACACCATGAGAAGATCGTGTTCGATGTGATCAAGGCCCCTCAGTTTCAGATTATTCTAGGAATACCTTGGTTAGAGAAACACAATCCTCTGATCGATTGGCGAGCAAGAACGGTCCAGTTTCCAGAATGTGTCTCTACTTGTCACCCTCCACCTGGTGTTGCACTGGCAGCAATTTCTTCAGAGACTCCCCAGTTACCTCCCGAATACCTAGATTACCAAGATGTTTTCTGGAAGGATCAGGCTAACTCTCTACCTCCTCATAGGTCTTATGACTGCCAGATAGACCTGATACCTGGATCTACTCCTCCTTGTAGTAGAATTTATGCCCTCACCGAGCCTGAGAACCTTCACCTTCGACAATACCTGGATCAATACCTGGCAAATGGGTTTATTCATCCTTCCAAGTCCCCTGCTTCTTCAGCTTTGTTCTTTGTTCCAAAAAAGGAAGGAGACCTTAGAACTTGTATAGATTATCGCTCCCTGAACCAGATCACCGTTAAGAATAGATATCCGTTACCTTTGATCCCTGAACTCCTGGACCAAGTCAGAAAAGCATGCATATATACAAAGCTGGATCTTAGAGGAGCTTACCACTTGGTACGAGTAAAAGAGGGCGATGAATGGAAGACGGCCTTCCGCACCAAGTATGGGCTATTTGAATATCAGGTCATGCCCTTCGGACTTTGCAATGCCCCGGCCGCCTTTCAATATTTTATGAACGATGTCCTCAGAGAGCTCATAGATGTGTGTGTTGTTGTTTACATTGACGACATCCTCGTTTATTCTTCATCGGAATCTGAACATCGGAAACACGTGAAAATGGTCCTCGAAAGATTGCGTCAACACAAACTTTTCGCTAAGTTGGAAAAATGTGTTTTCAACGTGACTGAAGTTGAATTCTTGGGATTCATATTATCACCTGGCGGAGTGCGTATGGATTCAAAGAAGGTCGATGTAGTTCTCAAATGGCCATCACCATCCTCCGTAAAAGGTGTGCAAAGCATGTTAGGCTTTGCTAACTTTTACCGCAGGTTTATTCCCGAATTCTCTCGAATAGTCCAGCCCATCACTGCCTTGTTAAAGAAAAACAAACGTTTTGAATGGTCTACCGAGGCGGAACAAGCTTTCCAGGATTTGAAGACTAAATTTATCTCTGCACCAATCTTAAAACACCCTCGCCCAGAACTCCCCTACATCGTGGAAACTGATGCTTCAAGCCTTGCCATGGGGGCAGTTCTATCACAAAAGGATCCGGTAACCAATCAGTTGCATCCCGTGGCATTTTGGTCCCGCAAATTCTCGCCTCCTGAAATCAATTACACGATTACTGACAATGAACTTCTGGCTATCAAGTCTGCCTTTAAGGCTTGGCGGCATTATCTGCTGGGGGCCCGACACACCGTTACTGTGATTACGGATCACTGAAACCTGCAATATTTGAAAACCGCAAAAGCCCAATCCTCTAGACAACTCCGTTGGGCATTATTCTTTGCCGAGTTTGACTTCATAATTACCTATCGGCCTGGTACAAAGAACGGTAAAGCTGATGCCCTTTCTCGGATGGGAGTGGAAGAACACTTGATCAACCCTAAACCTGTACCAATCATTCCCGAACAAAGAATTCTGGGTGTAATTGCCACAGAATCCATAGAGGAAGTTAAGGATAAAGCCAGGCAACTTGTAACTCCAGCAGACATACAGAATTGGCATCTGCAGGGAAAGGACTTTGCAGTAAAGGACAACTTATTGTATTTCCAAGAATGATTATACCTACCCAGCACAGATTTACAGAAAAAAATAATCTCTTGTTATCACGATTCTTTAATGGAAGGACATCCCGGTATGGCCAAGACCTCAGAAAAGATCAAGCGCTACTTCTGGTGGCCGTCTTGGAAAAAAGATATCAGAGACTTTATAATGTCCTGTGGAGTATGCGCCCAAAACAAGAGTCAAAAGGAAAGACCAGCAGGCCTCTTACGCCCTATTGACATCCCACCTCGCCCTTGGCATACGCTTTCTATGGACTTCATCACTGATCTACCTCCATGCTCCGGATACAATACGATTCTAGTAATCGTGGACTTATTCTCCAAGATGGCGCATTTCATTCCGCTCAAAGGCTTGCCAACAGCAGCAACTCTGGCCCGAGAATTTCTCGAAAACATCGTCCGACTGCACGGTTTTCCTTCGGTTTTAATTTCGGATCGAGGTAGTCAATTTATTTCTCAGTTTTGGCGAAGTTGCTGTCGGTCGGCTCAAATTGATGTGAGACTATCGACCAGTCACCACCCTCAGACCGACGGACAAACCGAGAGGACCAATCAAACTCTGGAACAGTATTTACGCTGCATGCTGCAACAAACTGAAAAAACTTGGAAAGACATCCTTTGGATAGCCGAATATGCCTACAATAACTCTGTCCATTCGGGAACTGGGAAAACCCTGTTTTTTCTTTTGTACGGCAGTCACCCTCGAACCTCGGAGTTGGATCCCCTCCAAGATCTTGAAACACCAGCAGTAGACTACCTGCATTCTACAATCACCCAAGCCTTTAAGGAAGCTGTTTCTCACCTTCAAAGGGCTAAAGAACAATACAAGAAAGGAGCAGATCAACATCGGAAGGAAGCCCCTCAATATAAAGTAGGGGATCAAGTCTGGTTATCCACCAAGTATCTACCTCTAAAAGGGCCACGCACATTCAACCCAAGATACCTTGGTCCCTATTCCATCACTACCATAGTAAACCCAGTAGCGGTCAAGTTGGACTTGCCTCCGCACATGAAGATACATCCGGTCTTCCACGTCTCTCTATTAAAACCCGTGCCACCTCAAACCCGACTAACTAAATCTCCAAAACCTATCCTAGTTGATGGAGAACTCGAGTTTGAAGTCAAAAGCATTCTGGACTCCAAGATCTCCAAATCTAAACTATTTTACCTAATTGACTGGAAAGGCTACGGCCCCCAAGAGAGATCCTGGGAACCTGCTGAATATGTCCACGCTCCTCGCCTAATCAAAAGATTTCACCGAACATTTCCTGACAAGCCAAAACCCCCGGAGAAGCCCGGTTTGGGAGGGGCCTTGAGGGGGGGTACTGTCATGATCTCTGCTTCCAAAAGGTCAGGGTTTTCCCAACTCCCTTGGAAGCAGATCCATAATCCAGGTTCCGAGTGCCAACCAGTCCCAATTGGGACCTTTTGGACCCAGTCCTGGCGCCAGTGGCACCAGGCTCATAAATATGCCCAGTCCCAGCGCTGGAAGCGCCGGGCTCATAATGCTTGGGTGGACTTACCTGCAGCAGACCATGCTGCTTACTTGCCTGCCAGTTGAGCCTCTGATCCTCTTCTTTTAGGAACTACTTTTCCTGTTGGGTGGGGCAGGAGCCACTCCCTAGATTCAGAACACTGGAACTCTTCTGGAAAGCAGGAACTCTTTTCTTACCTAGGCGTGGCTGTGGAAGGAGACACCTAAGCACTACAGGAGGCTATTTAAACCACACCCGATGGATGAATCTTGCTTTGCTTTATTCTGCATCCTCTGCAGCAGAACGCTCATCGTGTCTTCAGCATCTGATCCTGGGCCTAAGGGAAAAGGCTTACCATCCTGAATCCAGTCTTCAGCAACACCTATAAAGACAAGAAAGAACAGGTTAGCATTACGGTCTTCAGTGACAGCTCTTCACTTACCTGGTCCATCGGCTGTCACCAACGCCTCGCGCTGCATTCCGGCATCAGAAAGACAAAGGCTTACCTACTCTTCGTGCGCTCCGGAGGTCTTCACACTGCATTCCGGCATCTGAAAGACAAAAGCTTACCAACTCTTCGCACGCTCCGGAGGCCTTCGGCGCTGCATCCCGCATCTGAAAGACAAAACAAGGTGCGTTTAAAGACATTGGGGAACTTTAATACTCACGTGCCATTACTCCTTTCCACATCTAACCCAGTGGGTTTTCCGGCACCCTGCAGCCACTCCGAACTTGTACCTGCAAAATAAAAAGACAGTTAGAGCGCATCGTGAAGCAGGCAACAAGCGCTTACTTACGTGCTTCCAGGCGCTTCTATTCATCACACGGGCTCCATTTTCAACTCACTTCAGCCCGTCATCCGCCATCGCCGGAACCCTGCAAAACAAGAGACATCATTACTAAAGACTTTAAAGACATTAGGATTACTCGAAACTTACCGTTCGTGCAGTAAACGACGGACAGCAGTCCTCTGAAGTCAAGAGGCCTGCTCCCCTTATCCAGTGAAGAAACTGGTTACAGCACCCTGCACCGAGGCAGATGGAGAGCACGGCGTTCACTTACCTAAGGTGAGAGTGTTAACCTTTGGGGTTCTACAGGAGAAGAGAAAGGGAAGAAGAGAGAAACATTCAATAACCCAGTTCCTTAATCCCATATTTTCTATCTGCAGACATCTTACCCTTCGAGTCAGACATACAGTGCACAGAGGTCCAGCCCAAAGAGCCAGCCGTGTGTTAAACATCACCTTTGAAGATACGGTATACGCCCAGTCAAGACCGGCGCCTCTATGGGAATCAGGTGAGCGTTACAATATGTCCCATCACAGGTGAGTGTTTCTGGCAGGGATGCTGTTCTGTCCAACCCACCTGCACTGGGGGTAGACCCCTGTATGGGGCATTCAGTGTTGGAAAGTCCGCCTGTGGCGGTTACGGATGCAGGGTCACACTCAATATTTGCTCCTGTTCCTGGGCCAGCAGATCAAAGGAGAAATGCAGTCCTTCAGCCTCAGGCAGTGCCAGCACTACAAGGTGCACATCACCTTGCCCCAAACAGGTGTGGTGCCCGCCAATGCGGTGGCCATGCACCACCAGGCAATACTGTGTGGGAGAACTCCATGTACACCATAGCAGCACAACAGGGGGCATCGTGTGAGATGATGGCTCAGGCTGTGGATAGGGTGGTCACTTCCATTCTCCCCCCTGAAAGGCAGGTGGATCTCCAGCAGCAGGCAACAGAGTCCATTTGCCACTCACACAGGGAGGACATGTTGGCGTCCAACAGGGACTGATGGGCTGGACTGGAGACTCTGCGCACAGCCATATCTGCAGAGTCACAGGCCCACAGGGATGCCCTGAGGTTAGAACACAGGTCCCTCAGAGATTCTCTGTGTGAACTTGAGGTGTCCCGGAGTACAAGGTCAGAACAGCAGCTGGAGCAGATGACACTCACACTCTCAGCTGAACTCCAGGCAACCCGTCAGGAGATCCGGGCATCACATGAGGCCATGCAGGCAGAAATGCATGCTACCCGTGAGGTGCTGCATTGGGGTCTCCGTACCATCATCCTGCAGAACCAAACCTTTCAGACACACATGCTTGCTGCCATGGAGGAGCATACCAGGGCTTTGCGTGGTCTGCCTCCCCTATCATGCCCACCTTCTGATGTAGCACCAGAGGGTTATGACTGTGACGACAGATCTCCCACTGTAGGGTAGCCATGCAGGCCATGAGCCCATGGAGGTTTTTTTTTTTTTCTCAACATCCACGCATGTGGGTGTTGGGGTGCACCCTGTACCTCATCCCTCCTGGGTGGCTTCCCCACCCCTGGTCCACACATTGCCATTTTTGATTTTTTTCTTTTTTTTTGTTGATTTTTTCACATTTCATTCCGATTTGCTAAATGAAAATTGTATTCAATTAATTTGTTATCTTTATTTCTTCCTCTTCTTATTTCTGTTTTTTATTTTCATTTTATTTTCAATCTTTATTTCTTATTTTCATTTTCATACATTTATTTTTATTTGGTTATGCTTCTGATTTTACTTTGTTATTTTAATTTGTTTGTTTAACTTTACATTTACTTTTGCTTTTTCTATCTTTGAGTTGCATTTAGATTTTTGTTCATAACCATCTTCTTTCAAATTGTGAAATAATGTTACAGTGTGTTGCTTTGTGTGGCTCCCGTAGGCATCCACTGTATATTCCAGCTGGGCACATGCAGGCTTGTCCTGTCTTTGGGTTAGAAACTTGGGCTCCTGACACACACACCCCTCCTGCTTCCCCTTTCCATGGGCTCGCAAAGGGTGTGACCAAGTGACAGTAACTTACACAGACACATTGGGCTCTCATAAATTGTGTGGGCAGTCTGTATTCCAAACTGTGTATACATCCCTAGTGGGGATTGTTATTAATTTCTCCACTGCATGGTGGATTTATATATGGTTTTACATCCAGGACTTTTTCATTATATACATGTAGCTTCTTCATGTCTTAACAAGCTCGTCTTCTTTGCAGATGCAGTTCATGTTGTATGCAGTACACTGCCACATTTGCCTACCAGCAACACTCTGCAGTTGGAATGGGTCGATGTGCTGTCTTAGTCAGGTTGTGACACTTGCACTACTTGCATTTTTTACTGTGATATTTTGCCACTGTTGGATACTGTACTGATGTTTTGTCTTGCTGGTAAGTATTCCTTCATGTGCGTTGTTTTTTTTTTTTCATTACTGAGAGGAAATTCTCTCTGGCCTGTTTCCATTTGGGACAGTGCACTTTGTGACACTTGTGTCATGTGTTGTGCATTCATTTGGTTGCTTTTACATTGCATGCCATGCCATGTTGTGTTGGGTAGCTGAGATGGGGAGAGGTTGGGTGACATGCCACTATTTGGATGTAATATTTTGCAAGGGGGTAGTCCTTCATGCTGCATGAGTGTGTCTTTTACTGGCACAGCATTGGGTGTCTTTAAGTAGCTAGGGATGCACACAATGTAGCACTTCCAGGTGAACAATCTCAGGGTGGTATGGTTGTGACATTTGACTGTCCCTTTTGTCATCATCATTGATTGTCTGCTGGTATGTGCCAGGCCTGTGTGCACTCCGCAGGGGTGGTAATTTAGGTGAAGTAATTTGCCACATCTGGGTACAGGCTGCCTCACCACGTGCCCTTTCAACTCCCATGTGCAACGGCCGTGCATGTGGTTGGGTATGTGGGGGCACCACCATGTCCACCGACACGCCCCGCTGGGTTGCAACGTTGTGCAGGACACATGCTGCCACTATGATCCTTCAAACTACTGAGGGCGCATATAGCAGCTGCCCACCAGAGCAGTCAAGGGAGCGAAAGCGTGACTTCAGCACTCCGAATGTGCGCTCCACTATGCCCTGGGTTGCAATATGGGCTGTGTTGTATCTTACCTTGGGTGGTGGGGTGGGGTTCCAAATTGGCATCATCATGTAGGTGCTCAGAGGGTAGGCACTGTCCCCTGGGGAGGTGATAATGGTTGTCATTAGTGGGGTTTTCACATTTCTCAGTGTCTCAGTGTCTGACATGCATGCATGTGCAGAGGCATTTATACTCACCAATTAGCCATGTGTCGCCATGCCGCCCAGCTTCCAGGTCCCGCTTTAGGGGTGACATTCTGAATATGAAACTATCATGGCTGGACCCCAGGATAGTTGGCATATACTGAGGTGATGATTCCCTTGGCATCACATACAACCTGCACATTGATGGAATGCCAGTGCTTGCGGTTTCGATAGATGTGCTCAGTAGCCCTGGGAGGTCGTAGAGCCACATGGGTGCAATCAATGGCACCTAGCACTTTGGGGAAGTGTGCCACC
Source organism: Ambystoma mexicanum (assembly GCF_040938575.1). Taxonomy (NCBI): domain Eukaryota; kingdom Metazoa; phylum Chordata; class Amphibia; order Caudata; family Ambystomatidae; genus Ambystoma; species Ambystoma mexicanum. The sequence goes on along the minus strand of NC_090934.1, from coordinate 113,005,241 downwards.
CGTAAAAGTCCCGTAAAAGCCTTTCTGCAGGTGTTCTGGGCATGTATATGTGCCTGCGGACTGATGGGCGTACAGTCATGATAGCCAACACCTGGTGTAGGCAGCGTGACTGCGTGGCTTGTGAGACACCCCCAACTATGGCACTTGTCCACTGAAATTACCCAATAGCCAAGAAGTGCAGTACATTGAGCACCTTTTCCAAGGGGCTCAGTGCTTGGGAGCACAGGGTGGTGATGTGAGGTCATCCTCCCACTCCCTGACCAGTTCTAGGATTATTAGTGGTGGAAACCTGTACCTCCCATACACCTGGTCATCAGGCATCCCAAAAAGGCTGGTCCTGGGTAAAAAAATGCGGGGCCTGGCTATCCTCCTCCTCCTGCGGTGTCCCACGACCACTGCTGCGAGGAACGGTATATTCATCGTAGCATATGAGGTTGTTTGTTGTTTGCGCGCACTTTTATGCTGCGCAGGGCCGCTTACGCATGGTTCCTGCTGGCGTACGTGTTTCTGGATTAGCGCGTCATTTTTGGCACACGGGTTTCCCCTGTTCGATTCCATGAATACGCGTTGTTAGTGTGGGCGTTACAGGCATTTACCTCCCGTAGTTCCCCCGTAACCACCACATTATTACGCGTTGCTCCCGATTCCACGTTTTACGCCCCGTGTTCCACCCACTTTTCTTGTGTGCGCTACACGATGTGCGTTTTCCCTGTGTGCATTGCGCACGCCGTTTAGTGACGTGTGCGCATGAGTGCGCCACCCACGGATTTGACGCACATCCCAGGTTTTACAAGCGCAGCGCATTCCATGAATCGATGAATGGCTGTGTGCATGGTTTTTGCAAGCGATTTTCACGTTTGCGCTCCCCTTTTCGGTGCACATTTATTCCATGAATTACCCTGAAAATGTTCAAAGGACATTTGTAGTATCTCTTTGGTGGTGTAGGTAATTTATTTAATTATTTTGCTCGGAACAGCTGCCGGGTATCCCCCGCAACACGCTGCTCACTATACTTTACAGTATAGTGAGCGGTGGTTGTGGGGGACGCCCCTGCAGCCGTTCTGACAAAAAAAGGCTGTGGGGGGTTGTGGAGGACACCCCTGCGGCTGACCCGACAAAAAAGTAAAGGACCCTGCAGAGCCAGTTCCCGATCACGGAAATGAAAGGGAACTGGCGTTGCAGGGACCAGCGAGAGGGAAGGAAAGGTAAGTAGGGGGTGGGGGAGTGTGAGGGGGTTATGGTTTCTATAGATTTGGGGTTGGTTTACCTTGGATGACCAAATGGGAAATGTACAAACATTTTTGTATTACGTACATTTCTCATGCAGTCATTTCCGTCGCAAACTTTTCAGTCGCAGTAAAACAACCCCAAATCATTGGAACATCACCCGGTCTCTGAGCCAATTCTGGGCTCCCTGACTTCCATTGGAACATCACCTAGTCTTTGATCGAATTCTAGGATCCCAGACATCCAATTGAACATCATCCCATCTCATAGACCTGCCTAGGTCCTCCGGAGCGTTCCTCTTCTAGCTGACTGGTTTGTTGCCAATACTCGGCCTCGGGGTTACGTTCCATAATAAAGTCTTGTTTTCTTTCCACAGTTTCCCTCTGTTGCCTACTCACACTCACATCCACATACAGCTTTCTTCCTCCTCATTAACCCGAGATACCTCTATGCCAATCCTCCTTTCAAGATCCAGCCTCCTTTTCCTTAGTTCCCACCTCTTCCTTAACTTCTGTGACTTTCCTGATAGACACTAGCACTGGGGTCCGGTGGAAAGACCACCACCTTCTTACTAACACTATGTCATCATTCACTCCTCCTCTATGCCAACTTGGTTTGTTTTGATCATCAACATCTCCTCACTACCACCTGGGACTCTTTTTGCTCTCAGCCCCTCGTGATACTTTAGACAGCACCGGATGGCCATGACATGTCTGAACCGTGCAGAGCCCACAAAAGGTGCATTCTTAGTATACCAGGGCCATAGGGACCTTTTAGAATCGTGAATGCTGTTCTTGGGGTCCTTAGTTTGGGGGCAAGACCTGATGGCTACCGGGTAGCTGGCCACTGACAAATAATGCTGGCAGAGGGAGTGTGTACTGAGGAGACTCCTATTCTGCTCCTGGGCACATAATCCACTGCCTCAATGTGTCAACCAGCCCTGTGTCACAAAGGTAACTTGATATCCATATTAAGGCTGTCAACCCTTGTCAAGTACTGGTAGCGCGTGCACGCCACCGCGGGCGCACACGCACACACACACACACACACACCTCTCTCTCTCTCTCTCTCTCTCTCTCCCTCACAGTCACACTCACACATTTGTTCTGGGTTCAAACCCCCTTGAAAGTCACTCTTTCCCTTTCTTGCCCTCCACCCTGTCTGAGGATTTAGAATCTTGATCACTAACCTCCATGTCAGGGATACCATGGCGCAGACAGTCTCAGCGGAGCTGCATGGTAGGATTCACATTGTTACACTAGAACACAGAAGGATTGACCTCAACACGCAGTTAAAACTGCTTGATTTCTGCACTATCTGCAAGTCAAGGAGTCAGGCCTCTCTTCCGGCTGTATGAATCGGAGCCCCCTAAACAAATCTAATGACATTCATGAGGGGTGTTGGCCATGCTCCGAGTCTCTGGATCCACCAGATGGTGTCTCCCAGTGCCCCATACAACTCTCACATTTTTCCATCATTCCAATTGGTGCAGTGCCCACTTTACTACATGCATGGCTGTATATTCTGTGCAGAGTTGCAAGTAAAGTACTTAACCTTATTGTCTCAAGTGTATGGCTATCAGAGAGCTTTACTTATGCTGAGATTTAAGGGCAATTATGTAAGTCGCATAGGTGCAGGTTCAGGTGTTATGGAGCTTCACCTACCTCCCTCACTGAACATTTCACCTCAAATCAGAAAGAAAATACAGCAAGGGTGAAACATAAACCAATATTTTCTGGAGACATTAGACAACTATAACTAATGATTCACAGGCATTTCTGATGAGGAACCTGTGAAGTATTCTATTTCTTCAGATGGCAGGGCCCCAATAGAACACAGGAATATTGTACCCCACAAAAACCAAGTATGTGCCTATCTAAAAATGTTGTGTCTCTAAATAAAAGTGGATAAACAGTAGATGGCTATCGAGAAACCCGCCCTAGGTCCAGATGTCCCTACGAACTACTGCCCCATCACGACCGTCCCGTTTCTGCTGAAGATCCTCAATCATGCGGCCTATTTCCAGATTCAACAATACCTTGAAGCCAACAGCATCCTGGGCTTATGCCAATCAGGCTTCAGACCTAGCCCCGGAATGGAATCCCGCTGCTGCTCGACTTGTTGTCCGCTTTCAATTTGGTTGATCACCAAATATTGTGCCAGCACCTGTCTACAGCAGCAAAATTCTCACCGGACGCCTTTGACTGGATCTCCTCTTTCCCGGCTGACAGATCAATGCAAGTGTTCGCAGACAATCATGCCACCTCCCCGTCCCCAGTTTCTTGTGTCATCCCCCAAGGCTCCTGCACCCTCATCCCCCACATTGCTTAACATATTCACAAAACCGTAATTCGATCTACTGGCCTAACGTGGCATCTCATAAACCAACTATGCGGACGACAAGCAAATCCTTATCCCCCTGGAACTATGCATCTGACTCCAATATGCTTCCTAAACTATTCAGGCATGGGTGGCCTCTCGCTTGCTTTGTTTGAATGTTGACAAGACCAAAATCCTTCTCATCAGCTCTCAAATGGTCCTAAACAAACTTGACAAAGATTACAGCTCCTTCATAATCGAGGGGATCTCCATCCAAGTCTCCAGCAATGTAAAGACCCTTGTATCTACCTCAATGTCACTGTATCACTAACGCAGCAGGTTAACACCATTCCTTCCTCTGCAGCCTACACCACAAAATTAATCAATGCCAGCAGACCCTTTCTATTACCAGATAGATGCCTTCACATCGCCCGAGCACTCATTGGTTCTAGGCTCGATTATTGCAATGACCTATTTGCAGTCACCTCCTCTTGAAACATTAACAAGCTTCATGTCATACAAAACAATGCTCTCAGAGCCACATTAAACATCCCTAAGCAGGTACACATATCTGCAGACTGGAAACAGGCCTACTAGCTCCCAATAAGTGAGCACATCATTTTAAAAGCTTGAGCCATCAAACACAAATGCGTCTCCAGCACGGCCCCTGCCTAGTTGTCACACAAATTAATATTTTTTTTTTTTAAATGTGGTCCGCAAGACCCTCTCGAGCTGTCAACACCCTTAAACTAACCACCCCATGATTCAACTGGAAAAGATCGGGTGGATCCAGCTTCCCAGTCATTGCCTCCAAATATTGGAACTCTTTGCCCTCTGCACTCAGGACAGATCAATCCTATTGGTCATTCAGGAAACACCGCAAGACTGTACTCTTTGCACATGATCCATTTCTTCCGTAAAGTCTGACCCCGCCCGGACATGATGACTGTTAGGAAAGATTTCCCTTAAAGTGCAATTTTCCCTCCATTTGTGAACATCCCCAAACTTTTTGCTTTGTTTGGCTTACCTAGCCTGACTTTTTCCAGTGGAGCACAGCCTTCAGCTGCACTCCTCTGGGCTTTTGCTCATTTGTTAGTGGAAAACTTACATGTTCTTCAGGCTGACAGTACTGGGAAACTATGTTTTCCTTAGTCTTCGACTATGTTTGCATTTCTTGGAAAGTTTTTATTTATGTGCCAAGTACCTTCCAGTACTGTGCATAGGGGACCTTTGGTTTTATGGCCCTAGCCACCGTCTAAGGATTTGTTGGTGTTTTACAAGTGTGCCTAGGACAAACTGGTGGCAGCAGTTTACTTTTAAAGTATTTTTCCTTTTTTTTTTCATGGACCATACCGCGTTTACCGCATTATGCCCAAGACTGTGGCCAGTGCTGAAAATGGGAATGCCACAACATTTTTTGTTCTGTCCTTTGGCCAGTTCTTCCCCTTTACCTCCCCCCAAGTCGAGAGATCTGGGTATTCCTTATTTGCATCTTTCGCGGGACCCTGCATGTCACATGTGCTAGTGCCCAGGAAGATGGTCCCAATTCACACCACTGGTGCCAGTATGTCTAGTAGCCATGAATGACTGGAACCACTGTGGTCCATGATTGGCCCACACCTGGCGTGCATGCAAGAGAGCAGATCTTCCATTGGCTATCTGAGATTTGAGCAGAAAATGAATCTTGGATGAGAGAAGGGGCTCTGCATACATTCCAGGCCAATCAATTGAAGTTCACACCGAACTAAAGAAGGAGCCAAGTATCCTTAACAAAAAAGCAGACTTGAGGAACTACCGGTAATGTGCTCAGAAGGTTTGGCACCCTGACCCCGCTGTTGTATCATCGGACCCCTACATTTCTATGGTACCAAAAAGGCCTCCAAGGGAACTTCGCCCCTTTGAAGTAGTGGGAACAACTACTCTTGGCACCTCCTACTTACCCTCGCCCAAGAACCCCTTCGGAAGTGTTCCTGGGCCATCCAGTGAACTGTCCATCTCGAACGCAGGGTATTGCACAGGAATGCTGCCGTCCCACCTTGAGACTTTGGGAATCGCGTACTTGTGTTCCTGGGACTTCTCCCGTTGTCCTAGCTCTACTGGGTCGTGATTTATGAGAGTATGCCACACCACAAGCATTTGCGGTCCCTGTGCCCCCCGCTGTGGCGACTGTTGCTGTAAGGGCCTGAAGAGCTGCCCCACCCTGTCCTGAGATGGGCTGAACTGGAACTATCCTTCTCATTTCTTTGAGAGCTGAGAAAATACTACTGTCCCGCCACGGATGATCGTCCCGTCCCGCAGCCGCTGAGAGCTGGAGCGTCCTGTAACTGCAGGTGTGAAACCTACAAGCAAAGTTGGCTAGACTGACAAAGTATGGTCCGGACTGTGTCGAGAGTTGGTGAGTACTTTCATCTCTTACCAGTGGCCCCCTGGCACATCCATCTGTTTTTACGCATGAGAATCCCTTAAAAGATGCTTACCTTGGCTGGACTAGCCTGCGCTCCCCAGCTATTTCAAAACTCCGAAAGTTGCTCTATCTGAAAGGGTTGACCCTCCTCTATGAGTAGGACTTCATTCTTCATTGCATCAAGGCCCTTCCTGAGCAGCTACAGCCCCCTGAAAAGAACCCACTTTTTAGCTTCATGCACAACCGTGTATTGCTAACGTACTACTGTAATTTGAGTGCAAGGCTCCTCACTTCTTAGGGCTGGACTATATAAATTAGGGATTGACTAGAAAGAACAGCCTAATTTGATATCTGTGTTGAACTGACCCCTTTCTGTTGTAGTTTGTGGTTATTTTTTCCCCTTTCATCAGCATTAGGCTAAACGCATTTTTGTATATATGTTACATAGAGAATAAGTGTGGGTGGTAATTGTGTTCTTGATAACTGTGGTTTAATTGTGTTTTGTTATAAATGCCTATAATAAATGTATTTTTGATATACATATGTCTAAGGGTAATCTGTGAAGTTTTATTGTGTGTGCTCATTGTGGGCTTCAGATCACTCTGACCCCTCCTGAGATTTAGGCTTGACCACCTGCAAAGCTACCGTAGATTGGTCTGGTTTGTCCAGAACGTTCCCCTGTTCCACTAAACTAAGGTGGCCTCCTAAACTTCTGACCACCAGGGCAGAATTTAGAAATCCATCTTAACAATGACACTCTGTATTCTATTAAACCGTATTTCTGTTCCAGCAGCCTGATGTCCATGGGTTTGGTATGCTTTATAAATGTGAACAATAATAAATACATGTGTGTTACCTGACTGGAGCAGTGTCTGATACAGTGTGTGTTCCTTTAACTATTACATAAGCATTAATGAAATTAATGATCAATCTCCTGTGAAACTGGTGTAAATTCTCCTGACATATGATAGACAGCTGCCATGTTTTCACAGTGTGGTGGTTGCATGCTGTATCTACTCTGACCACTACCCAGTGGTATTTTTCCTGCATCACTAGAGCTGTCAACTAAACCATAAAAGGGTGCTTTTTGGCCCCCTGGGTGCCCTCCAACTATCCTCATTTCGATCATTTTCGAATCCCAATGAAAAGCTGTATTCTAAGAGACTGACTCAATGCCTCAGCAGCAATAAGCTCCACAGTCATCCACACCTGAGCCTCCACTGTCTAAGCACTCCATCTTGATGCCAACTTCTTAAAATCTACCTATCATTACCAACCCTTTTCTATCCTCACCCTCTTTCACCCTTCTACTCCCTTTGATGCTGCTGGTCATAACGTGCAACACTCTCCTTCTTCTCCTTCTACATAGAGTGCTCACCCCACATTTTATCGTGGTGTTCCCCATATTTCATTCCCACAATGTTACCAGTGTATATCTCACAATGCGCTGCCAAAGGTCTTTTATTCTCCTCCCCCAACACAAAGACTATATGGGCAACATCATAACAATAATTTTCTTTGGACCTTTTTTGTTGCTCACACTTAAATTGTCTTCCCTTTTCTGTCATTGACACACTCATCAAAGTAGACGTGATTGTGTACAGAGGGTAGACCCCCCCTCCCCGTCAAACTGAATGCAGATAACTTGTCAGGTTGATCAATGACTCTAATACTGCAAAAATCTGAAATGTAGTGCTTTGAATGGCAATCTATTTTGTGGGGTCAGAATGCCCTGCACAGTAGAGAATATGTGAAGTATTACATGTTTATCATAAATTATCAAACAATCAAAATTCAAAGCTGAGCAGGGACTAAGCTATAAGTAAAAATAGGTTGGTCAGGTATTTCGTAATTTGGTCAGCCATTTTTGTTAAGACAAGTCAGGCAACTCTAAGATGGATGTTGGGCATACAAAATTGTCGGTTTTTACAAAGTCATGATGATGTCAGTGGATCATTTGTTTCATAGAAGTTCATGAAGAGTCCACTGGTGTAGAATGAGCTAGGTGGAACCTGTTTAGATGAGTTCTGAGTGGTAGCTAAGGAAACCGACCAGGGACTGGAAAAGGGGTTGTCTTCAAGTACCAAGGCCAATCAGGATGTTTTATGTTAATTACTAAATGACCTCACTTTTGAAGACTGTATATATGGTACTGAAATCAGGAGGGAGTTGAGAGTTGCTGAGCTTTCTGCTGTGTGCTGTATGCTGCCTGCCTTGCTGCACCCTGAAAGAATAAAGATGCCTTTGAAATTCTGCCTAAGTCTTTGCCTGCTTTCATACTTGGTCTCAAGAATATCAAGACCCTAGGGAGGGTGGTGGGCCCTCCTGTACACTTGGCTATTTGCCATGAGATTCCAGATAGCTCAATGTTACTACATGCACAACCCTGCCATGACCAAGACCATCTTTTCACCTTCAATGCTACTCCTGAATCACCCCATATTCCACTTAGGTAAACATTCAACAGCACATTCAACCACACCTTTTGCCTCATTGGCAGCTAAATTGAACCCTGTCCACCTGCTCAACAATCACAAAATACACTACTCACTTCTTCTTTTTATAGTTCACATATGGGACTCCACTAGAGAACCTTCACAACAAGTTTGGCAGTATTAGCTATGCTATACTAATTCCGCCAAGTTAAATCACTGCAATTAGATGTAGGGTTTGTGGACTATTTTATTAATAGGTGAAATTGCGGCATTCACTGATTCCCCCTGGACCGCTACCACTGCTTTTCATGGAGATATCAGTGTTATGTTATGATGTTACTTGGCATTTATATAGCGCCTTATCTATCATTGGTATGATCTCAAAACGCTGGTAGGTTGAACGCCCTTGGAAGTCAGTAGAGAGGGAAAGGGTCATAAGGTGCATGTTCGCACTGGCTATGTGTGCAGCCGATGTGGCAGTTGCGTGTTGGCTGCTTCTTAGCGGTAGGTGGAGCGTTTGGGGGGGTCAGGCAAATGTGTTCATTCTGGGGGGATGACGCCCAGACTGTTTTGTGGCTGTGTTAGGCCTGAGGAGACGCTTAAGCTAGTGTTGTGCTCAGCTGATGTTTAGTCAGGGTGATGGGGAGTATGCGGCGGGCGTTAGTATGAGAACAGCTATACCGAATGTGTCATAGTATCGCAGTGTTCTAGATGAGTGTTGGTGTGTAGGAGAGAGTAAGCATGGTGGTGTGATATGGCGGTTATCAGTTATGCATTTGAGGTCGGTCATTCCAACTGTACCATCCACTCTATCCGTTCCATCCACTCCATTCGTTTCATCGCCTCATTCGTTTCATCGCCTTCATAGGTTTCATTCACTCTACCTGTTCCATCCGCTCTACCTGTTCCATCACTCTTCCTGATTCCATCCACTCTATTTGTCCCATCCACTCTACCTGTTCCATCGATTCCATTTGTTCCATCCACTCCATCTGTTCTGTCTATTCCATCTGTTCCATCCACACCATCCGTTCCACTCATTCCATCAGATCCATCCTCTCCATCTGATTCATCCGCTCCATCAGATCCATCAACTCCATCTGATCCATCCACTCCATCTTATCCATCCACTCCATCTGATCCATCCACTCCATCAGATCAATCGACTCCATCTGATCCATCCACTCCATCTGTTCCATCCACTCCTTCTGATCCATCCACTCTATCTGATCCATCCACTCTATCTGATCCATTGCCATGTGAGCGCAGGTATTTCTTTATGGGTTACTGATTCCATAATCATGTGGGTTCTATGTGACAATATTCCCAGGAAAATGTAGACAAAACAAAAGGTGTGATGGCTGGAAGGTTTGGATAATAATCCTAACCTCTGACATTGCGCTGGGCAACCATCCAGACCATTTCTCTTCGCTCGTCAAGCCATTAGAGAATGGGGAAAGACCATATGCAAGTCAGGCTTGGAACCACCCCAAAAGGGGCAGTCCAGCCCAAACTCATAGGTCACATCCCTTCTGTAGAAGATCACACGCATCACCAGATATGTTTCAGCCTCATTGGGCAGCACCAGTGAGAAGTGGCTTGGGTCTCTAGGCCCAGCAGGCTCGGGACCCCCGTCTGGGCATACCCATCCCACTTGGGGTGATTTATACAAAACAAAAGGTGATGGTTGGAAGGATAAGGATTTGAATTAATCTTAACCACTGGCACATCACTGGGGAACCCTCCAAACCGTCATTCTTTAGTCTGCCAAACCATTACAGAAAGGAGAAAGACCTTCCCCTTTTGTAATGGCTTGGCAGGCAAAGCACGATGGTCTGGAGGGTTGCCCAGCGCAATGCCAGAAGTTAAGATTACTTCTAACACTTCCAGACATCAGCTCTTTTGTTTTGCACAGGAAAACGTAGTTATGTAAAAAAGTAGATCACAAAAAACTATTGTTAAATCAACACAATTACAAGATGTGATCCTAACAGTGACCCAAACCTTGAATAAAATGTTAAAATAAACCTGTCTCCAATCCTAACCCTCACCCTAACTCTAATGGCAACCCATATTCTACTCTGAATCCTTACCTAATGCTCACCCTTCGCGAGCTAAAGTATTTTATTTGCATGTGAGTCAAATCTACCTTGCTCTACTGTTTGCTGTGGGACTCCGGTGCCCGGCGGCTCTGCTGCTTTAACAGAGCCAAAGCTGGTGGATCCAGTTTCGAAGTATTAGTTCCAAAATCTTGGAACTCACTACCACTCAAACTAAGAACAGAAACTTCTGTCATGGTTTTCAGAAAGGCTCTGAAAACCAAACTTTTCAAGTAGACCACACTTGCTCCGCTGTTCCCCTGTAACCTTGGAACAAGAGTACTGTATGTACCTAACCATTCAACCTGCACCTAAAATATTGTACAAAGTGAATATTCTGTAAGAGTGCTTTATAAATGGAAATAAATAAATAAATCTGCTTTGGCCTGCCTGGGAGCTCGGTGCTCTGCTGGCTTTGGCTCTGATACTCCTGCTTCCTGTTAAAGCCTTGCTGGCAGCGCTAATGTGCGCGCGAGTGGGGAAGTGAGGGAGAAAGTGTAGATACAGTTTTGCAGTTTGGCGAGTTTCAGTGAATTCATCTCACTCTGGCTATCCCTCCACCCCCTTCTTTGACTGGTCTCTTTCTATGATCTGAACTCTCCATTTTACATTTTGGTACTGCTTTTCATCCCGCTTTACTATCCAGAGGATGAATATTATGGCCATCACCACTGATGGATAACCTACTATGGGGAGTGGTTCTGAGGACTCTCCTGATGTCAGCAAGACGGTGGGTCCTGCAAACCTGAAATGCTCAGAATATCCAGCAAAAACACCCGTTGCATAAATCGGGCTTGCCCTCAACGCACATTGAAATTACCAAAAAATATCTCTGGGGCATCAAAATGATTACCTATTTTCCCTTGTGTAATAAGGCTAAGACTGAAAATGCACTCACCACCAGGGCATTCACCGAAGATTTAATAACTGAACTTTCGGTCCCCCTACAGTGTTTGGGTTCTATGATGTTTTAAAAAGTCGCTGTAGCCCTTACTTGTGAACCAGATGCTCGGGATTTCTGTCTGAATCTATTGCAACACCTTCCACAGCTACAGTTTCGTGTGGAACCACAGATTCGACCCTCCAAGTTGGCTTGCCTGTATTGACAATCCCTTCATTGGAGGAAGTGACATCTGGTGTATGCCGCAGGGGGGACCTGGTGTGCTCGGCACAAGTACACAGGGCAAGCATCCCCTCTGAGAAAGCCATCAGTGGATTCTCCATCTACTTTATGTGAGTCTGAGGTATCGCTCAATCTCTCCCCCAGCCATCACCCCCACGTGCAGACTTTGTCACCCACTGACCCTGTCTCTGACTTTGCTGAGTTACATCCGGTCTCCGCATACAGAGAAAACAGCATTCTCACTCCTGCTTCCAATTGTTCACTTTCCTTCACAAGTCCTGCTGATGATAGCAGTTGTTCAGCCACGTTATTTGACCCAGGCCCCGGGCCACATGAAATGCGGAACGATAGAGGGTCTGGAAGTTTAGACGCGGGGTGGGGGGAAAACGGCGTGAAAGCATAGGGAGGGGCGTCCGAATGGCGCCACAAGAAACAAAGGCCCAGGAAGGGCAGGAAACAGCACCTGGGTAGGTGCGATATATAACAACAGGAGGTCAGGGGGTAACCCGGCCGCCCCCAGGAAGGAACAAAAGGCCGGGGGGGTATAAGTAAGCCTGGAAAAGGAGAGGCGGCACAAACCAGGTAAGAGCTCACCTCTCTCGGGTACGCTCTTGGTACCTGGAGAAGGGAAAGGAAAAACATTTGCTTTTGCGGGCTCACGCGCTTTAAACCCTTCAATAAGCAGAGCTCTTGCGGGTTCACGCATGTTATACAGCGTTCGTCGCTTGAGACTAACGCGGCAACCGAGACGGCACCAGAGCGAGCGAGAGGGATAGTCGTTGCAGTTGCCAAACGGAAGCGGGACCGACAGAATTCAGACGAGAAGGATGGCGGATGGGAGAGCGAAGAGGGCCCGAGAATTCTCAGAATGGGCAAGAAAAGCGGAGAAGGAGTATGGAGCCCAATGGGTGCTGGAGGTAATGCAGAAAGAAGAAAGGGCGAAGGCAGCATCCCCCCTACTGTTCATCGAACACAGCAGCAGCGAAGGCGAGGAGGAAGTGCCACAAGGACAGAAGACGGGGAGAGCAGAATCAGGAAGAACAGAGGAGGAGACGGAGACGATGATCAAGAGAAAGAGGAAAGATAAAACGAAAGGTACTGTGAATAATAATGTTGGGAATAAAATAGTAAAGATGTTAAAAAATTGCGTCACAGTTTCGGGTAAGTCACCCAGAACCAACGACAGGAAGAGCAGACGGGGGAAGAAAAGCAGGGAAGAATGGTTGGGAAATACGTCAGAGGAAACCAGCAGTGACGATGAAGAAAGGGATCATCTAAAGGCTTGGTTAAAGTGGAAAGGAGGGGTGAGCAAGGAAAAGTGGAGTGGGGTAGAGGGGGCAGGGATAGAACCCAAAGAGGCCCCGGTCCCTACCCCACGGGGGGCACCAGTTGAGCCCAAGGAAGTTCCAGTCCCGACACTGCAAGGGACACCAGTAGTCCCAGTGCCCCAAGGAGCGCCAATTGTAGCGACGCTGCAAAGCGCGACGGTAGATCCAAACATAGGGGCAGGGGCAACAACAACGGCGGCAGCGGTAGAGAACGAGGCACCACTCATGACGAAATATGACAGGCCAACCATGGGTAAAGACGCACAGGGCAGGTCAATGAAAGCGATGGCCTGGTACATAAATGACAAAGTAAAGGAAAAAATTTGGAGAAAGGAGTAGATCGATATATTTACATTATTAGATTGCCAAAAAAGGGGGATGAATGTTGCAGTCGAAGACATGAAGGAGGACGAAAAGAGTTTACTCAAAAATGGGCCAGTAGTTAAGAACTTCGATAATTGGATGTCGGCCTTTACCATAATGTCGACAATCATATTACAGAAATTCCCGGAGGATGGGGTAGCGTTAGTTGCATATCAACAGAGGGTGCTGAAGGTCCACGCAGCGTTTGGTGGGGACGCATGGCTAGAGTACGACCATGAATTCAGAAAGGAGATGGACTGCTTCCCGGACATGGGATGGGACGAGGAAAACTTTAACCTCTACATTTTTAATGTGCTGAAAGAAAAATGGGATTCCAAGCAGCGGAATACAGGTGGGCAGCAGAGAAGGCAGTACTGGCAGAGCGATTACAAGACAGATTATAGATCTAGTAACAGAAGATATGACTCCAGTTACGACAGATACAGGGAATGGAATTTTCGGAGCGGAAATTACGGGCCACAGGGAGGATGGCAGAGCAGCCTGCCCCCAACAACACAAGGGGGGGGCAGTGGGAGCCCAGGTACGACCCGAACAGAACCAGGGCAATGCAGGAGCTTTGAAAAAGGGGTACCATGCAGCTGGGGTTGGAAGTGCAAATTCAGCCAGAAATGCGAGAGATGCAAAGGCGACCACAGCAGTTCCAAGTGCACAAGGGCCGCAGCTCTGAGCGGCAGAAGAAACGAGACACGGAAATAAGAACTGGAGCAGGAAAGGGGCCACGCCAGTAAAGATCGAGAGAATGGAAAAGTCGCTCCGAGATTACCCCGATCAAGAAGCGGCAGAGCAGATTAGGCGAGGCTTTAGGGAGGGGTTCAACATCCCGTTCACCGGCCAAGGAGCGCAAGACATTCCCAGGAATCTGAAATCAGCAATGGAAAACAGAGAGATAGTGACCAAGAAGATCAGGAAGGAAGTAGAACTAGGGAGGGTGGAGGGCCCATTCATGGCCCTACCCTTTGAAGAATTCTTGTGCTCTCTGCTAGAGCTGGTGCCGAAGAAAGAGGAAGGGGAATACAGGTTGATACACCACCTATCCTACCCCCCGGGGGCCTCGGTGAACAACGGCATCGCTCGGAGCGAAGCAACAGTAACATATTCAGATTTCGAAGAGGCAGTGGAATTGGTCAGAAAAGCAGGGGAAGGGGCATGGATGGCAAAAGCAGACATTAAATCGGCATTTCGCCTGTTGCCAGTCAACAGCGGATCACAAAAATGGCTATGTCTGCATTGGGAGGGGGAATACTTCATCGACAAGTGCCTCCCAATGGATTGTGCCATCTCATGCGCATATTTCGAGAGGGTGAGTTCATTTTTACAATTGGCAGTGGCACAGGAGATAAGGGAGTCCATGATGGTGCATTACCTTGATGACTTTTTTTTTGTCGGCCCCAAAGGGGCAGACATGTGCAACGCAACACTGGACAAATTCGTAGAAATAACGAGTGAGTGGGGCATTCCTCTGGCAGATGAGAAAACGACGGGACCAACACAGGTGATCCAATTTCTAGGTATAGAGATCGACTTGAACAAGGGGAGGTGTCCGATCCCAGAGGACAAAGTGACGGAGCTACTCAAGACAATACAGGAGCTACGAGGAAGAAACAAGGCAACCGTGAAGGAATTATAAGCACTGGCAGGGAAACTGGACTTCGCAGCAAGAGTCATACCGCAGGGAAAGGTATTCCAGAGAAGGATTGAGCTGAAGACAAGAGGTGCTACCAAAGGGCACCACAGGGTCAGGCTAGGAGGGGGAATCAAGAGAGACTTAGAAGTCTGGGCTGAATTTTTGGTAAACTTCAGGGGTACAGTGATATGGCGCTCGCCAGTGAACGAGGAAGGTAGAAGAGTGTTATTCACTGACGCAGCCGGTGGCTTTGGTTTTGGAGCAATACTCGGGAGAAAATGGTGTGCAGATGAGTGGCCTGAATCATGGCAGGTGGCGGAATGGACAAAGAACATAATGCTACTAGAGCTCTTCCCGATATGGGTCGCGTTATGCGCATGGGGGAAGGAGCTAGGCAATAAGGAGTTGGCGGTATGGTCGGATAATATGGCAGTAGTGCATGTGTTAAACAAGGGAAGTGCATCATGCAGTGTAGTGTTGGAATTGATGAGGGCAATCACACTGGAAAGCCTGAAATTAAATACATGCATAAGGGCGAGGCATATCGCAGGGTAAGAAAATGTGGTGGCTGATGCAATCTCTCATTTTCAGTGGGAGAGATTCAGGGAGCAGAGACCGGACGCCGACAAGGAAAAGACGCCCATGCCACGAAAGGCATGGGTCCCGTTGAAGGCACTAGAAAGGAAAGCACGGTTGGCCTCAAGGTCGACTCAAAAGTGGTGGGAAAAGAGCGGAAAAAGGAAAGGGTCATCGACAAGCTGACCGGGAATGCCCTGACATACAAGACGGGTAAGCAGTACGCAAAGAGTGTAAAAGATGTGTTGTTGGAAACAGGTGTAAAAGTGGTGGAAAAAATATCGACGGAAAAAATCTGTGAATTTCTGGAAGGGGCATTTGCCAAAGGTAAAAAGAAAAGCTGGGCAGCAGCGCACCTAGCGGTGGTGGCATGTACCGCAAAAGTGGCGGGCATACCGGACCCGACTGACAGCGATAAGATAAAATATGCGATGAGGGGATGGGCGAAGCTAGAGGGGAAGAAGCCAAATAGCAGAAGGCCGGTCAATTTTGGGAAGTTGATAATTTTACTGAAAGTGCTACCAAACACATGCAGCAGCACATACGAAACTGCGCTGTTCAGGGCAGCATTTGCGCTAGCGTACTATGGGGCTTTCAGAATAGGGGAACTGGTGGCCAAGAATACGATGGCAGGAGACGGCCTGGCAAGGAAAGACATCAGTATGGGCGACAAAGGTATGTCAATAATGCTAAGGAAATCTAAGACAGACCAAACAGGGAGGGGGAGAGCGATAGATCTCAATTGCATCAGAGAGAAGGACCACTGTCCCAGATGCATCACCGGGGAATTTTTAGATCTGCGACCAGAAATTGACGGGCAGTTATTGATACATAGGGACGGCCGCGCGCTCAGCAGGTATCAGTTTCAGGCGGTATTGAAGCAGGCAGTGGCAAAGGCAGGATGGGATCCAGCCAAGTTTGGGACACACTCTTTCAGGATAGGGGCAGCAACCTCTGCGTGGGTGGGGGGCCTGGGAACGAAGGGGGTGAAACGAATTGGGGGATGGAAGTCACAATGTTTTAAGAGATACATAAGGGAGGAACTGATATGATATTTATCTCCGCCGTTTCCACAGAGGTCGGACCCTACAAATCGGCCTGGATAGTGGGGCACTCTTTTGTGACCTGGGCAGGCAGGTGGCTGGAAGAGGTGAATCAAGGATTACATTTCAGGAACACAATTACGTCATGGTGGGGCCTCCCGGGGATGCACTGGGTGGACATCCACGACAGGCTAGCGGACTTAATAGGTTTCAGGGAACCCCCCAAGTACCTGGTTATACATTTAGGGGGGAACGATCTGGTGAGCACGAACAGGGGCAAATTGCAAAGAGAGATCTGTGATTCACTGCATAGCTTGGCTCGCAGCTGGTGGAAGACAGAGATTTTTATGTCAGAAATAATACCTAGAAGGATCTGGCATGGGGCACAAAAGAGACACGCAATTGAGATAGCGAGAAAGAAGTTAAATAAATCAGTAGAGAAGTACTGCAAGAGTACAGGTCTACATTTCATAAGACATAGCTTACACCGGAGCAACCCGGACATGTTTCACCAAGATGGAGTGTACCTATCAAAGGTTGGGATGGGTTTTTTTTCCGACAACATTTTTAGGGCACTTCAGGCAAGAGGCTGTAGGTAGGGGGCTTTTGGGGGGGATCTGAGCGGGCGTAAAGGACACCCACTCAGGTGTGGCGGCATGTGCCCAGGAACGAAGGCTCATGGATAACAAAGACTCAGAAGGAGCCTTGAGCGGCTTCGGAACTGGACACAATGTGCCCAAAAGCATATGTATATGTAATGATTTGTTATAATGGATTTTCTGTAAGAAAATAAAATGCCTATGGCCTACAAATTTTCCATACACACAAAGTTGTCTGTAATTTATTATTAGGTAGGGACCTGGTAAGAGCAGCAAGGTGAACCCACACTACCCAGCCTATGACCCAGCCCACGGACCACATGAAATGCGGAACGATAGAGGATCTGGGAGTTTAGGCGCGGGGTGGGGGGAAAACGGCGCGAAAGCATAGGGAGGGGCGTCCGAATGGCGCCACAAGAAACAAAGGCCCAGGAAGGGCAGGAAACAGCACCTGGGTAGGTGCGAAATATAACAACAGGAGGTCAGGGGGTAACCCGTCCACCCCCAGGAAGGAACAAAAGGCCGGGGAGGTATAAGTAAGCCTGGAAAAGGAGAGGCGACACAAACCAGGTAAGAGCTCACCTCTCCCGGGTAGGCTCTTGGTACCTGGAGAAGGGAAAGGAAAAACGTTGCCACCTAACCCACCCTACAAGAGAAGCGGAAGAGGTGGGGGTGTGCAGGCAGGAGCCAGGACGCTGAGTACTCCTTCGGTACATGGTACAAAAAAGAGGGTGCAAAAGTGGAAGTAAGAACGCCGAGTACTCTTTCGGTACACAGTCCAAGGAAAGAAGGAATAAGCAGTAGAGAAGAACGCAGAGTACTCTTTCGGTACACGGTCCAAGAAACGTCATAGGCGGCATGTGCCCAGGAACGAAGGCTCAGGGATAACAAAGACTCAGAAGGAGCCTTGAGCGGCTTCGGAACTGGACACAATGTGCCCAAAAGCATATGTATATGTAATGATTTGTTATAATGGATTTTCTGTAAGAAAATAAAATGCCTACGGCCTACAAATTTTCCATACACACAAAGTTGTCTGTAATTTATTATTAGGTAGGGACTTGGTAAGAGCAGCAAGGTGAACCCACACTACTCAGCCTATTACGCTCTGGAATCTGCGCTCTCTGATCTTTCCAGTAAATTCAATGTGATGAACGCCACAAGTCCTGCTGATGATAGCAGTTGTTCAGCCGCGTTATTTTACGCTCTGGAGTCTACACTCTCTGATCTTTCCAGTAAATTCAATGTGACAAACACCAAACTGTCCAGACACTACACATCATAAAAATCTTAGCCATTTTGGAGAACCTGACCTTAACCCTAGCTAAGCACGAGTCTAACTGGGCAGAGCTGCAGTCGAATTGCTCTCGGTCTCTTCCTGCTTCCACAGATGCTATTTCCACCTTGATGCTGCCGCCCCCAGTTGAGCCCCCCATATCGGCACCTGCCGCCGACAGCCTCCCCAAGGCCCGCCTGTCATGTGGTGTAAATGAAGGGCGCAATCTGTCTTGCGAAGGGAAACGCCCATGAATATGCCAAATGCTGAATTGTTATCTTCCGAAAAAAGTGCTCCCCTTTCAAACTGTGCATTGCTTGCGCGTGCTGGCATGGACTTACTGCTGCCTCAATATAATCTGGTTGCTCAACCTCTCAAAACCAGCTCAACTAGGGCAACTTCCAACAATATCACCTCCAACACCAGCTCAGTCATAAAGGCCATCCCTACAAACTCGGAATGTATCTTCTCTGCTTTAGCCAAGCCCTCCGCAGATGATGTGTGAGTTACTATTAAAATGGCGGCCAAGACAATGGCCCTCCTCCCGTCTTCTGCTGAGGGTGGCTCCACCATTGTAGCTGTAACAGCAGCCCCCCTGGTTTCTGTAACAGCGGCCCCCCTTGGTTCTGTCAGCCAGGATGCCCTAAACTGGTTTGCACCCTCTTTTGGCGGGGTCGAGAGAGACTGCTAACAATTAGTTGTCATGTAACATCAAATCCAAGGCTTTATTCTTTCAGTGTGTATTTGGTGAGGACAAGGAACATTTTCTAAATCATTCACGGCTACTCAACTTGTTCCGCTGCATTATCCCTCTTCGCTTTGTACGGAGCGATGATATTAGGACAGTCGACCGCTGTGACAATTGCCCCAAAGCAACAACCGTGGTCTGCTTCTACTCCACTGAAACATTGGACTACGTTCTCAACTATGTAGCGTAATTCAATCAGCTCTGCTTCGAATGTATGCCTATTGACTGCGAATATGGGAAAGATTTTGTCCTATGGAATCGAATGCTGGCTTTCTGGCCATGCGCTGCCCATCTGCCTCTGTGCCCACCTTGCATGCTGGGGTGGAGACTTGGGTGGCATGGTCAGGAGTAGAATGTCATTGAGCATGGCTGACAAGGTTAGCAGCTCTAAGAGGGGGGTCTTGCATTTTAGCTCCAGCTATACCCAGCGCTGTGCAGTTTATTGGTTGGAACACTCGTGGACGCAAATACCTTTTTGATGAGGGTGGGTTTTGGATGAATTGGAGTGTTTCTCATTAGTGGCCCTCCAGGTAACCTGGTTGATTGTATCTGTTGTGGTGGATGGGTGGAATTTTGTGCATAAAACATCTGTTAACCCCATAAGTGCAGAGGACGAGATAGCTCATCCTCGGCACTTAAGGGGTTAATGAAGGAGAAAATGTTAGAAGGCTTTGAATGGTGAAATACCGAAATCCCCAAAAAAGGCCTTGGCACTGGGGGGGAAAACCCATGGTAGTCCCCGTGGGAGGCCCAAAGGAGGCATTTTAGTGGGTGCCTGGAACAACTACAAATTGGTGGAAATTCAAACATACAGTCCTAATGTTTTAATGGCCATGGTCACTAACCCACCAGGGGGGGAATGCAGGGAAATTGTTATTAATAACATCTATGACCCACCAACTGACAGCCACATAGTTCAGTTTTGTCGGAGAATGAATCTATCCTGAACAATGTTAGTCCCCACTAAACTGTGTTATTTGCGGTAATTTCAACTCCTGTATCCAGCCTCTACCAGCCCTTTCAAGCAGGATGGACCTCATTTGTCCTCTCCTGTCGATGACAGTCCGCTCGCCTGTACCTGCAGCAGGGGTCTGGAATGGGCAACCCTCCTCTATTCTCAGGGATTTCCCATGATTAACGGTGCAACCCGCTTGGATGATCCTCCTAATTTTACCCATTTTTGGGCCTAATTCTAGCAGTATCTTGGACTATGGTTTCCAGTCCTATGGTGCAGGGCTAGTGGTTGACCTTGAGATTCATCCACGGCTCGAGAGTGATCATTCCTGCTTAGTCATGTTTCTGAATTTTGCAGAGCCACTGCTGCCTCTTGTGACTACAGGTAATTTAACAGTGAACTCATCTATAACTCGTATTTCTTGGAAGGAAAAGAGTTTGACTTCAGCCTCAGTATTCCTACAAGCTTCACTGGATGCTTTTATCAGCCATTCCGGACATGAGATTCTCGAGGGTGGTGGTCTTAGTCCTTCCGAAGTTATTTGTGACTTTGGTGAAGTGATTGGCTCTTTGGTTAACCACATTTTCAGAAAGAATGGCAGTTGGACAAATAGACCTACTACTCTCCGATGTATCCACCAGTATCGTTACAATGGCACATTGGTCTCTAAGAGGAGGGACTTCCGCAGGGAGCTCCAGAGTATTGCGAAAACTCAACTTGAGCAAAACATCCTTGTGCTACGTCTCAATAAAGCTAAGCGCGCCTATCGGAAATGGCTAAAGCTACATCAATGCAATGAGTGCTCCTTCTGGCGGGGTATGGTGGAGGCCGCTTTGTTTACTGATGGTCACAGAATTTGGGAGTTGGTAAATGGTGATCGTGATCTTTTGGGTGCACCTGAATCTGCATGGGTTGAGCATGTGGAGAAAACCCTAAGTGGATCATTGGAAACCAAAAATGCACAGGAACTGTTGCCAGCCAGACGGAATTAATGTACAAATTCGGCAAACATCTGGAGGATTATCACCAGCTTTAAATGCTTTGCATGCTCCTGGCCCCAATGCCATCTGTAGCAAAGTTGTTAATACGGGAGGAGGGGGTAGGTACAGGAGGGAGTCCAAGTGTTTCCAGTCAGTCAGAAACTGTGTTAAGTGCTGAGAGATGCCACTCTTATGGGTCATTGACCAAGTGCAGTCGCGAAGAGGCAAGTGCAGGCCTGGAGGAAAGTGTGAGAGGACTGGCAAGGGTGCCAGGGACCTGTGAGACTCAGAGGTACACCCGGTGGCCAGGCAGCAAGCTGTGTGGAAGAAGGAGGCAGAGAGCGATAGAGCAGAAAGAGAGGTTAGCAGGGTAGAGGGAGAGAGGAGGAAGAGGAAAAGAGGAATGTCTTAAGGAGTTTCCGGAATTTAAGGAGATCAGGCTCAAGACAGAGGGTGACAGGGAAGCTATTCCATCGGGAGGCCGCTGCGGATACATATCTTCCTCTAAATCTCTGCATCATAGTCCCCATTTGGAAGTAGTGTGATCGATCTCTCCCTAGCAACTACAGACTTCTGTCGATGCTCAACGTATCTTCTAAGATCCTTGCATGGTTGCTCCTCGATGATTTACGGTCCTGGGCCACTGAGGCTTACCTCATCCCTCTTAATCAAACTGGGTTCTAACGTGGCTCAAGCACGTTGACTAATTGCCTCACATTACATGCTGTAATCCAACAGGCATGGTCTACCCGTAAGTTCCCCGTATATGCTGCTTTCATTTATTATAGTGCCGCCTTCGACACTGTAAATCGGGCTAAACTTTTTTTGAACATGTTAGCTTGGAATGTTCCAGCCGGGCTCTTGTCCATGATAATCCAGCCCCATATGGATACTCGGGTCAAGATCCGATTGGATCAAGTTGGGTCTTGTTCCACCTGGATTCCAATGACACAGGGCCTGAAACAGAGCTGTAATCCCGCTCCTTTCTTGTTCATCTTATACCTTGCAGATATGGGTCTGCCCTGGCTAACTATAAGTCGTTTCCTCCTGAGTTGGGTGATTTTCCCTTACAGTGGCTCGGCTATGCCGATGATATCATCCTTTTAGATCTACCCCAGATGGATTGCAGGCATCACTTTATTACCTAGAGAGGTTTTCTGACGCCCTGGACATTACTGTTAATATTCTGAAAACCAAGATTTTAGTCTTCCATCCACCTAACCGCTGCAGGATTACTATTCCTTGGAACCTTGATGGCGTTCCCCTTGAGGTGGTTAGGGAATACAAGTACGTAGGGATCAATATTGAGGAAGGCCTGCGGGGCAATTCTCATCTTGCCCATGTTAAGGTCAAATGCTTCCAGACAATTGGATCAGTTGGGAGACTAGCATGCTTCGGGGAGGAGGCTACTCAGCTGGAATACTAACTCAGCTATTTTTGGCTAAGATTAGCCCCATTCTATTGTACGGTAGTGAATGCTGGCACTTAGGGGTTGAATCGGAAGTTGCAGTGCTCAAATCCATGATGCTTAAGAGACTATTTAGCTTGCCTCTGCACACCCAGGTACAGACCATCTTCCTTGAGTATGATATGTTCTCTTGCAAAGCAAGACTGCATATGCCCTTGCTGAATTTCTTCTGGCGCCTGGCCAATGCAGCAGACAGCACGCTCAATTCCATCATCTTTAAGGCAGCTTCGAGCATGTTTTTGCTGATGAGGGGCAATGCGCTGCACTGCATTGTGACATCTGTGTGCCAATGGCTGGCACCGGACCCTGGGGTCTCCATTTGGTCTTATACAGGTTTCATAACAGCTCTGAAAAAGGTGCTTCAAGCTTACAAATCGTCAACTGTACATCGTAAAGCTGCAATCACAACATAGCCAACTGTTCATTGAGCATATCCTCACTCCCAAGTCACTCTCTGGCCAGCCTCCCTTGGCACTTCTCCTACCCCCACCTGCGAGGCTAAGAACCATGACATCATCTTTCTCTCCACACTTTCCCACATCTCTGATGTTTCTAAAAAGTCAAACTTCTTACTGCACCACCTCAGAGGTACTCTGCCTTTTCTCTCCTTCCCCCAGAAGCTCACTGTCTCTTGACCCCTGGTTCTCTCTCGGTTGGATTATTGCAACAGCCTCTTTCTAAATCTACCTGCTTCTACTCTCCGCCCTTTGCAATTTATCCAGAACAGGACTGTGAGATTTGTCCTTGGCCTCAAGCCCTGGGAACCCATCTCTCCAGCCCTGAAATCTCTCCACTGGCTCCCAGTTGCTGCAAGGATTAAATTCAAGACCTTTTGCATTGTTCACAAGGCTTTCTGTGGCCTGGGTCCAAAATACCTTCGGATATCCCTCCGTAAATACCTTCCCTCCTGATCTCTTTGTTCCTCCAACTCCAACTCCCTCAGGGTCAGTCATTTTTCAAAGAAACACGCTGGGGGTAGATCATTGTCTTTGGCTGGGGCCTCCCTCTGGAACAGCATCCCTGCCACTCTGAAATTTGAGGAGAACCATCTACAGTTCCGGAAGCATCTCAAGACCTTCCTCTTTGCTTCTCGTCTGCCCTGCTGATCTGTTCTGCCTCAGCATCATTCACCTGGTTACCCTCTGACCTTCGGGCCCATGTACCTGCTCACCCTGTCACCCGCCCGCACTTCCTCCTGGTAATCTCTTGCACTGGGGTTTGTATCTGTATCTTTGCAGCCCCCCCCCCCCCTTTCTGCACTTATCAGGCTCACCATGTCTGTTGCCTTAAATCTAGTACTTGCCACTTGCTGGCTGCACTATCATTGTTTGTTGTTTTTATTTATATATTTATTCATTTGCTCAGCACTTTTCGCTTCTCCCTCCCTCGTATGCACTTGTCTCCTTTCCCTCTCCCCTGCACTTGCGCGTTCTCAGTGTCATTGGGCCTAGTAAGATCATTGTTTTGTTTCTCCCTTGTTCCCCTCCCTTGCCTCTTTGCGCTCTGACACACTTGTCTACATTCGAGATACAAATAAAATATGAACATATGTTGGCCAGAACAAACACCACAAATTATATCAAGCAATTTGCAGGCAATTCACTGATATAGGACTACCTGAAGCTGAAAATTTACTTGGAGGTAACAGTCACATGGGATCACATCCCTAGGCCTTTGCGGCTGTGCATTTTATGCATCAGTGGATGCTTGGAAACAGTACAGCACTTGATACTTCAGTGCAAATCGACTAAAGCCCTATGGGCAGTAGCCAGGCAAGCCAATGGTTTAGACCAGTCTATTACCGAAGAGGCACTCTCTGATATCTATACGGGGGTGAACCATGAGCCATGTCTTTTTTTTAAAACTATTTTATGGAAAAAGTTAGCTTTTCTTTTTGCTACCCATGGCCAGTAGTCTGGAAAACCCTTTTGTCCTTTGTTTTATTTTCACTTGCTGCTTTCTTTTTCTTTTCTATGTGTTTCTTTTCCTTGTCTCTTTTATGTATTAAACAGATGTTTGTAACAACTTCTGTATAACATGGTAAATAAAAAGAAATAAAAAAAAGAAACCTAACCCCATCACTAACTCACCAAAAATGCCATACCCATTTACCTGAACCAAACCCTTGCTGTAATCCTAAATCTAGCCTTAACGTAACCGCACTCTAACACTTACCCCAACACCTAATCTACCCCAGATCCTAGGATTATCTAACCATATCCTATGCCAACATTAGCAGCCATATCCAACCACCCTATACCTTTAACATTTACCTAAACTATTACACTATTGACCCAGGCCTTCCCATAAGCTGTACCCTTGAGAGTGGTGCCCTGGTCACGTCATCTTTGGGCACGTGGGGTTGGAAGGAGAAGAGGGGGAAGCTGTGTCTGGAACATCTTGTGATTTGGAACAGAAGGAACAGAGGTAATACCAATAAATGTAGTACAAGGTAGGGGAAGCAGCTTGTGTGCTCCATTGCATCTAGGTTAATGAGGAAGCCGATTGTCTAATCAAAGCAGAGTTGGTCTTTCCAAGTTATTTTGAGAGTGTCTGGAACAGGATGTTGCACATCGCGTGATGATCCTAAATTTACGAACCAATTGATAAGAAACCACCAATCATATACCTGGGTTCCATAGTGAAGATGCAGGGCACCATTTGTCTAGGGCACTGGGGGTAGCATCGGTGTGGCCAATTTTCAAGGGACAATGGGGGATTAGCATGTTCTGTAGGTGGTAGCCAATGAGGGTAGTGGGATTATGCTGTACTCTTTTGTATGCATAGCATTGTTAATTTGCGGTCTGGCAGCTATATAACTTATAACCCTTTTGAAAATCAGAGAGGTATATGTCAGTTTGGTTCTACGGGACACTCTGAGACCCTTTTTGGATGTAATAAACCTTTATTTAAGTTACAAAGAGGTTCAGCAATAATTTTGTTTAACTCCCCATTTTGTGGGCTGACATCTTTTCAAATTGGTGACCCTGATGTGATCCCAAACTCTCTTTGAGGTCAGGGGTGTCCCAGCAGACCCTCCTGAGGTTCAGCGCCCATCTACAGTGACCAGTCCCATGCACAGTTTGAAGCTAGGTTCACAGGCCCTGTTTTGCCAGAAGGCCTGTCTAATCTTTGGAGTGGGGCACAGGCTCAGGTTGTGCAGGATGTTGACAGAACCCTATATTGGAGGAACTTGGGAGAACACATAGATGTAAGTGCACCTTTGCATGAGAACATAATAAGGGGAAAGTCTGTGTGTGTAGTGAGTTGATGGGGAGTGAGTAAAGAATGACAAGACCATGTGGCAGTGTATAGTAGTTTTTTATAAGGTGATGTCACTGCATATCTTTTGAGGTAAAAGATGAGAAGAAAGTAATGGGAACTTGTCAGATTGTAGTGGAAAAGCAGCACTGAAGGATACCATAAAGAGTGAGGTCCATAATAGGGAGGAAATGGGAACCCTCTAATTGCTTCAAGGGTGTGTGAGGAGGTAAATACCCTCTTCCTGAGGAATGAAGAAAGAGGAATGGTCTACACCATTTATAAATAAGTGTGATTTTGTTGTATAGGCCCATTATATTGCAATACTGGGATCCCATTGCCCAGCAGAAGGGGGCATAAGGAGGTAAATGCCATTGTCTTAAGTGGAGATTGAGGAAGCTCTAAATCAATGTGTATTTATCTGTGTTTGTACTGATTTATGGTTTAAGGTGTTATTGAATTGTTGTGGTGTGAAGAAGTGTTTGTTGAGTGATGTGGGGTTGTGTGGGGTATTTAGTGTGTGGGGCAATGAGAGAAGGAAGGCATAATGGGAAAGGTGGACAATGGTGGGAGTGTGGGGAAGATTGGTACCACTGGATCCTCGTCTAGGAAGTTAGGTAGCATTACAAGGTTAGGCTTGGTTACAACGTGAGTTCCCTGACGTCACTTGAATATATGTGTATAACACTTCTGCAGCACTGGGAAAAATAATAAAGTATCACACCGAGTGGTCCATTGATATGAAAAAGGGAATGTATAAGCCCTGGCCTGAAGAAGGAGCAAATTATGGAGATATTGTGAGTCATATGTACACTCATCTGGCAGCAAAATATAAGGGAAAGAAGATGAAGAATAGAAAGGGCATTCTCGAACTCAGGAGAATGGAAGAGGATTTGGAAGATTTCCCTAAGGACTCCAAAAGGAGAGAGGCAGTTATACAAACACCTTGCATCATCCCCACTACTCCTAGTGCCACAACAGAGTCCTGTGACCAGCCCAGAATACCTGCAACACCCACAACACCCAGAGCCCTGCCACCCCCACATGGGTGTTACCCCCTGCATATTAGCCCTGAGTAGGTTCCCCATGCATTTCCGCAATAGCAAGCCCCCACAACTTATGAAAATGTCCAGGAGCCCCTAGCAGCCAGTGCTGTGCACATCCCATTAGTGATGGAAACATAACTTAGCGCACAAAGAGATTTAGAAATGGTGCTCTGAAGGACAGAAGCAGAGCTTACACGAGTAAGACAGGAGAGGGGAGAAGGGCAAAGAGTGCCAAAAGGTACAGATGAGAGGAGAGCGGATTACATTTTATTTAGAATTGACTGCATTTTGAGGTGTATATGTTGAAATAAGGGATGATGTTCACAATCATCAAGGATATAGAGGAGGGTGAGCCCGATTAGATAGTTTAGATTACAAATGCATCCAGAGTGGGGGACAGATGAGGAGCTGGGAGAAGAGGTGCTGCCTAGAGTGACACCAAGAGCAGAGAGTTTGTGGCACCCAAGATTAATAGCGCAACTAGGTTGTATGGCAGTGGTAAAAGAGAAGCAATGGGGAAACAAGTTACCCTTGAATCAGCTGGGAAAACAGTTTCCATTGCTACACAAAGGTCCCTACAGAGCACAGTATGTAACCAGCCCACACATGGATAGAAAACAATTTGATTAAGTTGTTGTCTTTGCTCGCCACAGGAGGGGGCAAATGGATTTACACACTTGTGAAACAGACTGGAGGTATTACCTTGGCAGTAGGAGATGTGAAACGTTTGTTAGCTGCAGTATTGACATTTGGAAAAAGGCAAGATATGCAGGGTTATGGATGAGTGATGACAATCATGATGGCGTACATGTTAAAGATTGTCGGGCTAGAATGTGTGCTGCATAAAGAACAACATATTCTGACACACCAGACATACATTCAGTAATGGTGAGCATGACGAAGAAAGATGCAGATCCAGCGTAGTATTTACTACAGATTCAGGATATGTGGAGGGCTGAGACAGAGTTATCTTGAGACAAGACAACAGCAATATTTTATCATATGCTAAAGAAGGGACTCCCAAAAGAAGTATAGAAGGATTTAAATAAGGTAGTATGGATTGAAGGGAAGGGATGGGCAGAGATTCAGGCGATTATAGTGTATCATTGCAAAAGAAGATGGGAAAAGGAAAAGAAAGTAGTGGATAATATGCAGAGGGCAAAGGTAAATTTAGTACAAATGGCGTTGGCAACATTGACTATAGAAGGAGCAAAGATTACTGGGTCACCCCTACAGCAAGTGGAAGCAAGAATGGCACCAGAGTGGACACAAGGAGGGTACCAAGGGTATCCAGATGACCAAGGGTATCAGGGTGGGTACCATGGTGGTCATCAGGCAGGATACCCAGGAGGTAATTCGCAGAGAAGAGGGGTATTTCAAGGGGACAGAGAAGGTAGAGTAGGAAGATTTGTTGAGATGGGGCTGAGATTTGGCGGGTCAAGAAAGTGTTGATCATGTGGGAACATATACTCTGTTGTATGATTCTCCTTATCGCTTGACACAGGATCCTGCTTCACTGTAACCCAAGGCACAACCTATACCTGTACCTGTAACTAAGTTCCTTTACAAGTAACAGAGCCACAATGCCCCTGGGCTGCCTGCGCGCTATATAAATGTAATAAATAAATAAATAAATGGGCCATTTTGCATGAGAATTTAGGAGCAGGCAAGCTTGTGCATATAATCCCAAAGCATTTCCTAGTGGACCACCAGCACCAGTTACACATCAACAGCCATATTTGATGATGCCCCCAAGCCTTCCATATGGTGTGATGACCAAGCAAGCACCTCAGCAGGTACAACAGCACCAGTATCAATATCAAGCACCTGTACCCAGTAAATGTAACCTCCAAAATCCAATAATGCACCAGTAATTAGGACAGCCCACAGAGAGCCCTCAGGTGCCCAAACCTGTCAGTCACTGCTCAACTAGAAGAGAAAGCCCTGGTAGGTGTGGAGATTGGCAACAAATCATTAATTTTTATGTTTGACACAAGTGCAACAAAATCATGTATAAATGGTGCCTCCCCTTTTAGGTAAATGTATGGATATCCAGGGATTCTCTGGGGAAATACATTTGGTCCCATTCAAAGAAGGACTTACTGATCAAGGAAGTTAACCAAGAGTAATTAGCTCCACTATTGTTTTCAAAGGTGGCATGAGTAAACTTGATGGGAAGGGATTTATTACTCAGATTGAACATAACAATTTCATTTGCTGAGGGAGGGTGTGAGGGGTCAGTAATGCGAGACGGACATCTGTTTGAAGATTTCTCAAAGTATGACATTTAATTATTAATGTAAATATTTCAAACATGACTCACTGTCCCTACTGTGCTGAGGAATTCCCTGCCTAAACAACGTTAAGGAAATCCACTCTAACACAGGATAACTGGCCCTCACACTAAGCAACAAATATATAAAGAAAGGATATGGCAATTCAACATGACATGAACAACATTCACAGTTCCTTCTAATGTCCTGGGTGTTACAGTATATTAATAATGTTATATGTCAATCTGCGAACGTTTCGGTTCTCTGCATTCTACTGTTCTCGAATGCAGAGAAGTGAAAGTTGCAGATTACGGCGGTGAGGCCTGAAGACGGCAGCCGCCGGGGACTCTTAGAATAAACTTCAAGTTAAACTACAAAGCAGTGTTAAGAAATTTGATTATACAACAAATGGCGACGAGGATTAGCGGCACGTTCGATGAGAGTCCCCGACTGGATGCGCACATCTATTTATGATTGCAGTACACTACTACGAACCCCAGGATAATATATATAACTGAATTCTCAAGATAACAAAAGCGACGTGACAGGTATGGGAGACAAAAGAGATTTACTTGTCTCTGTACCTTATATGAGAATCGTTTGAAGACCGCAAGTGTGAATGTGCGCGCGGACTGCCAACGGCTTTATAAGCGAGTCGTGTATGAATTGCTAGAGGAAAGGACCCAACGACGTGAGTGAACGTGCCTCCATTTTGTATAAATCCAGTAAAGTAACCATGGCAACTGCATGAAGAATGGATGCAGAGCCTTTGTGAAGCTAGACATGCAAGGATTGCATTGAAATGTGCTGGGACTGAAGATTTTGAATAAATATAGTTCAGGAACATTTGCTACAGCAAGCAAGGATATGTCCAGTGTTATGGCTGTATGAGTGGTACAGCAGTGCTTATAAAAGAACGAATGGGGATTGCACTATAAAAAAAAAAAAAAAAAAAAAAAAAAAAGGACATAAACAAGCAGAAGGAGCTAAAGAAGGATAGAGTTCCGTCTGGTTACTAGTACATATAGCATCATTGGCCATGCAGAGTGTTGTGGCCCCAATGAAATTTTTACCTTTGCCAGGAAATCCGACGTGCCCCTGGGAACAGTGGCTGGACAGCTTTCAAGTGTATCTGAGAGCAGTAGGTGGTGCGAAATACAATGATGATGTCAAGGAAGCTACTTTGCTGAACTGTATAGGCGCAGAAGCCTTAAGAATATTTAGGACTTTGCCAGAGCCCAGTTATAATGAACTAGGGGCTGGAGACTCTGCTTCCACGTCAAGGAAATATGAGATTGCGTTGTTAAAATTAAACAAACATTTTGGGAATAAAACAAACATTGTTTTGGAAAGATTTAGGTTTCTGTCCAGGAAGCAAGGTAAAAGTGAGTCGGTTGATGATTATATAGCAGCTCTCAGAGGACTCATTTCGACATGTGAATTCACTGGGGTAGCCGACGAGTATATGAGAGATCAATTAGTACTTCATGTAGCTGACAACCGTATACAACAACGTCTTTGGCAAGCTAAAAACCCATCTTTGGAACAGGCTATTGAAATAGCAAGGACGTTTGAACTTGGAGAGAAGTGCATGAAGGAGATACAGAACAAGAATGACAGTGTTGATATTAAATCTGTACATGTCAACAGTGAAGGAAAATACGATGGTAGTGAAGAAGCGCTTGTTGCTGTTGTAAAAAAAGTAGTAAAGTCAGATTTCAATTCAAATTGGAGACAAAACAGAGAGACATTTCAAAGATCACAGAACAAGTGTTTTAAATGTGGGTTGTCAAAACATGTGAACATTGAGAAAGAATGCCCGGCTCATTCAGCAGAGTGCTACAAGTGTGGATATGTGGGCCATTTTGGTAAAGTTTGCCGCAATACGAGAGGAAGAGGCAGATACAATTCACGTTATAGCAACATGGGCAACAATGGTCAATGGAACAGAGGCACCATGGCATCAGTAGGGGCAGTTGAAGGAGCCTCTACATCAAACGACCTAGTTGCGTTTACCAGTGGTATGGAAGATAGGGTGCATATACTTACTGTTGCCACAACTGGGAGCACTATGGGCTCATGGGTGTCCATGACAATAAACGATACTATGTTGGTGGTGATGGTTGACACGGGATCACCTTACACGATGGTTGATATAAATACATTCGAGAATGTGTTGAAGATGGACATAAAGGAGCTTCATATCCCCACTGTCAAAGCTACAGGATATGGGAAGACTCCCATTGACATAATTGGATACACTTGGGTAAAATTATGTTTCAAGGGAAGGAAGACTTATTGTAAACTTTATGTTGCTAAGGAAGGTTACTCAATAGTTGGTTGGTGGGAGCAAGCATCACTAAAAATAAGAATACACCCAGGGGAAGAAGAGCCTATAATGAGTATAATGAGCAATACATATAATTCTGCTGAAGATCTAGTGAAAAACTTTCCCAAAGTTTTCAATGATAGCATAGGAGCTTTGAAAGGCTTCAAGCATCGAATAATATTGAAGAGGGGAGCTAAGCCAGTTGTCCACAAAGTGCGAAACATCCCCATTGGCACAAGAGAAGCTCTTCAGAAGGAATTGGATAAACTATGTTTTCATGATATTATTGAACCAATTGAAAGTTCCGAGTGGCTCTCTCCAATTGTCATTGTAAGGAAACCTGAAGGATCCATTAGGATGTGTGTAGATTTGAGAGATCTCAACAACAACATATGGATTGACCGACATCCGTTACCCAACATAGGAGAGATGTTAACAACGATGGAACCAGCAAAAATATTCTCTACCTTAGACCTGTCATCAGCATACCATCAGGTTGTATTAGATGAAGAATCTAGACACCTCACATCATTTATAACACCTCTGGGGGCGTTTCGATATAAAAGGATGCCATTTGGGCTGGCATCGGCAGCCGCGGTGTTCCAGAGATTAATGCAACATTTGTTTACTGGTCTAAAAGGCGTGCATTATTTTCAGGATGATATTTTAATATCAGCCATGAGTGAAGAATATCATGATGCTAAATTGTTAGGGGTCCTGCAGATAATTCAACAAAAAGGTCTAACATTGAAAATAGAGAAATGCAAAATTAAAAGGAAGGAGGTTACATATTTAGGTCACTGTATCAGTGAAGAAGGCATAAGACCCAAGGAAACTCTGATTAATACCATTTTGAAGGTCCCTGATCCTGCAAATAAGGATCAGCTGAGGAGTCTGCTTGGTCTCACTGAGTATTATTCTAAATTTGTTGATCATTATGCAGAAAAAACTGTTCACATGCGAAATTTGATGACCAAAGGCACAAAATTTGATTGGTCAGCAGAATGCAAAAAGGAATTGGACAATATAAAAAATCTGATCAATAAGGCACCCACACTAAAAATGTTCAACCCTGGGGCCAGAACTGTGCTGTCAGTTGATGCAAGCAATGTTGGTTTGGGTGGAGTTTTGGAACAATTCCATGATGGGTCGTTTGTTCCG
Source organism: Ambystoma mexicanum (assembly GCF_040938575.1). Lineage (NCBI taxonomy): Eukaryota > Metazoa > Chordata > Amphibia > Caudata > Ambystomatidae > Ambystoma > Ambystoma mexicanum. The sequence continues at coordinate 112,972,583 of NC_090934.1, read as the reverse complement.
ATAGCTTTTGCCTCAAGATCCCTAAAAGGAGCGGAGAGAAATTATTCCACTATTGAAAAAGAAGCACTAGGTGTTAAATGGATATTAGAACATTTCAAGGGATTAATTTGGGGAGTTCCCATTGAATTGAAAACAGATCATAAACCTCTTATTCATGTACTAAATCCCAAGAACTCCCATTTAACATCACCTCGCATTAGAAGATGGACTTTGATCATTATGCAATATAATGTGATTATAAAATATACTCCTGGCAGATCCAACAAAGTTGCTGACTGTTTCTCCCGTTTGCCTTGTAAGGATGAATACCTTGAAATACTAAGTGACGAGAGTTTAGTTGAGGATCAAGATATGGATTCCATTATTGCACATATTCATCCAAGTTTTGATAAAGGAGAATGGATGGCAGCCACTAATTCAGACCCAGAACAAGAGATGTTGAAAAAGGCTGTAACAGATGGATGGAAAATTGTACAAGAGGGAATTAAACTGTGGGAGAAGATCAAAGATGAAATATCATATGATGATTTATATGTTTATCGTGGTGATCGTATTGTACCACCAGTGGCATTGAGGAAAAGAATTATGGACATTGCACATGAAGGACATATTGGCAGAGATTTGACAAAAAGAAGAGTCAGAGAAACATATTGGTGGCCCAGTATGTGGGGTGATATAGAGTCACTTGTTAAGGAATGTTCTGCTTGTGCAGCTAGTGATAAAAGCAAAGTAATAAGAGTCACACCCCTTCAGCCTGTAACTGTGCCTGATACAGTATGGTCTAAACTAGCCATTGATATTGCTGGCCCGTATGAAGTGTTGGAACCCATGAAAATATATTTGATAGTGTTAGTCGATTATACATCGAAATGGATTGAATGTGGAATTTTGGAAGACTCAGTTTCGACATGTAAAGTTACAAAATTCTTGGAGGAGATCTTTAGTAGAGAAGGTGATCCACAGGAATTAATTTCTGACAATGGTACTCAATTTGTGTCACAGGAAATTAAGACATTCTTAAGTGATAGAGCCATCAAACATAATACCACAGCTTTGTACCACCCAATGAGCAATGGACTTGTGGAAAGGATGAATCGATTCATAAAAGGAACTATTCAGCTGGCAATAGCAAATAATCTGCCGTGGAAAGATACTTTGAAAGAAGCGTTGGATACATATAAGGTTACACCCCATTCTGTCACTGGTATAGAACCATTCACTTTAATGAGAGGTAGGATTGCAAACAACAGACTCAAACCAGCTTGGATGTCTACAAGGAAAGATTTTAACATTAACATGGATGAGGTTATGGAGAGAGTTAAGAAAAAACAAGATCAATACAAAAAGTACTATAATCAGCATAACCGTGTGAAGGAAAATAATATCAAAGCTGGTGATTGGGTTAGAGTAAAGGAACCCAAAAGAGTTCTGAAGGGAGAGTCTAAGTTCCGTGCCCCGCAAAAAGTTATTAAGCGCCTCAGAAAATCAGTAGTGTTGGAAAATGGGGACAAGTGGTCTTGTGATGATATCATCTCAGCAGAAGAAAATGAATTAAGACATTTTGACAATGATTTTGTTAGATGCAGACAAAGTGTGGATGAGAGAGGAAGAGAAAGAAGATTTGGAGAAGAACCAAATGGAGAGGGCCAAAGAGTTTCCAGAAATAATGGTGGAGAGTGTTCAAGACCCAGGAGAGTTGTACCTAACTTTAAGGAAGGGTTCATTTATTATTGACTATATTCATATATCAGAGTGTTATTAGAATTTGGAGGCCATGCTGATGAAACCAACAGTAGGGTGTATCCTTTATACTACAGTGTTTCATATATATAGTAGAGATAAGCATTTTTTTTTAGTACAGTTATGTTGTAGGACTGGTTGAGATTTTTTTTCCATAGACATGTGTTTTGTTTAATGATTAATCTTCAATCCTTTGTTTCTTTTCTCCTTGTTTTCCTTTAATCCCTGTATTCCCCTTCCTACCTCTTCAACCCGATATATATACAATTTCCTTATATTCTGGTGTTCCTTGGTTGTGTATAAGAAAGGGAGATGTTACAGTATATTAATAATGTTATATGTCAATCTGCGAACGTTTCGGTTCTCTGCATTCTACTGTTCTCGAATGCAGAGAAGTGAAAGTTGCAGATTACGGCGGTGAGGCCTGAAGACGGCAGCCGCCGGGGACTCTTAGAATAAACTTCAAGTTAAACTACAAAGCAGTGTTAAGAAATTTGATTATACAACAGAGTATGACATTTAATTATTAATGTAAATATTTCAAACATGACTCACTGTCCCTACTGTGCTGAGGAATTCCCTGCCTAAACAACGTTAAGGAAATCCACTCTAACACAGGATAACTGGCCCTCACACTAAGCAACAAATATATAAAGAAAGGATATGGCAATTCAACATGACATGAACAACATTCACAGTTCCTTCTAATGTCCTGGGTAATTTCCCTTCCCCAGGATTCAAAGTCACTTCTGCAAGTGTTAAACCACAAAAAAGAAATGTCTTGAATCAGTTCTTGATGTTCCAAAATCAAAGTAAAAGTTAAATAATCAAAGTTCCACTCTAAACAAATCTCCTCTGTGAAAAACCAGAGGGTGTTTCACAACCTAGTCCCTAGGGATACTGTACTCAGGTGACCTGGGAAAGGCAATCACTTTTGGATCCCAACCCTGGGAGTGGACAAGCGAGGGAAGATCACCTGGGTAGGGGGTCCTTGGGGAGTTGTGGAGAAGCACCAGATGGTGAGACATAGTATCTCCCTTTTCCCACAGCCCATCTAACCCCTGTCCCTAGATATTTTATGGGAAACTACAGCTCCCATATGTCCTCCCACTTTACACTGACAACACTACTGAGCCGAGGAATATGAGGAATGAGGCCAGGAAGTTTACTTCTAATGACTTGCAATGGCTCTGTCCCTTTAATGAGATCAAGCAGAGTCAGGCACGTCATCCTAATTACACAAACCTTCCTCTTGTTAAGTCTCCCTGTCAAGACAAAAGGTGGTGCGCAGTGGCACACTCTGAGTGATGCTGGGTACAAGAAAGAGCAGCTCTTCTGGGGCTGGTTCAAACCAGGCTATCGACGTTGGAAGGTCAAGATGAGTATGTCATGCTTCAAGAAAGCCTTAAGCGTTCCAAGATTGAAACCGATTAAGAAGAAAGGATATGCCTTCAAAGTCCTTCAAGGCAACCTGCTCCAATGATGAAGTCAGGAGGAGCAGAGGAGGTAATGGTAATGGACTTGACTGCTATATGAAAGGCGTTGAGGAAACAAACCCAATTAACACAACCAGTGAGTTATCGAAGGCAACAAAGGCCCGGTTTGTGTGAAAGGCGGATGAAACTATAACAAGAGTTGAAGGTTGCGTGTGTGCCGATAAACGCGTAATGGAAAAGACAATTACTGAACTGTGGTGAGAGTATGAAAAGGGGTCCTGTGAGGTAGAATCGCACATTCAAAAGTCTCTGTAAAATGTTTGAAGTTGTGATAAAGCAGGAAACAAAGGCGATTATAACTGTGTTCTTTTATGAAAGTTGATTGAGTGGAAAACCAAAGTATAAAACTTTAAATACGCCAAGAGGGCAAAGTATGAACTTTAAGCATGCCAAGTGGGCAAAGTAAAGAAATGATAATTCAAAGACACCACACGTACCAAGAAGCATTGGTGTTTGATGAAGATGTTCAAATTGTTTAAATAGAGGTTAAACTGGTCATGCAGAGGTCTACATTAAATCCTTGCAGTTTCAAAAGTCTTTCACAGTAAAAGTAAAGTAAGTTAAAAGTTGTATGAAACAAAACTTGGGGAAAGGAACCCCACAAAGAGAAAAGAGGGGTTGAGCCCAGCGGAAGGAGACCCATGTGAGAAATGAAATTTAAAAAGTGTGAAAAGAAAGACAGGCTTGATCCCAGTGGATGGAAGCCTGTGTTGAATTGTGGTAAAGTACAAGTGAAGAGTTGAATAGTGCATTTATGGCAAGGTGAACAAAGCCTAAAGAACTTGTTAAACTGTCAACAGCTTGAAGCCCAAGCCTGAACTGTTGAATTGTACCATTAATCCAGTGTGCCAGATTGATAGCATTGTGCCAACCACCTATCTTTTCAAGAAACTCTTGATACCTCGTGCTTCTGAACGTGGGGAAGGGAATTGTTACCTAAGGCATTCTGACATTTCTTTTGAGACACTATTTTTCCTTTTCATATCCCCTGTCCACATTTGTCATTTGAGAAGGATGGCAATGTTTGTTTTCTTTTTTTTATAAGCCGTTTTATTTTGACTAGACTGACCTGCACTTGTTTGTTATTTGTGTAATCGTCGAGACTACTCCCATTATAGAGTTAGGGCCAGTTAGGAATTCTCCCAACCTTACTAAATACAAAATTAAGGTTTTTGAAACGTGCATCTATTGTCTCTGCATCTGCTGTTGATACAACGCCTTCCTTACACCTCTCTTGGATGAAATATCCACTTTCCGCTTTCAGCAAAATAGCCACAATGGAAATTCTGGCCACAATGCTTTGTCACCTCTTTAAGAAGATTTGCCATAGTTCAAAAGAAGATGCAATATCCACACTGCCAATGATACACCGTTTTTAGTTAACATTTATGATTTCCTGATTTTCAGTTTTATCATTCACAATTGTATGTTTGTCAAGATGACGTCTTAGTGATGCTGCTTCCACTTCAACAACTACACCTATACTTGATTCACCATGAGAACAGTCACCTTTGTCCCACAGTAGTCCACCTTGTTCAGACAACTGCATTGTTGCATCTCCTGACAACCAGACATACCAAAACAGCTGCAGTATTTTGGACTACTACCACAGCTTCAATGAATTGGACTTTTAGACAGGGTTAGACAAGATATACTGTCAAGCACTTCAACCACTTCAGGTTGACAAGGTACTCTTCCTCTGAATAACTTTCTTCAAAGGGCAGCATCTCTGCCTCTCTTGTCTACCTGACACAATTACAACCTGGGTCTGCCTTAAAGACTCACTAGTCTCTGACTTTCACTGTCCTGGGCACTACAGGTTGGGGCTATTTCAAAATACTCTTTACAAGCTGTGGGATGTCTTAACCCACTTGTTGCTCTGCCATGCGGCATCACTATGCTGTGATGGTGCCAGAAACATCAAAATGGCCGCAAAACCCTTGTGCGCACCAAAACCTCTGAAAATCGCGCTCTGCAAAGCACAACAAGATGGATGCACAAACTACCACGCATGTCAGTGGTGGAACAGAGATCTCACTCCTGAAATATGTCACTGGGCTTCACAACAAGTGAAAATGGAGTACGGAGGGAAAAACAGTGCTCTGCTAAAAGAAATCCAAAATCTTGCTTTAAATCCTTTTTCTTTGTTGCTGAAATTGCAGAATGATGGCACAAAACACCCTCAAACATCCAAAATTCTTGATGGGTGCTACAATTCACTTAGTTCATTAAATCATTGTATTGATCAAGTATCAAAGAAACATTCACAGAAAAAGTTGCCTGCCTGTGGAATCTGTCAAAATCTGGGCACAGTACCCTCTGAATGACAGCTGTCAGAAGCCTGATTAAAATTTTAAAACCTGTATAAACTGAAATCAAATGTTTGAAATCTAAGTGGCCTGTTGCTGAGAGTAACCTATGTTGTAATTGTTTGAGCCCATGGTTTAAAATCTGGAATAAGTGTTCTAGCTGCTATTTTGGAATCACAGGCTTGTTTTAAGCTAAGGAAAAATGCAACAGAATTAACATTTAAATTTAAGCCTGGCTAAAAGCCACCCAAACTGGAATAACCGCTTTCCTCAAAGAGGCAAGGCCTCTCCCCCCAGCTCCTCTCCAGCAGGAAATCACACCTAACTGATGATTATAGGGTGGGGCAAGAATAGGGTCTGCAGGGGGAAGGAGACAATGGGCATCCTCCAGCTAAAGGAAATGCAGAGTGTTAAGGGTTGTAAACGGCCTCTGCCCAGGAGAAACAGGGAGGAGATGCTCCTGGGTCCTAAGGAGAGACCAAAAGAGTAAGCTAAACAACCATTTGGTGCTTAACAAGGACAAAAGACATCTTTTAAAAAGACTGATAACTTACTATGTAACATTGTGCAAAATAACACCATTATTAATCTAATTTCTGGATGCGCTGGTGAAAAGGCGCCAGAACTCTGTGACATTTTCTGCGAAGAAACGTCGGAAAATGTGATATTGCACAAAATGTATTTCTGACAGAAGTATGAAACTTTATACACGTACGCCCATGTTAAACGCACACATTTGTAGAAATGTGCTCCTAAATGGGACATTGTGTTCTGGATGAAAAGGGCAGAATTCTGTGAAAAGCAGACACAAGATCCCACAGTGACGGGGCCTGGAGAAGTATCTGCTATACAAAATATGTAATCTATATATATGGTTGTTATAGAGGTTGCACATGTGGAAATATGTATTGTACCAAAAATAGATTTTGTGTTGAATAAGCTAGTGGTGGACTGTAAGCCTCATAAACCCAGGCCATAAAGCTGTAACCCTGTTTTTCTCCTCCTATCAAAGACCCTGACCAATCCTGTCAAAGGGGCGAGGTTAGGATAAACCAGCACACACACCCCCTGTATCATAAGCATAAATAGAGACAGCTCAGCACTCAGAAAGACACACAGATTCACCCAATATCTGAATGCTGGCAGAGCACCTTGCTGCAGAACTATCCACCTTACTTTCTCCAGACTCCAGAAACTTGGCAAAGCATAAAGGCCTATTACATAGCTGAACCATTTTCAGCTAGGCCTTCATTTCCTGAACCAGAGCCAAACCCAGAAACCTAAGGGGAACCAAGAGACAGCCGGGCTGTGCTGTACTGCTGCCTGCTGAAGCTAATTATCATCAGAACGAAAAGATCTGATCCAGTCCTGTGCCATGCTGTGATCAGAGCCATTGCAGATCTGATCCAGTCCTGTGACGTGCTGTGAACAGACCCAGTCCAATCTGGTGTGCCCAGCTGTCTATCCCAGAACCAGATTGCCTTCCCATACCAGAAATCTTGATGGACCAGAATCCTGACATTTCCATTTAAACACATATCTAGTGAGTATCTATAGATAGAACTGTGTCACTAGCATATGTACTGTCTATAGCCAATCCCTATCTTAAAACCATCCTCTTTTGTCTTTAGAATCTGATATTGTTTTGAGTATTTTTGAATTGTCAGAACATTTCTTGTGCTGAGTTTCTCTTATTTGTATTCTAAAGTCATAAGTCATTAGTGTTGTGAGTAACTAAAGTGAATCCCAGAAAGGAATTGAGTATCCACCACGTGAAGGGTTCCCTGGCCAGGAACTGTGGAGATTCATGTGTGGCCTTCTCTTTTTCTATAACCATAATCTAGTGTAAGAAATTCCATTTGTCTTTTAAAAGTGCATTCCTGTTTCCCATTCTTGTGCCTGTCTCGAAAAACGACTTCCACTATAACGTACATAACTCCCTCAGTTTTTGTGCTAGAAAAGAAATTCCTTCTTCCGTGTCTCAGTATTTCTGTGATTCTGGGACTGGTAGTCCCTTTCTGCAAAGTTGTTTGTTTTGACAATTGAGTTTTTATTAGCTGTTACAGAGGAAGGTGATTTATTGAAGACAACACTTTGTATATTCCTTTACTTTTTATCCTTGGGAGTGAGGAAGGTGAGGAAGGTGTTTAGTTTGGGATACCCAAAAGGATCTTTCCTCTGACAAGGCTTCCTCAGATTTTACAATACTTGCGTCCATACCACTAGTTTTAATATGAGGGTCAAGGACATTAAAATGACAATAAGCCATTTTTTCTTTTGGTTCATACATAACCAGAGGAAAAATACTGAGCCTCATCCCAGAGAATCTCCCCACTACCCCAGGCCTTGGCTCCACCCAGGTGATCCTTCTGCAGTACACCACCCCCAGGGTTGGGATCAGGAAGCGTCTGCCTTCCCCTGGCCACATGGGAAGAGTCTTTAGGCAGGGTTTGAGTGAGAATCCGTAGTATTCTCCCCAAGGGATAGTGTGTTCCACACCAGGAATCTGATTTGCTACAGTCTTGATGATAACAAGACAATGTTTCAGTGATAGCACTACTAGGTGAGTGCCCGTGTGCCCAGAGTTGTTTATGTTGGAGGAACAGTGTTGATGAGTTGGGTGCCAGGTGTTCAAAACAAGCCTTGGAGAGTGCCGTCAGAATTTTTGTTCAGACAAGCAGGTACTATTATCACAATAGATATGGAGGGGGTGTTGAGTGTGGTTTATAAAATAGTGCTCTTATAGACTTATGAAGAAGGAGGTGAGAGTCAAACAGCTTTTTGTATAGACCCTGCTCAACCTTTGAGTTCGGTGTCAGACAGAAGTTGTTTGAAGATTGTGACAATGAGGTGAAATTATCTTGGAGGTGTGCGATCCCTGCCAAATAATGAATCTGCATAGGAATTTCCCATGTCCTGTACTTATTGCTAAAAACATGCCTTCAAATTGATGACCTGCTACATGAGCCAACCACTTTATGGATGGACAACCCTCATGACGTAGGGCTCTTGAGGAGCATAGGAGCAGTACGAATTAAGTTGAAGCAAGGAGCAGTGTTACACAGAGTGCAACAGTACCCACTCAACTTAATTCATACAGCCCCTATGATCTTAAAGAGTCACTGATTAATACAGAAATACAACCCGTCAAAAAACCGAAGGGGTCAAGTTGGAGGTCCATAGATGATTTATATCCATTTGTCTCTTTACTTATACTTATTTACAAGGTGCAGTTTACAGGCCCGGAGGCATAGTGGCATCAACAGTAACCAACAAGGCAAAGAAACAAAAAGCAGATTCACATAAAATCAGAGGTCAGATCCCGCATCAGCAGAACAGCACAGTTTTATGTCCACTTTGAAAACTCCCATGGATTGACACATTCTCATATCTGGGGGAAGAGCATTCCAGATTCTTGGAGCCACAAAACGAAAGGAGCTCGGGGCTACCACGTCAAGTTTAGCCCAAGGAGTTTGAAGAATACACACATTGTAGGATCTCAGTGTTCTTCAGGCCAGTAACCAGGAGAAATGATTGGATCTGTAAGCCAGACTGACTCCGAATAGGCATTTATGAGTACTGCACAGTAGACAAAATTGTATCCTACTGGCCAGGAAAGCCAGCGCAATGCTCTCCTAGCTACAGAGACATGGTCCCTTCATTTCTATCCCTCGACTGCTCTCACCGCATTATTTTGTGCATTCTGGGTTTCCTCATATCTCCTTTTTTTCCATGTAGCAGGCTGGAGCCTTAATCTAGTTTAGCTCCAATGACTGCCCTTGCAATTGTTGCCCGATTGTCGTGCGACAGGATCGGCCTCAATTGTAGCAATAAATTCAAATAGTAAAATGCAGAAGACACTAGGAAGCTTATATGAGCCTTCATGCTGAGCTCTTGGTCGACCACCATGCCCAGGGTTATCACCTTCTGGAGGGTGGGTATAACAAATCCGGCTAAGTGGAACAGTTAGGCGTGCCACTGTGCCCACAATCATGATTTTGGTCTTTTCATCATTCAGAGCCAACCCATTGTTCAGCATCCAAGTCTGAATTATAGCATATACCCCATTGATTGCCTCAGAGTCCCTAGTATAGTTTCCTGACAGAGGGATTGGGCACTGAGTATCATCAGCGTAGTTTGTGAAAAGTACCCCCCTGTCACTAAGTAGTTTAAAGAGTGGTGCCGTAAAGAGATTAAATAGTGCAGGGGACAGGCTGAACCACTGTGGGACTCCACAATCAATTTCAAACTCTTCTGCTTTGTAGTCATCAACAAAAACTCTAGCAGTACGTTGGGACAGAAAGGACACAATACATTTGGCTGCAGCTGTGGAGAAATTGGCAGCATGTTTGAGCCTAGAAACTAGCATTGAGTGATCCACTAGGATCAGAGGCTGCAGAGAGATCAATTAGCAGCAGAAGGGCCGTACCTCCTCCTTCTGTAATTTACAACATATTTGCCTTAAGATCCAGCTAGATGGATTCTGTACTAAGGCCCCTCCGAAAGCCTGACTGCCTTTTATTCAAGATCTGTTTTTTCTCCAAATAGACTTGTACCTGTGCATAGGCAGCGTGATCCAGGATTTCAAGCAAGAAGGGCACATTTGAGATGGATCTATAATTAGCAGGTATTTTAGGGTCCAGAGAAGGTTTCTTCAGTAATGGCGAGATTTATGTCTGTTTAATGCAGCTTGGCACTAAGCCTTCCATGAAGGACACATTCACAAATTTAGTTATAAGGGGGATCAGCTGAAAGCACAGGCTTTCACCACTCTCGACAGACGCACATCACCCTTATAGAAAGTGGGCCTTAGATGTTTTACGATGGGCAACATTTTGTTTTCCATGACTGGTATGAACTCAAAGTGGAGAAGTTCACATCACCCTCCTGACGGGTATAATGTCTGATAGCTTTACCATGTAAGTCCTGTTTCGCTTTTATATCATCCTGGATCTTTCTTATTTTATGGATCAGTGCATCTTGGATGGAGTCACACGACTCCTTGTCTTTATTGGCCACAGGTGCAACCGGGGCTGGATTTTCCAGTTCCCTCAAGATTTTACACAGTTCTTTAGTGTCTAAGTTTGCACTTTTTATCCTTTGAACAAAAGGACATTTTTGCAGAAGTAATTGCATCTTTATGAGCTTTGGCTGCAGCAAGATTTTTGTTTCTATTGACAGATAGACATCTTCCATCACTCAAACACCTTGCGCTTGTCTGCTTTAAGATGTTGAATTTCATCCAAGTACCAATAGTTGGCTTCCCTTTTCAGAATATGGTGTGTATTTTCTGCGCCTTTATGTTTATGGCTTTCTCAAGCATGTTTTGATAGACCAGTTGAGGTATTATATTTAGCGTATCTTCAAAACGGAGGGCTAGTACTGCAGCGGATAGCAAGCATGTGTTTCTTGATGTAACACCACCCATTGTGGTTTGGGTTTCCTGGACTGGGGCAAACAAACAAGATTAAAGTGGATGAGCATATGGTCCGACTAAGGGCATGGCCTTATTTTCACTTTATCCGTGAATACATTTAAGCTGGTAACCCAATCCAGGATTCTCCCCTTGATATGTGTTTCAGTCTGTACATTGTGCTGAAAGCCCACATTTGACAGTGCCCTTTCTGTGATTGCTGTGGCCTGATCCGACTCATGATGGAGTCCTAAATTAAGTATTACCCTTGAGGTGGGTTTAATAAAAGGGGAGAGTATATCTCCCAAAAATTCGGGAACTTCAGACATGGCACTAGGAAGATGATATACAAGCACAAAGGCAATGGTTGTATTTGGGTCAATCAGCACCTTAGCACGCAGCATGGATTTTGCCTTTTGAGGCAAATTGAGTGGATCTGGAGGGATGATTTGTAAATCAATGCCACCCCCCTCTACCCATGGGTCGAACTGTGTGAATAATGGAGTACCCATCAGGAAACACAAGTAGTAAAGCAGGTCCTGCCACCTCATGTAGCCAGGTCTCCGTAATGGCACAAATATCTGTTTGTTCGTCCATGACATAATCTGCAATGTCCATTGCAGGCTTTATCAAGGAATGTGTGTTTATCAGTATGCACACACGTGGTGCCACCATGCTTACCCTCATCCACCGCCACTATACTGAAAAGGTACCTGAAATTGATAAGGAGCCTCAAAGTGCAGCCAACTGTGCCACGGGTGGCATCTAATGCGTACCGGACGTGAACTGGCTGAAACTGGACTTGCTCTTGTGCCAGCACTACCACACCGCCAACAGAGTTTAAGGTTGCAAGGGTATCTAGGAAATGAAATCCAAAGGGACTACAGCAGCAAAATAAGCAGTACATGAATCATCCAGCAAGTAATTACTGCACAAGTAACAAGACCAATATTTCAAATTCAGGAGCAGATTTTCATATTGCTATTGAATAAGTTCACTTTGTTTTTAATAAGAACACAGTGCAAAACACTCGACTTAGATATTTTGCAGAATGCTTATTTCAGCCGCAAGTCATGCGCATTAGCTCTCACATAACTGAATGGAAGAAAAATCTCCCAGGAGCGGAATTAGATGAAATATTCTCTATTCAACTTTAAGTATTTACCCTGTAGACTGCAACAAAAACAGTCTCACAATGAATCGAGAATCTAAGCAAGCCTCACCAGGAGAAACACAGGCTTTATATGGCATAATTTGGCATTGCTCCCACGCCGGTGCTACTGCTCTGCCAAGTGATTTTAAGGCTGCAAGGGTATCTGGGAAATGAAGTCAAAAAGACCACAACAGCAAAATAAGCAGTACTTGAATCGTCCAGCAAGTAATAACTGCTCAACTAACACAAGCAATATTTCAAATTCAGAAGCAGATTTTCATATTGTTATTGAATAAGTTCACTTTGTTTTAATGAGAACACAGTGCAAAACACTTGAATTAGACATTTTGCATAAACTTTTTGCAGCCCCAAATCATGCACATTAGCTCTCATGCAACGCCTCACAGGAGCAGAATTAGATTAAATATGCTCTGTCCAACCTACATCATTCACTCTGTACACTGCAACAAAAAGCAGTCACACAAGGAATCAAGACTATAAGCAAGCAAGAATAGCATAGACGAAGCAGACTTCCCAACTTTACCGAATACCACCACAATTCTTTGCAACATACCAAAAGAGACCACACATTTTACTGTCATCAATTTGAAAAAATGCATTCTTTTCTATCCCATTGCACTCTCAATTCCAATATCTCACAGTGTTCATTTACAGCGGGCATAGATTTCAACACACAAGACTCCCAAAGGGGTAATGTGAGTCCTCGAGTATTTCTAACAGAGTATTACACATGGATTTGGGCAACATAAATGCACAACACACACTCATTCAGTATGCAGATGATCTTTTAGCATGTAGCACCACGGAAGAGATCTACACCATTGGCATTGCTTGCAGGTAAAGGATACAATGTAGACAAGGGAAACATGCAATAGTGTCAGGATTGAGTTTCTGTATTTGGGACAAATAATAGCAGAGAAAATCAAAACACTATTGGAAGAACTGATGCAGTGCAGAATAAACCACAGCCTACTACAGTTAAACAGTTAAAGAGATGCAACAATTCATGTGTTAATGTAAAAGCTTTAGATCTTGTAATTTTGACTGTTATAGTTACAAAAAGCCTCTGCTGCAGGGACTGAAATAAGCACAGAAGAGGAAAGGTCATTGACATGGACAGGCAAAACGGTGACATGTTTTGCAGAATTAAAACATGCTATAATTACTGGCAACCCCTGATTACACAAAATCATTTTATTTATTCTCACATTCTAACAGACAAGTAATGACTGCTGTATTGGATCAACAAACATCCCTGGGACAGAATCCCTTAGCACGTTACAGCAGTAGTTTAGATTCATTAATGTAGGGCCAATTTCCCTGTGAACAGGCCTTGGCCACTGCAGACTTTGCTATTGAGAAAAGCTCAACCATCATACGGGGTGCTCAGTTACATTATATGAAGAGCTGTGTTCGCCATACTGGAGTGATCAAAATCCACATTAACCATACACAGGGCCTCTGCCCATGAAGTAATTATATCCACCCCATCCATTCACATTGTAAGATGCTGCACAGTGAATCCTGACACATTTATTGCTATACCACTTGAGGGAGAAGAGGAGGGCCATGATTGCATCATTTATGAAGGTCCCAAAGATGATTTAGCACAGGCACGGGAGGACGCACTGGAGGAGGGAGAGGTCCTTTTTTTAATTGATGGTTCTTCATCAATTGGTCAGGAGACTGGCCAAATAGACATGGGCGCCGCTCTAGAGCCCCTTGTAGATGAGGAATATGAGGTTGTTCAGAAAAGATTACAAACACATTATTCTGCATCGGTAGTGGAACTCATTGCCTTAATTGAAGCATTGGATGCACCTGAGGGAAGCTTGGTGATCATTTACTCTGATTCAGTGTACAACACCACTGTACATTCAGGGATGTCCAAATGGAAGAGGAGGGGTTTTGCAGGTCCAACAGCATACCTGTACAGCAAGCAAACATATTGGAAAGAATGTTTTCATGCATTGTCTCGCCTCTCCTTAGTAGCAGTGGTTAAATGTGCCACCCAAACCCAGAATACAGATCCCATTTCAATTGGCAATGATGCAGTAGGCAATGCTGCCAAAGAAGCACCATTTCAAAGAGTCCCAGATATCACTGTGTATCCTGAGGTATCAAATCAACAGTTACTGTCAACTATTCCATGCACTGCATACTGATTACACATATAATTGAGTTGCAAGAAAGGCACCCTAAGAGGATAAAGAGATGTGTATGACTAGGGGCTGCTCACAGTCCCTCATGGACCTGGTTTGGAGACAAAATATTACAGGTAAGGTGGCTTTGCCACGGGGGTTGCTAACAGTTGCTTTTGTGCAGCTGCACTACCTGACATATGTTTCAAAACAACACATTGCTGCAGATGATTCAGAGGATGGGTTTGTCCCCATTTTACAAGAATCACTCATGTTTGCGGCAAACTGAACAGCGTGTCATCTTTACAACATAGGCCTAATGCTCAGGACATTACATGTCATATTGGCCAATCCCACTGGGCCATTCTGGGAGCTTCAAATTTACTATGCAGATATGTCTAACAGGTGTAGTACTTACTGTTACCTTATTGTTGTAGTATATTCATTCTCCTGTTGGGTTGAGGCTGGCACCTGTGCACATCCAGATGCAAACTCTGCAGCAAAATATATATTATGCACCGTTTTTCCTCGTGGGCATTGTGTGAGGTCCTAAAATCTGATAATGAAACAAACTTTTTTAATAATTTGTTTAAGGAAATAGCATCTCTATTGGGGTTTCGGCATAAGTTGTATTCTGTATACGACCGTCAAGCCAACAGAATTGTAGAGAAGATTAACAGACTTTTGAAGAGCAAATTGTCTAAGTTGTGTGTAATGTTAAGGAGGATCTGGGTGCAATGCCTCCTTCTTGCTCTGTTTAGTCTGAGAACGCAACCCAGCAAAGACCACCATTTGTCCCGGCATGAGATAGTGACGGGGAGAAGGATGCACACACCTCTTACTCTCAGATGCTCAGCATCAAATGCTTACAGGGCAGCAGGAGTTTTCAGGGAGGAGTTTCATTGTTACTTGTGTGAATTAACCAAATGCATTAAAATGCTCTGTCGACAGATTCCTCCTAGAAGAGAAGATGCAGCAGTAACATTGGTGACTGATGAACTGAACTTGCCGCTGCTACAACTATTTCCAAGTGAAAAAACATATGTTTTAAGATCTTTCAGCCGTTGGAACTAGCAAATGTTCCCGGCACCGTACACTATGGTTTTTGCAACACCCTTTGCTTTTAAGGTGAAGGAGTTGTGGTATTGGGTTCAGCTGTCCAATGTTCGGAAGACACCTGACACCACTCCACCTTCCCATGAAACTGACCTTAGTGTTGACCCATATTCAACTGCATAGTGCATTACATTCCCGACTGTTCCATTAAAGTTTGAACTCATCCAATTATTGACCCATTATAAATTGCAACGTGCATTATGTTTCCAATTGACCCATTATAGTGTACGGCACACCATATTTCCTTTTTGAGCCAGTTGTTCATTGAGATTAAAGTGCAGAAGCGATCATGGTCCCTTGTTTAATATTATAGCTGATTTTGGAACCCTTTTATTGACAATGGGTTTGCGGTTGCTTGCATGGATGTCTTTTTCCCTCTGCAGATGCAACACCACGGGCGTTGTGTAATATGTATGTTACATAATAATAACATATGTAATAACATGTATGTTATTTTGTATATGTTGTTTTTTCTTTGGAGGTTGTATATTGTTTCTGTGTGAATATTTGATATGGTGGGAATAGGAGTTAGGGTGATTATGGAATGTTTTTGAGAACATAATACGGTGAATGGTCCACATGTTTATTTCTGATACCATCGTGGATTTTTATTTTTAGTTGTTGATTTAATTACCATAGGTGCTGACATGTGTTTCGACCAACAGAAGGTCTTTATCATGGCTACAATCATTTACAGGTGATTTGTTTAGATATTGAGCATCCTATCAAACCATCATTGTCAAGGGTGCAGAGTGACAAGTGATTAGGTCAAACAGTGAGGCTGTTACAATTACATACATAACAGATTAATCACAGTGTTATTATCTGGTGACAAGGAGTATACGTTAAGAAGATTTCAACATTTAATATAAGCGTAAGCAACAGGGGGACAGAATATGTGGAGAGAGAATGATGCACAAGGGGAAAGAAGAAAAAGAAAAAGGAGAGAAATGTTAACAGTGTTGTTGGTTGCGTATTCAACCGATTGTATGGTTCCACAGGGTGGGCATGGGAATTATTAAATTACACTCAACTTGGATTAGGGTGTCTGTTGAGTGGTAATTTAGGTGGGGCAGGTGGCCCAAGATAAGTTTTGATCACTTAAATTGGTACATCTAAGGAAGATGAAGGGGCATTATTGGACACATAGTCGTTCTGT
Source organism: Ambystoma mexicanum (assembly GCF_040938575.1). NCBI lineage: Eukaryota > Metazoa > Chordata > Amphibia > Caudata > Ambystomatidae > Ambystoma > Ambystoma mexicanum. The sequence goes on along the minus strand of NC_090934.1, from coordinate 112,956,035 downwards.
AAATCGCATTGTATGTCGTCAGTGGCGGTATCATGCAATTAGGGTGAGAGCATTCCAATTTGAGCGCAACTACTGTAAGTCATAAAACAGAATATAAGTCAATTAAATAAAGATGGCACATTCCAGAGAAGCATATGGTTTGCAATTTAAACATGCATGCTTATTTGTTCATAGTGCAAATTGCTGAGTTGCTTTAGAATGAAATGCCCTTTGTTTCAAAAGGGTGGTAAGAGCAATGGTACAGGGTACCTAAGTGGAAGCAGTGGCGAGATCGACCTGCTTCTGAATTAGGTGCCGTGCGGTTAAGAACTGTGTGGTTGGAAGCAGAAAGGGGAGATTGAATAACATGGGGATCAGGGGCTCCACATGACTGTTGGGTGACAGGCCGATTCAAAAAAAGAGATTGAGTGTAGTATTTGCTGGTGCATGGTGAAGACTGGGAGTGTGAGCGAATGGGCAAAACATTCAAAAAGGTGTTTTGCGTTTCTGGCAGCGATCCTACATCGTATTGCAAAGGTGCCTCTTCAGCCCAGTTTCTGGTACATTTAGCCCTGCAGAGCCCAGAGTACAGAGGGCCTCAACATGAGTTGGGTGGTAGCCCTTAAATGCGGTAGTAACAATATTACCAAAGCATTAAAGGGTCAGCCCAATCTCAGGCTGGCAGCATTTACCTCCAGCTCTAAGTTGGAGGTAAATGCATGGCGAAAATGCCAATTTCCAGTTCAATTACTGTGCGGTAATAGTGCTGGCAGTAATTGCACCAAAGATTTCCCATTGGGTCCAATGGACCCAATGGGGAATGGGGAATTACAGCAACCACCCAACCCGTGATTTCGCAGTAATACCGCTGGAGGGTTAGGCAGCAATGCAAATACAGTTGGGTGGTATCCCAGTCGAGAACCCACCCAACTTGTGATGATACTGCAAGTCGTTTCCAAGAGCACACTGTCCAATAGTAATTATGATCAGGGATGATGAAGCATGTGCCAAGAAAGAACAGGCGCTGAGCAACTTGCGGCCCTTGATGATGATGGAAGGAGCAATATACACGTGGTATGAGTGGTGATCAATACAGTGGGGACTTTACTGGGGATTTCTGAAGAAATGGAAGCACACGTGAATCAGAACTGTGCCAAAATATGGGTTAATTATGTGCCGAAATTGACATGGATTGAGTTAAGCGAAACACCAGTGCGAAGGCAGCAGAGTACTCTTTTTACATTTGAGGAAATTGCACTGAAAGCCATAGGAATACACAGACATTGCAATAAGACCTTGTTCATCCCTGATCTAACTGAGGGCACAGCAGTCTTTATGGATGTGTACTGAGTGCGTGAACAATATGCATATTTAAACCTCCCACCATCATGGAGGGGTGTATGCTCGCTGACTGCCATACACTCCATGGTTTTAGTAGTTCCTGATTCTCATCTATTAATTGTAAATGTGCCATCCCCAAACCAACTAAGCCCCTGACCATTAAGCAAGTTTGTTGCTCACTAAGAGTTAGCCATCAGAAGAGATCTAACAACCTATCCAAAGGATCCTCTGAGAAACTAAAGCCGGTTTTGGACCAAAACCGGTTGTTTACCAAGACACACATGTTTTTACTGATCTTCTGGTGTCAGGCATTCACACTGCAGCCAACTCAAAGTGGCAGCAGATAACTAGATGGGAGATAAACCAGACAGAGCAGGACCTTAATGCAATAAAGAGTAAGTTGAGAGCAATTAGGCGTATGACCCCCGCCAGAACTGATATGTTCTTGACTTGCTCACAGCTATGCAAGGGTGCGTCTGCAATAAAATTGGACTGTCTTGCTGAACGTACACACACCCAAATGATGCTGACAACAGATCATTATACCATGCGATAGGGGCACTTCAAAGTTTGAGGATTACTGTGGAGAAAGAAGCTGGAGTGAATGCAGAGGGCTGGTTTGACACCATGTTTTCTTGGGCCACATCGTGGTTAGAGATAGCTGTGCAAATTCAGGTTCCCATCATAGTATTTTTGGTAGTAATTTGTTGTTCCTGTCAGATGATCCTGAGGTGATGCGCGAAGACTTTTCAGAAGAGTGCCATAAAGACAGGTAAAGCTCCTCCTCTCAAAAGACAGAAGTAAACTCACAATGATCAATGGTATGGGGTTGTCAGGCCAGGAATGGTGAAAATAGAGCAGCCTTTGGAACCCCTGGGCACAGTGACCACACCCCCACCAGACCCATAGAATTATATTGAGGATTAGGTCGAATTAGCAGGAGATGGAGGGTGATGTTTTATGACTTTTTTGTGTGTTTTTTCTTTGTTTTTTTTTTTTACACTGTTATGCCCAACAGTTTCTCATTCCATTTCTTTTTCAATTTCTCTTTAGGTTTGCTACAATACATGAATATAGTTCATGGAACTCAACATCATAAACCAATTATATCATTTATTGGTATATTCTTTTGGCCTTTAAATATTTCAGCTTCTCATTTTCTTCTTTTGCAGCCTTTCTTTATATTCTATGCACATCTTTTATGAACGATTCAATTTCCACAAATATGAATTGTATAAAGTCTATTTTTACTAAAAGACAAACATGTTTTCAATACAAAACATCATAACAACATCAATCTGAACAAAATCCAGAAGGCATTCCTCACAATCACCTTGTGTTGTGATTCCTCTACCCACTTAAGTGCCACCATATAGAATTTGCATACAATAGAATCTCTAAATCTCTAAATCCAGCCAGATGGAACTATTTGCTATCCTAAAAGAGCTGAAAGGTAAGAGATGTGCCAATGCTACCATTATTAGAATTCATAAGTGGTGCACTGAAATTCAAAAAGGTTTCTCTGCCAAATTAAAACTCCACAAGGAGACAATCAATATACAGCTTGAGAAGCTTGATAGCTCCTCCGATTGTATACCTGTGAATTGTTCTCAGCCAACTCACTCTGACAGACTCCCAGAATTGTGCTTTGATGAAATAGATGACACTGACATAATACGGGTGGTGAAAAAGTTGAAATGCACAGTATGCCCAAGTGATGTATGCCCAGTGAGCATAATTAAAGAATCAATAGATCTTTTGGCACCTTCTCTTACAGAAATTGTAAACCCCTCTTTTCTTACAGCCAAAGGCCCACACGCTCTTAAGGAGGTTTGGATATCACCTATTCTTAAAAAAGAGTACCTAGATTCTTTGGTGGTGAACAAGTATAGCCCCATCACCAAGGTCCAGGTTCTCTTAAAGGTCCTGGATAGAATATCCTATCAACAACTGCAGAAACACATGGATTGTTGCGCTCTTGTCAATCAGGCTTCCGGGCACAAGATGGTACAGAGACTATAGTGGATAATGGCCAGATTGCACGGCTGATGCAGTTGGATCTCTCTGCAGCTTTTGACCTCATAGACCATGGCTTGCTGTTAGAGAGGTTGAGAACATTAGGTAGTTGCTCTGACCATGCAGTCTCCTGGCTGGCCTCCTTATTAGGTCCCCATCAGATATGAGTAATGATTGGTGAATTTCATTCTCTGCCTGAATGGTTGACTTGTGGGGTGCCTCAGGGAGCCTGTCTTTCTCCGATCTTGTTAAACATTCATATGGGCCCGCTTTCTGACCTTCTGGATGCTGCTGGTGTGGGTTATACTAACTACGCCGACAACACCCACATATTTCTGGGGTTTACTGGAGATTATGGGACAGATGTGATGAGGATTAATCAGATATATTCACTGATTCAAACGTGGATTGCTACAAACTCACTAGCCCTTAATGGAGGACAAACAGAGCTTATGGTAGTAGCCTCTAGTCATTGCTTAAATATTCTTCCTCCATTGATGCAACCATACCATAACTGCTACCAGAACAGTAATAGCCATATCAAAACTACTTGGTATTTAACTGTACCACCTGCAACTATGTAACGACATTTCAACCTGTACATTCATGTAACTATGTAACATATGCAACCTGCTCTGCTTGTTGCTTGTCAAGAAATGCGCGAACATGCCTTCGGGCTTAGAGTGCTATATACATTAGTAACTAAATAATTAAATACATAAAGAGATTGGATCCTGAGGATATGCAGTTCAGGATCCGTGACTGCAATATTCAGGTTAGCCCTTGTGTTAAAACTCTGGGAGTCTACTTGGTTTCAGGCTTGACTATGAAACAACATACTCTTCATGTCAAATCTTCCTGTGCATTTACTGTTAACCTTATTAGGCAGATGAAACCCTACCTTTCCACTCCCAATAACTCCATTCTTGCCACAGACCTGGTAAACTCCAGAATTGACTATTGTAATAGTCTTCTATTGGGCATAACCAAGAACAATATCAGAACCCTACAAACTACCCAAAATGGAGCCATTAGAGTGGTATGTGGGCTGACAAGGACAGAACACACTACACAGGCAAGGAGATCCTTGCACTGGGTTCCAGTCTATCACTGGAAATCTCATAAGATTGTATCTCTTGCATACAAATGTCTTTAAAATCAGGCCCCCACTTATTTAACAGAACAAATTCAAAACACCCCTGTTTTATGTGCTTTGCATTCCAATTGAAATAGGAATGCGATTGTTCCTTGTTTCAAAATGGAGAAGTTAGGCGGAACTTGTTTTGATATGCAGGTTCCTGTCGTATGGAATTCACTTTCCTGCGACATTAGGGATATTCTAGCTCTATCTGGGTTCAAAAGAGCTATAAAAATCTTTTTGTTTAATTCTAAGGATTAGGTTTAAAGTCTATTCTGTCACTTTCTATGCTTGATACCATGGTTTTCCCCCGATGTGATACTACACCTCTTTTTTGTTATTTGTTGTCTGTCTGTGGGAGCGAACTGAGCCAATGGGCATGATGCGCTATAAAAGAATGTAATAATAATAATAATAATAATAATAATAATAATAATAATACAAATAAGAATAATAATCACATAGGTGCCTGTCTACGATGTCCTTTCATCGTGGGATGTTTTATCAAAGGGTTTTTTACAGCAAATTTGTTTTTGAAAAAACCTATCAAATTTTTTAGGGGCAGTTAGTAAATTATATATATGGGGTGTGGGTGTTTGGGAATACATACAAATGAAAGAAAATGAGGGGGTTGGGAGGGAAATCCCCAAAAATAATGTAAAAAAAATGATGGCTTTTTTTCATTAAAAAAAATCGCAGTAAAAAAACCTGCGAAAAAACATCCCACGATGAAATGACATGGAACCAGATGCCTATACATAAAATGTGTATATAAGAGGATCTATGTCACAGAGAATACAGTTGTAAAGTTTCTTGTATGGTATAGAAAGCTTGCAGAAGGATCTTGGTGACCCCTTCTGTTTGTCTGACGTTTGGTGGAGTAAAGATTAGACCACCTTCTTCAGGACCTCTTGTTATTACTTCTTTGAAGTGTTGTGCCGCAGACAGCACATATATTGTCTTAGAAACACGTGTGTTAATGCTCTGGTTGCAGAGGTCATAGACAGGGCAGCAGGATAGGTTGGTGTTCAGTTGATTTATTGTAGTGACGTAGGACAGCGTGATGTGTGGGAAGATTTGAAATAAGTGGAAGATGGAGTCAGCAAGGAGTGTGGTAAAAGCAAGGTCAGTGTATTAACTTAGCAGAAGTGTTGCCATTTTGCATGTGAAGGCCTAGTACGGGATCAACAGAAGAGAACACAGACCTTGGTTTGGAGCTGCAGCTTTGGTAGATCAGCTCCACAAACAAATCCCCTTTCCTCTTCCCCAGAAGAGAAGTCGAGGTCAGAGGCACACGTGGTAAGCAGATGTGCACTAATTGGATCCAGCTGAGGGGCCTGAATGTAGTGGGAACTGAATGTTAGTTGGTAAAAGAGCAGGAAGGAATGTGCCCTTTGAAGGACAAATTCATGAGAATTGGACACAAGGCTCAGTGATGCCAATGAGCCAGACAAAGCTTTAGAACACTTCTGTCCTCACCCCGGGGCAGACATCCCATATGAATTACACCTAGAGACATAACTTAAGCAAACAAATCCTCAAAATTCAGATTGAATTTTGGCGAGGTGGGGTGGTGAGGTGCCCTGCGCCTTCCCAGGGCCTCTCGTGTTGGGAGGAGATAAGGGGGAGCCATGTCTGGAACATCTTGTGTTTAGGACAGAAGGAGCAGAGGTGATGCCAATAAATGTAGTATTGTCGGGGGAGCAGCTTGTGTGTGCAATGGCATCTGGGTTAATGAGAAATCCTATTGTCTAATCAAAGCAGCCTTACTTTGATCGCGTCTGGAACAGGAAGGTGCACATCATGTGATGGTTCCAAATTTACAAACCTATTGATAAGAAGACACCAATCATATACCTGGGTTTGACAGTGATGATGTAGGGGACCACCTTTCTAGGGGAGTGGTGGTAGCGTAGATGTGGCAATCGGTCAAGGCACTATAGGGGTGATTTGCATGTTCTACAGGTAGTAGCCGATAAGGCAGTTGGATTATGCTGTACTCATTATTAGGCATAGTATTGTTGATTTGCAGTCTGGATGCTATATAACTTGCAACCCTTTTAAAAATCAGAGATCTCCATGTCAGTTTGGTTCTACGGACCATCTCAGACCCTAATTGGATGTAATAAACCTTGTTTTCCCTTGCGAAGAAGTGCAGTGATTATTTTGTCAGCTGGATTGTTTTTTGCCCCGGTTTTTGGGTTGCCATCCATTCATCACCAATGCCATCCTATGAGGGATGGGCAGGTATTGTTCTCTTCTGATTTTCCTCTATTATGATCCTTGTAGCAAAATGTTCTTCATTTTGCCCATTTATTCCTTTCATTCATTTGTTGGCCTTAGTATTGCTTTTTCAGAGTCTCGTGCTGCATGTTTTTGTTAAAGAATGTCTTCTTTTCTTTGGCTGTTCTTATAAACAGCCAGGTTTTGAGTGCTTTTCCTATGGTGCAGTGAGTTTGCAGAGATTCCAAAGTCCCTCTCTTTGTTCACCTGTCACAAAGTCAAATAGGGTAATTAACTAGGCAGCACAGAACAATAGGGCTTCAAACCATATACATGTATTAAGTATTGTTTACACAGGTGGCCAACAAACAGAAATTGAACTCAACAATGAGCTGTCTTCACTTTGTGGTTCTAACACTAAAAGATACTGGTCTTTCTACTCCACAAATCAGGGTTCCATTCCTCGCTGTATATCATCACTTCTCAATCACACCTTCTTGGGGAGGAGGCCACCCAATGCTTCATTCCTTACTCTTTATTCTGTAGACCCCTCCCCAAGGTCCTTGTTCCCAATGCATTTGCATACGAGGCATGGATAATGGCAGATGGTAGGGCTGGGTGATACCGGGCTGTACCCCACAACTTCCACCAGTTCAGCTTCTCTATAGGTTGGGTCAAGATGGCTTCTCCGCCTTTTTGACTAAGGCTGTTGGTTCTAGTTGCCAAGCGCCCACCTCTTTGATGAGATACAATGGTCTTGTTCCAACAGGACTATACATGCACCTCCTTCCCCCCCCTTTTTCTCCTGCTTAGTTTGTGATATGACGCATGCTCATACCTCTACCCTACCTCCACTCACCTCCTTAACCTTAGAGTGTCTCTGTTCTTCCCTTGCTGCTGCTTCTTGATATTCTTCTCTGACCTCCGTTTTCAGACACTTCTTTTTCACTCCTTCGCTATCTCCCGTACTCTCCCCCTGAATGTACTTCTTCTCATTTTCCCTGATATCAGCTCTTCTCTCTTTCTAAATATACTCCTCCTGCTCTTTATGTTAGCACAAATGTTCTTCTGAATGCACTCTTCCTTAGAAGTTAACTTCAATCTCCCCCCTAGAAGTTAACTTCAATCTCCTCTGCCCTCCTTCCTTATTCTTCATCATCCCTTCGCCTCTCCTTCTAGCCACCTCACTCATTCTTATTTATTTAAATGCATTTAAATTTATTTATTTTTATTTAAATTGATATAGCGCTCCGCGGCCCTGGGGCATCGTGGCGCTGTTACAGAACACTTGCTTGGTACAGGCTTGCATCAGATAAGCAACAGTGCAAACATTATTGACAATCGTAGGATATGTTCCTTGTTTACATTGAAACAGCATAACAAGACTGGGAAAATGTTGCAGGTTACATAGAATTGAGAGAGTTAGTTGAACAATAATGTTCTTCCTCACCACCTCCTCCCTGTTCTCCAACTCAATCCTCCTCCTCTTCCTCCTTCTGGCCACGTCTCTCCAGCCTCCCACCTCTTGCTTCACCTTAATGTCCCTTTCCACCTCCAAACAGGGTCAGACTGGAACCTCGGCCTCTCGGCCCGTGGCTGGGCCGAAATAAATCGTCCCTAGTGATTGGGAGCCGGTTTCTGGCTATGCCTGGGCCGGTTTGGAAGAAAAAAAATGAAAAAAAATAAAAAATGTTTAACATTTTTTTTTCTTTTCAAAAAGCCTTTCATCCTTCTTAGGTCGATAAATGAGTACTAACACAGGTTGGGTGATATTGTATGCATATTTGTTCTATAAAAAGAGCGTAAGTGCTATACAATAACATTATCATTTGGCCTTGGACGTCTGCTTGGATTCACAGTAATTCAGTGTACTTAGCCACAATGCTGTTTGAAGCCACTTCCTGTTTTGTCAAGGGGTGAAAGGTTGTGTTTATCGCTTCCCGGGATGTCACTTTGGGGTGGGGTCAAATGACATCACTTCCGGTGATGTCTTCAGACGTCAAGGGTTGTGAGGCGAGGGGTGGGCCACTTTTCTTTGGGTGACCGGGCCTATTTCTTGTCCCAGTCCGACCCTGCCTCCAAATCGCGTTAATCTTCTTCTCCATATCAAAACACACTCATTGATGTCACAAAGCTTGCCCATTATATAGCTGGTTATCCCCAATCCCAGGCACTACCCACACTTGCTCAGGTGAGGGTCATTATGAGGCTTTGGATACACTGGGGTTGTTACCACTTATCATGCAGCCCTCATAGCCCCACAGATGGGTATGTGGAGACTAGGCCTGAGATTTGTTCCTGGCCAAACGCCATAGTGGAATGTCTCTCTGTGCATACCTAGAGCAGGTCCGCAGTAGGCGTGGCTCTTCAACAAATGCCACTTAGGTTAATGAAGATGTCTTGGTGTGCAGCTGCCCACACATGTGGTGAGACTAGAAGGAATGCTATTTTGTTTAATTTTTTATAAAGAACCATGAAGTTGTGATTTTCATGGAACATTGCTCTGTTTATGGTTAGGACTTGTCCAAACCTTCTTCCCTTTTGGTCAAATTCTTACCATATAATAATAATAATGTGATTTTCATATAGCGCTTTCCGTAAAGTACTGTACATAGGACATTTCTGTATATAATTTTTATTACCCAACTGAAGCTGGTACCCATTTATTGACCTTTTATGGACAAAAGGCTGAGCTGTCCTTAGCAGGAAACTAGTCTGCAACCTGCAGATTACACACAGATCAAGGGTGAGTGCTCACACCCGCTGAGCTATCTTGCTGGCTTAATAGCTATTTTAACTGATTATACATGAATCCTGTGTCTAACTGATAGCCAGGGACGTCCTTGAGGAGCATGCTTTTGTGTTTTCCCTCGGATATGATTGTGTACTCTTTGCAACTGTCTCAAAGATGTTCAGAGTCTTCTGGGGGAAATGCTGCATTATTTGCAGGTACGTCACGCGAGGGTTTATGCACCTGGATGGTTTGAGGAAGAAGAGTGTGTTGCCCCAGGTTCTTGATTGATGGTGGCGTCAGGCGATCGTCCATCCAAATTCCAGGGCTGTTGTACATTTATCTAAGAGCAAATACCCATTTTTTATGACCATAGAATCGTTTGCAATTTGCGCCTTGAAGAAGCAGGCAAGTGCTGCAGTCATCATGCGGCTAAGCTTGAATCTGGGCCGTGCCATCCCATCATGCACTTGTGTGAGGCAGTTGCGTACTAAGGCTTTACTCAGCATTATTGTATTTGCTGAGAGCAGTTTCACCATGGATCAGTTGGGAGGAAATAAGTGCTTGCACTTTAAGATACATGTTGGATGACGGTATATTTTCATATATATTATCACATTCCGACATGTCAATATTGTTACACTTAAGATGACTTGCAAATAGTAAGAAGTATTCCATTGTATTATTCACCTTTTGATTTTAGTGAATTGCATTTATTGATGAAATCTGTATTGTATGGATGACGTGTTTTTCTGGATGTGTTTATTCCATAATAAATGTATACGAAACTATAATTTGCGTGTCCTGATTTCCCCTTTTGAGCTTGAAAATGAGTCTTCTGTCATCTGCATGATTGCAACACGCCAGGTATCTGTCTTGGTCGATTCTCTGCATCAGCATCTCGGATGTTCAATTGGAATGGGGGTGGTGGGGGGCAAGGCAAGATGGTTGTGAGAAACTGCTGGTTGCTGTTGGTTCGTTCCCGCCATGTTGGAAGTATTTCATTCACTAGTGTGTTGCACTTGTCAGGCCTGCTTCTTACAGTATTTTGCATCAAATGTCACAGATGTGCCCTTTACAATGAGCCCCAAAGGGATGTCTTTGTCTAAGTGCCTTTCTTCTGGCCATCCCTGATTGAGACTAAGGTTGATTCCATTCCTCCGAGTGGTCTCAATCACACCTTTGCTTGATGCAGAATGTGGGTTTGTTTCTATGCACTTGAGACGCTTGTGATAGCCTGTCCTCTCCAATAGTTGGCCATGGTGCCGAATGTTTACTGTAGGAACACGGTATGTTAAGATTTTATTGGTTTCCCTTGATGATGTTCATGTGGCTCTTGATGTGTGCTGTCTTGAAATGCTGTGGGAGTATCCCTTGACAGAGCAGTCAGTTGGTGAGTTCCTTAAACTTGTAAGCTGGAATTTGCATTCCGAGAATGTGTTTATACATATATATCCACTGGAATCTCTCTGCCTCATCACCTAGACCATCATATCACCCCTTGTGCCACCTGTCTCACTAGATATCAACCGGTTGTGCTGTATCCCTCCTCTGTGCCCCTCTGTATCCCACCCACCTGCTGTGTAGCTGTTCTGTTGTTACCTCTGAAAGGCGCTCCGTTATGCATCTGTATTGCTGTATACCTCTACACAATATGACCAAATTTCCTGGATGCCCTCACCATGCACCGGGCAGGGAGCACTGGCTTGTCATATTGACATCTTAGATGCTCCTGAACTTTTAAGGCATTCGAGATGAGGGTAGGTCCTTTGGGGCGGGTAACACATGCATGCTCTGCTCCTTTCACAAGAGTGCAGAAATAAAATGCAAACCACAGGGAAAAAGAGGGACCCAAACTAAAACAGGAGTCTCAAGTGGTGAACCAGTCACTCATCAAGGTCTCCACATATGTGCGTATGAGGATAGGTCCTGTTAAGTAAAGTCGAGGGTGGGGCAATGTTGTGGCGAGCAGAGAGAAGACAGCACTTGGGAAGGGATTCAACAACCCAAAACTGCACACCATCCACAGAAATGAGGACTATCAAGCAATCTCCATACCCATCGAGGTTCCCACAAGTCATAGAGAGGCTGCAAGGCACCGTCAAGGATTTAAATAATGATGGGCCTGAGGCGGAGGCCAGTGGGAATCTTGGGAAGGAGCTCAGTTGGAGACAGCCTGTGAAGAGTGCAGAAGGAGCTGGAAACTACAGGAGAGACCCCGAGTGCTGGTAGGATGAAGACTGATGAGGCTGGGGAAAACAAACAAAAGGAGCTGGGGGAGAGACCTTAGAACAGAGGAATAATTGACCCTAAGGCATGCAGAGAGAAAGGCCCAGGAAGCTGGGGAGAGTAGGATTCAGAAGTATGTGGATATAAAGACACAGAAAGCTGCGGAAACGAGGAGAATGGGGTGGGATGGACCCAGAATGTTGGTAGGCAACAATTGCAACATTAACTGTAGTTGCAGAACTGTCTTAGGATGAAGGTGCTGAGGGAAGTTAAGGAGAAGGTAGTGCCGATGTTCAGTATGAGGTTGTGGGAGTAACCGTGGACCAGGGAATAAAGGAGTGATATATACCAATGCCTAAGCAGAAGGTCCTTAAAGAGAAAGTGGTAAAGGTTGAGGAGATGATTAACAAGAAGGGCGGCCAGAGTAGATAGGTGAAGCAGAGAATCATCTGCAGAAGGTGAGAGAAAGAGGAGGAAAAGAATATCAAGGACATGATAGAAGAGCAGGAAGTGGATACTGAGAGAAGCCACAAGGGGTTTATGAGCATGAGTTAAAGTATTTGGGAGCTGACGGAGAAGCACAGGAATAAGGATAGAGAGGAGGAAGGAGCAAGAGGAAGGCCCCCAGGTATGAGATCAGGGCAGGATATCAAGTAGGAGAGAACGCTTGCATGGAAGGCCATAGAACAGGTACACCAGGAGTGTGCGGCCTTGAGAGGCCTAGGGAACTTAGGGAGGCCGCCTGTGTCAACCTATGGCTCCAGGCCTCAGTTTACACTATCTCCAGTGTCAATGCAACTGAAGGTTCAACCTTCAGACAGGAGCACAGTCATGAGACCCAGTAGCAGGACTCCCTAACATATGTGTAATGCACAAGATCATTTCCAAAGAGATTACCAAAAACTGGGACTAAACTGAGCACATATCCCTCACCAACACACATTTGGTTTTGAGATGTTACGCTACCAGGAATGACTAGGACCAGGCTATAATAACTGAAAGAACTTTTGTTTAGAATGTTCTTACATCTTCCTGAGAGACACAAGTACATGTTTTAGGGATGCCTGAGTAAATGGAATTGCTTTTTTTGTTTAATCTATTAACACTCATAAAGGCATGTTGAGAAAGATACTCAACATGTGGCTCGTGTCTGATACTTGCTTGCAACGTGGCACTACTGAAAAAAAAATACAAAGAGTTCAAACCAAGGCAGAAATAATTCTTCAGAGACACCAAAGACATGAACACATCACCTAGCAGGCTGAACATTCAAATGACTCCAGAACAAAAGGAGAATTCATTTCCAAATCCTTTGCATAGGCCACTGTGCCTTCACAGCAGGAGTTCAGCATCCCTGACAGGGAAATGCATTCACTAGAAACAACTGAACATGCATGAATACAAGAATGCAGCTTTAGTAACAGTGCAAAGCTTCAATCACAAACACCATCACCACAGTACCTCCCAAAGACTATTGTTTTAAATTTGTATATACCTATTCACTCTCTCCACAAATCATTTGTTGAGGGACACCACAATGCCGTTCAATGATATCGCACCTAAAGCTCTCTTAGGAAAGCCTGCATCACTTGCGACTCAATTTGAACACTGCTCTCTTTACATATTCCTTCCAGAGCCCCTTCTCTATAAAAAAAATAATTAAAATGTCCCTGACACCTTGTGTGGGGATTATGCCAGCTGCTTACTCCCTGACCCATTCATTAAACCCAAGAGATGCAACATCCTGGGTCCTCACATCTCAAGCAGCCTCAGGCAATCCGGGGTAACTGTCTCCCACACATTCCTAGCCACCGGCATGGCCATGAGGGGTTGACGCTTTATCAATCGTTGTGGATGGTTGACATTTTTTTTTGCAGCATCCTCTATTTGATCACCCTGATTTTTAGTGTATTCTGGGGAGCAACATATGTTGTTTCTTCTACAGAGCTTGCAGTATCGTTTCCAAGTTTTCATCACTTTCGTTTTTGGAGCTGACCCGCATGGAATCCGTAGAAAATTCGGGGGAAAAAAAAGAATGGTATATTTGATCGAATTTCGGCTCAACGAACAGCCGAAAATGTTCATCAAATCTACCATTCAATGCGATGTGCACCCTTGTTCACTAGAACCACATCAGTGGCTGCGGGGGTGTCCCCCGCGACCTAATAATAAGGAGGCCATTTTTTTTTTTTTTTTAAAAGGACCGCTACGGGGCCGGTTCCAATGCCTGTGAGTGAAGGGAACCAGGGTTGCAGAGGGATGGCAGAGTCGGTGGCACAAAGCAAAGTGTGCCGCCCAGAGGTAAGTAAGGGGGTGGGGAGTTTAGGTTGCAAGAAATGTCAGTGGGAGACAAAACCGAAATTATTTTCACTAAAATAACCTTTTGAATTCCAACAATTTATGGAAATCCGACCCGCTCTGCCTGCTTGTGCAGCAAGGACTGCAATGAGCCTGCATCCCTTGCTGAAAACTATGAGATTGCAACTTCCAAGTTGCCAATAATGATGACCGGCTGTTGTCGTCTCAATGCACCGTTGGTCCATACTACCGTTTCCATTAAAAATCCAACTAAGTTTGTCACTGTATGTTACTGCAGGTTGCCTTCCCCTTGAGGTCACCAGGTTTGTCAGAGCTTCAACTTCTCCGGCAGGGTGTCATCTGACACACCATGCAGAGTGATTCCAGATCAGTAGGTGGGTGTGCGTGTGGATCACCTTGGGGAGCACTGGAATTATCCATGCTTAAACAGAGGCAATGTTTGAAGACACTTCGTTAGCGTAAGTGGGCCTCTGACATCATCTTGATTGGTGGAGCTGATACTCCTATCAAATTCATGGGGGAACCGTACACGTACCTAGGTTCTTGTCTCCACCAACTTTCTGAGCTATGTCCTTCTAGAGCACACACACAGTCACACTTCCAGTGTGAGGCCAAAGGTTTTTCCCTCCTGCGAGCTTGCCCCTTCTCCTAGATCTGATGGACAGGACATAGAGATGCCCACGTGTCACCATTGTAGTATCAGACCGGAGCCAGGAATTGAAGATAACAGGTGTATCGTAAGGAGCCGTATCCGATCCAAATCAGCAGCAAGGTAGTTTTGTCTTGTCTGATGTAGAATATCTTCGATATACCTTCAATTTTCCTATCTTTCTTCTTTAGTTAATTTTTCCGGGGATGGAGCCATTTTACTGTATGATTTTCTGTGAGAGTCTGAAGGTTTTTTCGGGAACATGCTTGCCAAGGGCTTTGAGAACCCAATGTCAGCAGGTTGACATGTCAGCCGTCGTCTCTCTGAGCCTATCTCACGTATGGAGTTTAGGCATCAAGGTTGCTTGTTGTGTGTAATACGCGTCTTCAATGACATTTAAGCTCAGGTGATTGCATACTCTGGAGGCCATTGAGGCTGCTTTCTTGAGTTTAGGGAAAGAGCCTTTCATACCTGGACATTGAACGCATGGTGAGGTGGTCACCCACTTTCTTGGTGCTGGTGGGTCCCCATCGCCATTTCTTCAATGCAGAGAATTGCATCCAATGAATGTTCTGATGATTGTTTCGCTTCATAGACCACTTGTTCAGGGTATATGGCTTCCAACTTGGGAGGTCTATCTGCACTAATGTGTGCAGAACCTTCAAAGAATCAAGAATGAATGGTTCCATGTGTTAAAATCATGGCAAAAATGGCTGTTTACACCAAAAATGGTTGCAAAAAGTCTGTGGTTTTGCTGCTGCAATCCATGTAAAGGATGCGGGAGACACCCCCGCAACCTCCAGACCCATTATACCATTTAAGAGGAGCGGAGACACCCCCGCAACCTCCAGACCCATTATACCATTTAAGAGGAGCGGAGACACCCCCGCAACCTCCAGACCCATTATACCATTTAAGAGGAGCGGGGACACCCCGGCAACCCCTGCTCCCTTTAAATGGTATAATGGGGTACACCTTTACCGGGTCAAACCACAGCATTTTTGCTGCGATTTTTTGTAAAGGTGACATTTTTGTCGCAATTTTATTACTGCATACCGAATGGATCTGGAATAGCCAAACTAGTTTATGAGATTATGAAAAATCTGCCAACATACTTTTTGTTTTCCTTTTTTTGTTGGCAAATGCTTTAACATACTTCACTTTTGCGTGCACATTTCTTGACTTGTTTATAAAATTATTGGTTTGTAGGAATACATTTCATGGGACCTAGTTACGTGTTTGGCAGTAATGCAGTGGTAAATTTGCTTAATTACCACCAAAACCATTTACTGTTACCAACACTTAGTCGCGTGAGTTTACCACTGGATTTACTAGTGGGCAGTGGAAATCCCCTTTTTTGGAGTCCGTATGGGAGTTCCCCATGGGAATTATGTTAGAATTGCCGTCAGCAGTGTTCCCGTAATGGTAACTGTACCGCTTTTTGGAGGAAAAAGTGAGAATTTATCCCCAGCTTTTAGTTAGAGGTGAATCCTCACCTTTTACTCCAATCTTGGAATTCATTGGTGCAGTAAAAATGTCAGTAATGTGAAGTGGTTGTAACAAAATGGCCACCTCTTTTTGACCACACCGCCAAACTCCTAATGTGGCCACTTTACCTGAAACACGTACTTCACAGTAATGGTTTCAGACTCCCTTGCCTCCAAACCCTTTCCGGATCAATTTACTTCTGTTGCCAGGTTTACGGTCAAGGATTCAGCCGCACGGACAGTATCCGGCACGGCGAGTAATCCCGGCTGCTGCTTAAAGATCTCTCAGCCTCAGTGGGCAAAGCAGCACTGCTTCTGAAGTCTAACCCAGCTGACAAGGTCTCTGGCTGTGTCAGGACTCCTAATAGGTCATTTTGTTTCTTGTAATGGAATCCGTCATTCTCAGGGGCTCGCCTGACACCACTTTCCTTGATGAGGTGTAAAAGGCCCGATGGAGCCCGTTGCTTGCTGTGCTCAATCTTTAATTGTTTCGCGCCCCACATGGATCTCTCGGTCCAGGTGACTGCTTCAGTAATGCCTAATTTTCTTTTCTACTCGTAACGCTGTTGCGATGGACTTAGCGTAGCACCCAGGGGTGTCGGAGGTAGGGGGCGGATGGGGTGTTTATAGCATGTTTTAAATGGAATTGAAAGTACTCGATGGCACCTGTCTGACAGTTCTGGATTGATATCAGTGAACTGTAAAAGAGAGAGTCCCCTATGCTAAAACTGACAGAAGCGGCGCTATCCAAAATGTCTATCTATCTGCCCCCAGTGGGCAATTATTTCATAAAAGTTAAATGGGGACATGAATTGAAAATGTACAATTACTAGTAGAGCTGTCGAATCAAAGGAAATGTGACATTCCATTAAGGGAAGCAGGGCTCCTATGGGTAATCATGAATAGATGCCCATTTCAGCGTGGCAAAGCTCGGATCTAATAGGAGGCAATGCATGGGTCTATCTCTATGCAAGATCCAAAGCCGCCTGGCATTTGTCGACCATCACCCTACTGTGATAGCTGGCAAATTACTCAAAAGCCTGTTCAGTTCAGGTCTAAACCAGCAGCTCAAAGATTTCATGCCAATCTGCTACTGAAGACACTCCAAGAATATATATATATATGTATGGCACAAGCTGACCTCTTAGGCTTGCCGGGGAGTGTTGTGAAAAATGAAATGGCACCAAACCCAGTGTGCATTATGCACTCACTAATTTAAGCATGCGACCCTTATATCGTAGACACATTTTCTAAATATAGAGATCAGTGGCTATTCTTATATTCCTAAAATGATATTTGATTTCATACAAAGTAGCCAAGGACCCTCATAATGCTTCCCTGTTTTGATATGGGTATTTGAAAATAGTGCAACAGGAGTGTTCCAGACTTCCCATCTTGGAATAATAACCTTCTATAAGAAAATAACGTAAAGGCTTATTCTAGGTTTTGATAATGTGCTTTACTTTGTAAGACAAGCACAATTTCACAACGTTCTTATTGTGACTACAGTGTATACTGGAAGGGATCAATATCAATGAACAATATAACATTTTAAGAAGTTAGTACACTCATATTGCTCTATTTTGAAATACCCCTATGTGAAAGGTGAATGGGCAATAGCACTAATGACGGTTCTTGGCTATTTTTTCTCAAAGTCAAAGAGCATTTTGAGAACATAAAGAGGACCACAAATCTTGATATTTGACACATTTGTCAATTATGCACATTGAGTTTGGTGCTCATTTCATTGTTCACAACACTCACTCTAAAATCAAAGTGTTTCTAACCATATACCATATAGCCTCATGTGGTCTGCCACTCACTTAGGATATGCAGATAAAATCACATCAACATGTTTATCTCCCTTGTAGGTAGAGGTTCATATGTAGCCAGTAGAAGAGGTCTGAGAGGAGAAGTTATCTGGTGTGCATGCCCAACCCCCAAAGCACAGGCATTCATAGAGACAAAATATGCTGTATTTAATATATATCCAAATAATTATGTCCCATGGCACCTCAACGTCCAAATATCTGGGCAAATATAAAATAACACTCCCAGAATTGCAGAGCCCAAAATGCACAGCACTTGAAAGATTAAACTGTTATCTTATTCAATGTGTTGATGTGTGTATGTTCTTTAAAATCATATATGCAAACTGTGTATCCCCACATGTAATTAGACTCATTGGATTTAGCAAACACTTCTGCTTGTTCAGTGCAAATGGAGGCAACCACAACATCATGAACTTTAGCAGTTGCCATTGATAATGTAGACATGTAAGTGTCATATGTACCATTGCACATCTATAGAGGGGATATACATTGCCTTTTCTATGCTCAGAGTACCACCTCATAGTATTAATCACTATACTCAGTAAGGTCATTGAACTAGGGCCCTATCAAGTACAAATACGTTGCATCTGGAAGCAGGGGTAGACTGGCCTACAGGGAACTCTGGAGATTTCCTGGTGGGTCTCTGATTCATGTGCCTCTTTTGTGGGATTAACAATTTTATTTCCAAAGGTCCTTAGTGGAAAAGGGGTTGGGCTTGCTCGCACTGTGTAACATGGGGCTATTTTGAAAAACATTTCCACGGCCTCTTTAGTTCCGATCCACAGATAACGAGGGAAAGGTTGAGCAATTCTACAAACTCTCATTACCTGTCATCTCATGTTAACCAACTGTCCTAATAATAGGCTACATGCCCTGTGGAGAGAGCTTGCACATAGAATGGACATTAGTTCCGATGAGTGGGGGGTGGTGATTTTCCAGAAAATGAGGCTCAGAATGGGGTTGAAACCACATGATACAGACCCCACTCTGAGCCTCCTTAGAGTGGAAGGCCGACCTCTTCCCTCGCCGGGAATCAGGTAAGTGTGCAATATAACCCTTGCAGGGGTGCTTTTTTTCGGTCAGGTAATGGGCTCACGTTAAAGCCTGTAACTGATGCCCAGGGGATTACCTGATCGGTAATTCACTCCTGCTCAGGCTTATATTGCTTAAATCTCGATCCAGCATTCAGGAAGACCGGGATGTTTTTCTTCAGAAGAAATAGTAAGTGGTGAAACCTGGAACAGGCTACTCTGAGCAGAATAGCTGGACAGGAGGAAAGGACTACATGAAACCCTGATTCCTCAGAGAATGCCTTTGCTTGTCAAACCCACATCAATGGCCATCAACATGCCATCCAACATATGAACAAATAACACAGCTGTGTGTGTTTTTATAGCCTTGTTCTTTAAAGAAGCCCATTCCCAACTTACTGCAGCCTCACCCTCTGAACCACCACCCCCCCTACTCCCCTGCTCCCAAGATACACATATACATATTCACCAAAAAAAAAAACGTTGTTAAAGGGACGTTATGGTTAAGCTGCACAAATAAAAACCTATGAAATTCAATGAAAGAACTTTGTTAAAGGTACGTTGTGGTTACAAGTAAAACCGAAAAACCTCAGATATTCGCCATTTATGGTAAGATAAGCAACCATATCTGATGCCACCACAGGTTTTACTTGTAACCATAACGTCCCTTTAACAAAGTTTTTTCAGTGAATTTCATAGTTTTGTATTAGTGCAACTTAACCATAACGTCACTTTAACAATATTTTATTCAGTGAATGTCATTCCAGTGCATGCTAATTTCCTACAACCTACTCATTTTATACGTAACCCAATACAGAAACATTTGTATGCAATGTAAACAATTTACCTTAAAAGTCTGCCTTTTCCCACCTTCTAAAATCATTTTTTAAAGTTCTATACGCTTTTTGCAACTTTTTCCACTGCTTTTGCGTTCCTCAATGTCCACAAACATCTGACATCATCGCAGACTTTTTTTATAGTGTCACGTGAGCACACGCACGTGCCTGGCATGATGACGTGTTTGTGACCACATCTGCAATTTGCAATCAGATCTGTGCTACGGGGACATTTCAAAACTGCACTTACTACAGATCAAGCTCAAAATGTACCCTTGCACAGCTCGTCCACCTATTACTACTCATTATCCACTAACAATCTAGCACACAGCACATACTTGGAAGAATATTAGCAACACTGCAACTTATCTTAAAAATTGCATCATCTACTGCCATCCATCCTCCCCAAGAACCACCATCACCACTACCGACTGCAGGGCGAACACAACAAAAAAAGCACAGCACTTCCAAAGATAATGAAGAGGACCAAGAAAAGGAGGTTCGAGGAAGTGCCTACCTCTTGCACCAAGAGAGAATCATGGGTCTGGCAGTTCTATACCACTGTTGGGAATGTACCAAAGGCTAAAGCTATGAAAGTGAAATGCACTGAGTGCAACGTTATACTCAGTCGCAGTGCACCGGGACAGTACTCAGGACGACATCCATGCACCGACACGCCGTGTCCCACCACCGAAATGCTCTCAGAAAAGCTGTGCCTCTCTTAGCAAATATTAGGCTATCTTCCTCCACCTCATATTGCACAACCAGTATGGAAACCACAAATCCTACTTTTGTGGGCCACAGACTCCCACCACCTCCCTTGCAAGCAATAAAAGAAGCTGTTGATCCATATATTTTGAAGACAACAGTCCTCTGTATACACTGCAACACACCACTCTGCAGGGGGGAGCAATTTTAAAGTGCTTTTGAAGCTGTAGTCAAAGAGCATGAAAAACACTGCCCCCTACCTTAGATGTAACACACATGCAACATCCTTCCCTGCCCACCTGCCCCTCCATATTACTGCTTGGTGCCTATACTTTAATTTCTCGCCCCATTTTACATCTTACACTGTGACCTTTCCTGTAGACAAAAAAGAAAGGTTCCTCTAGGAACCACCTTTCACAGTTAAAAAATAGATTAAAAAAGTAATCTTATATAATCCATCTACTTACATGTTCAATAATTTAATAATAAATTCTATCAGCCGAACTTCAAAGGGCCGTGCAGCACTGATTACTTTTGCCCGCCCCTAACACTAACATAACTATATGCTCAGAATTAACTCCACCTATTTCATTGATGTTACTGGCAATGTAGCAAAACGTACATAGTCATCACAACCTCATAAAGTTATGTTACGCAGAACAAGGAACTTAAACACGAACATCCAGAAGAAACGCAAAACGTTAGTCTTTTTTACAGAAATGATAGAAACATTTTATTTTGAAGAAAACAACAATAGTGGGGACCATAAGAACTACTTTTCATTTTGACACAACAATGAAAACATTCACTTAAATCCACTAAAACTTTGTTAACTTTTTTAACACAGTTCATAACTAGCAAACGTCACAGCATTCATATTTTCACTGAAACTGTCAACGGTAATCTTCTACTGCCATATCCGATCATCGATCCATCAATGGAAGTCTTTGCATTGTCCACAAAAAATTATTTTCCATAAGCGACCAATAATCTGATCTGTGCACATGGCAGTTCATTACACATGGAGAAATTAATGCTTTAAAATTGAAATAAATGCAACACATTGACTTCCTCACTTTTCTAGAACCTATATGCGACCATGTTGCTTCTTGTTACTGCAACTGCAAAAGGACAAATTGTTGTCTGGCGATCATCCACACAATAGTTATCATGCATCCATTTTTGATAATTATGGTACAAACACTGTGGAAGAAGCTGTAGGCCAGTATACTGAGCCCATGACATGCACAGAGCATGAGTATATAACTATAGAAATTGGAGAACAGAAAAACATATTCGAGTAAGCACTTTAAAATTAAATATGCAAATACATTCTAATTTTTGGCTGTAAATTAAAGTCTATTCTTTGCGGCATATGGAACATTCATCCGTCACATCATTTATCATATGGCAGACAGTACACGTTCCACATTTCAATAGCTTTCACTTAAAATGTTGCTAACATTGCGTTTTGCTAATCCATTTTTCTGATGTTGTAGAGTACCAACCGCTTCACAGCACAGTTTTATGAAAAAGAACTTTATTTTCTGATGTGTGCTTTTAATACAGTGAATCTTATAATTTCTTTGTGGTTTGTCAACAGATTTACTCCCACAAATACTTAGTCTGCTGTTTTGAAGGACACCTATCAATGCCACCCTTCATGTTGAGTTCACAGTGTACCTGAGTGAGTTTCCTTTCTGGAAACAAATGCCACAACAATGAACACTATAACTGACAACTGTGTAGTGCAAAAACAACCAAATATTTCAAGTGAACCACAAATGATAATATTTACTTCCATTTTACCGGTATTACTGCGCTTATTTTCAGTGCATGTCCATTTTCTTTCAAAAATAAACTTATCTGCGGTGCACACAGGCACGTATTTACCTATAAGTCAATAGCAATGTTCACCCTGCTCTGAGCTATAAAAAGCATTTCCCTAGCACACAGATGTAGCAGCCACATAAAAGGTATCATGAAGAAAAGTATTTTGTCAGAAAGAGCTGCAGGTTGTGTATTTCCACGGGCCGGACAGCCTTGTCGATAATACAAGGGTCTTCAATTTCATCCTTAAAGCAAACCCCAAGGCTGCACACATTGTCCAGCATAATTGCTGCAACTTCAATGAATACCACTCCCAAAGAATGACAAACATACAAATGCAGTCATCATGTATGTGACGCTGGGGTGCCCAGTTATAGGAAAGTGCAAATAAGTAAGTGCAAATAAGTAAGTGCAAATAGGCATGACACCATGTGCTTGCAGATACAGTTCATAGTGCGTGGTGGGCCCTGATACAGTGCATGGACCAACTGGTGGTAAGGCAACCTAGTCCTCATAACGTTTACCAGGTGGCCAGTTAACCAGTTAGTGCAGCAGAATGAAAACTTCAGCAGAGGAGAGACACAGAGAAAGCAGAAGCATAAATGAAAGTCTCCAATTACTTGCAGACCCTAAGGTATTCCTGCTCTAGTTTCAGAGAGGCAGGGAATCTATTCCTGAGGAAATCACCACCCAAGTAAAGAAATCAACCTCCGCCACCTGCATAAGCGCCTACTCCTCAAAGAGTTGGAGGTGCAGGAGTAAACAGCTGAACAACAAAAATGCATAAGAAGAAAAACTTGCAAGTAGTGTGGTCCCTAACTCCCAAAATCCTTGGACAACATTCAATGGACTCATACATATGTTCATTGCAGGAACAAGGTCTTCACAGGACAGTCTGCACACACAACACTGCAGTGTCCATTTGCAGAATAGTCACAGTGCATAA
The DNA here is from genome assembly GCF_040938575.1 of Ambystoma mexicanum. Classification (NCBI taxonomy): domain Eukaryota; kingdom Metazoa; phylum Chordata; class Amphibia; order Caudata; family Ambystomatidae; genus Ambystoma; species Ambystoma mexicanum. The sequence goes on along the minus strand of NC_090934.1, from coordinate 112,932,740 downwards.
GATATCTTTCTGGTGCACATGGTGCACCACACCTTCACCGTTCCCACACACCCTGCCCCCTTGTGAGCACACCATCAAAGGTGCCAACTGCCATTGATACTAGACTAGGGGGTATGTAAGGGTAAGGCGAGTGCCAAAGAGCAATGCATGTGTTATTGCACACCAATATGTAACAATACACTTATATGTTTGAACGTGTAGGGCACTTACAGAAGTGTCTCACAAAAGTTTACCTGCAACTATTTGTAATATTTGGATTTTCTTTTTGTATCCAATATGTTTTCTTTTCTCCAATTACTCAATTTCATAATACCTCATCTTACAAACACTATAAAATCCCACTACATTTTGGAACAATGACTATACACATATTACTACTATGATCGTTCTGGCCTAACTCCTACTTCATTACCTATAATTACATTTATCGAATATGTTCGTGACCATCACAGGACTGCACGGACTGTTTTTTGTCTTTTTAAAGCTATATCTCATCCTCATCACCCATCACTTCCCCAGAGATTGTTTCATCAGTTTGACAAGTGCAATGGTGTGTTTTTTTATATGTTTTTACTGCAATATTCGCGGACAGCGGTGTATCCAACATGGAGGTCAGTCCCCAAAAATCTAACGCACCTCTCGCTCGTCACTGTCCAATCAGCGAGTGTGTTCGTTGTACGTGAGTATCACGTTGGCCTCTGGGCCAATCGTAGGCCCGCCCACTGACCGAACAGGGAAGTGATTCCACCAACCGAACCCAGATATTACTAATTTGTTTTACCCTACTTTTTGATAATTTTAAAAGAAACTACTGGATGGATTTACACCAAATTTACAAAAGCACATGAGCCCAAACTGCCGTTCCTACCACACATTTGGTGAAAACCCGTCCAGCCGTTTGAGCTGTAGAGGTGAGCAAACATTTTATTTCCATTTTTTCCATTGCATCTATGGGAAAAACCACACACTTTGGGACTCCCCTATAACTCCCCCACCCGCCATTGATGAAACCTCTCCAGACCTTGCATGATCAATCTGACAGGGTGTCGGGGTGAGCTCCCGGGGCCGGCAGAGCTGTCTGCGGACCTCCAGGTTTAGGGAGGACCCAACTCCTCCCGCGACCCAAAAGTAGTATGAGACACACACAAGAGCAAAGTAATTACTGCTGTTTATTATAGTAACGGCAGGGATAGGTCTCCACCCGTATGCATCCGGGGAGACGTTCTCGCTGTTAGTGGGGCTCGCAGGCCCTTTTTACTGCAGTGTGACGCTCTACTCACGTCACCTGGGAAAATCGTCACAAAACCTATCGCCACTTCGGGTTGGCTCCCCTAGTGGTAGGGTTAGTATATATGCTTATATGAAGAAATGTTAGTGGGTAAGGACAGGTCAGGTGGCACACTTGGGACGTCCCTAGCACTAGTTACAATAAATTGGTTACATGGGGACCCTTGGTGATTGGCTACCCGAAATGGCGTCAGTGAGAAGCCCCTTGTATTCTGATTGGTTCCCTCGTGAGCCCCCAAGCCTGGGACCATCGCTGTTCCCAGCCCGTTAGGTAGCTGGCGTTTGCAAAATTGTGCTACTATGTGTTAGTGGTGAACAATGGACAGGTCTTTGCTAGTGGCTGGTGATCATGCCTTTCCCATCGGTGTAGGTGTCCAACTTGCCGCCTCGTTGTTGCAGCCTGTGTCCCAGACGTGGGACCCCCGGCGACTGTCTGTCTCGCGAGCTTGGCATCTTGTCAGTTCGGCTTGGTCACGTGTGGAGAGACCGTAGCTGGGGCAGAATTATGAGCATTTGATTTGGTTTTCGGCCCATAGTGGTGCTTGGCGGTGGCAGGTGTAACCTTGGCGCTGGGAGCTCGGCATGTGGGTTGTAACATTTTGGCCTTTTCAATGAGACTCGTTCTGCATGGTCAGCGCATTGCTTTTTAGTTTTGGGAAGGTTTTTGTCTTAAAGGCTCCGGCCTGAGGACTCTTGCTTGTGGCCTACTTGGGCCTTGTTTCGATTGGAGGTGATATATAGTCTATAACATGGATGCTGTAGGGCGACAGTGTGTCACAAGTACATACACATATGATGGTGTTTCTATGGAGGTAGGGTAGCATGAAGCGTCTGCAAGCATATACACGAGCTCTTCAGGCGTCTTGCGTTTCTGCGGTGCTGTAGGAGGCCTATGTGAAAAATAAAAATGATGCACGTCTGTGAGTGGGTCAGTCCGCTACGTCATTGCACTGAGTATGTTCTTCGTGTATGTTGGTGTGTGAGTGACCAGTGTGCATGGTGGCACGTGTATTCGTGTCTGTTGGCTATGTCGTCATGGCATCTCTAACAATGTTGATGCTTCACGGCGGTTGTTTTAGTCGATCTGGTCCATATCGCAGGCGTTGGCTTGGCCGGGGCATGGTAGTGGGCATGCTCCTCGCGCATGTGGACCACGAACACATGGTACCGTGTCGCCTGGTAAGGAGGTGAGCGGGTCAAACTCTTCTCTCGGGGGGTGTTTGGGTCGCTATCCTCTAGGCCAGGGTCTGGATGAGAATGGGGGAAGGGTGTTTTCCCATTTTCCCACTTCAAGGGTCATATACTTTTTATGCAAAGATTCAGGAGCATTCATCCGGGGGGTGATGTTATAAGCTGCCCGAATGGTGCTCTTCCTATGGGTCGAGCAACTTAAACATAACTACAGGGCAGCTACTTCAGGCCCTGTAATACATGCTGACCAGCTAAAGGCCAAACTTGCACTGGAAGACTACAAATGGGAATTATCCTGCCAAATCTGAAAGCCTTCAAAGACAAATACATCCTGCTGAATATTAATTTAGGGCATTGTTCGATTTCATTCAAAACTTTGCCCAGCCCACCTACACCTCATCTTGTCTTACTTCATCTGATAACCTTGCAAACGAGTTCAACAACTTTTTTGCGGATAAAATAAACATGATCCGATCCAACCTTGATTCTTCCATCGTTACTAATGAAACCTTGGTTTTCGGCCAGAAAAAATGTGCCATGCCAAGATATGACTCTCCGAGTTTGTCTTTTTGCCCGTTGACCTAGACACCATTAGCAATCTGATCAGTAAGCTCAAACCTACCACGTTGAGCTACAATTCCATTCCTACCTACCTAGCAAAGAAACATGCATCCCGCTTTAAGTGGCATTATTCAGTCTTTTGTGAATGCCTCTCTGTCTCAGGGTTATGTTTATTTACCACTAAAGAAATTGTTTATTACTTCAATTTTGAAGAAGCCATCTCTAGACGATACACAGCTGGCCAATTACAATTCAAGAGTGGGCCTTTTATGGCCAGATAAAATATTTGAACGTCATTCAGCTTCAAAACTTCCTAGTAGCACATCACATTCTTGATAATTATCAATCAGGATTCAGAGCAAGTCATGGTACTGAATCTGTACTTGTCAAAATCTGGGAAGACCTACTATGGGCCACAGATAAAGGTGAAGTCAGCATGAATCGTCAGGTTGGAAATATCAGCAGCATTCGACACAGTGGACTTCGACATGGTTGTCTCTAGATTATCATTGGTCGTCTTGGTGCCGAATGATGCATAGAAATGGTTCCACTGCTTTCTATCCAATGGTACCCAGCAGGTCAAACTCAGTGCCTTTGCCTCAGCTTTCTTAGCTGTGCAATGTGGGGTGCTTCAGGGCTCCCCCCCCTTCTCCACTACTGTTTATTGTGTATATTCATTCTCTTTTGAGCATCGTTTCTCATTACCAACTCCAATTCTATTCATATGCAGACGACACTCAAATCTATGTCCGGCTTAATCAACTAACTGAACCTATTACTCATGGCTGAGACTGCACTAATCATATAAGAACGTTGATGTTCAAAAATAAACTTCAATTAAATGCTACAAAAACTGAAGTTAGCGTTTTTGGCTCTAAGAAAAATGTAGCCAATCTTCTGCAATCAGTCCCATGTCCACCTCTCTTTGGTGATCCAGTCAAATTTTTCTCGAAAATTAATAACTTGGGATGCATTTTGCAATCTGACCTAAAACTTAATCTTCATATCAACCAAATTGTCAAAGCATTTTTTTTTCGATTGAAACTTTTAGAGCCTTTGCTGCCTCTCATCGCAATCGATGATAGTCACATGGTAGTCGGTGCACTTACTACCTCCAGGATAGATTACTTTAATGCCGTACTTGTGGTCATCCCTAAATATCAATTGCAGCGATTCCCATTTCTCACTATTGCCGGAGCCTCCATTAGCTCCCGGTACATCAGAGGATACTGTTAAAGCTTCTTTGCCTGGTTTTTAAGTGCATCCATGGCCTTGCTCTAGGCTACCTGACTGCCAGAATCAGGCAATATTACCCCACCCTGTCCCATCGCTCCCCGGGACAGGTCCTGTTGTCAGTTCCTCCTTACAGGTCCACCTTATCGGGCGACAGATGATTTCCTCTAAGGGCCACGGCTCTGGAACTCGCTTCTCCCTGACTTACATAATTCCGTCTCACTAACCATTTTCAGGAAAATATTGAAAACATACGTCTTTGCATAGTTCTGTATGTCTCTTGATTTGATGGTTCCATTTGCGCCCAGATGAAGTTCCTCCTTGGCTCCCTCGGGATTTGCGCATTAAGAATGTACAAATACATGCATATGTAATTGGTTGAAATCAACCACAACTGCACAGAGTGCAGACTTTAAAAATGTATTATGGTCATTACGACCCAGGCGCTAATTGCGCCAACTTTAACACCATGGTGTAAACTACGTTTACACCATGGTGGATGGCGGATTTACCGCCCCATTCCAAGGTGAGTGGGGCGGTAAATCCCCATTTCCCATTTTCCCTTCCTCATTCCCATTTTTGCCCCATAGGGCATAATGGGAGTGGGGAAGGCGCTAATTACGCCACCGTAAATTACGGTGGCGTAATTAGCATCATGGCAGGTTAGCGCCATGGATTTTAACGGCTGCTAAAAGCAGCCGTTAAAATCAGAATCAGGCGTTAAGGGTTAACGACGGCGTTAACCCTTAACGCCTGGGTCGTAATGAGGCCCTATGTGTTTAAAACATGTACTGAGCAAGAATATTTTGAAAGTTGAATCCTGAATGCCCAACACAGAACAAAGGAACTATCCTTGTATACAAGCAAACCGGTCAAGAGCAAGATACATGTGACGTAAAACGATGAACAGAGCTGTTAGAAATACAAGACTGCTAAGTACCAATAAACAGAAGACAGACTAAAGCAAATGCTACCAACAGTTCATCTGTCTTCCAACAACACAAGGGAAGCCTCCAGCTTCTCCTCCTGTAACCACGTCCTAAACTCTGACATCATCAGTAAGGAACATTAGACCCATCTGTTATTTATGTTATGTTATCCACACTTTTAGAGCACTAGCTTCCCCAACTAGGGCATCATGGCGCTAATAGGGTAAAACAGAAACAAGAGACAAAGAAATGGTCTGAAAAGAAGATCAGGCTGAGAACAGAAAGTTCGTTAGGCCGCTTCAAAAAGACAGATGGACCACAATCGCCCGTAGTGCCAGCAGGGAGTCATTCCATACTTGTGCCGCGACCATGGAAAAGGACCGCCCTCCCAAATAGGAGAGTCTGAATCAGAGAACCAGAATCCGCAGGGTGTTAGAGAAGTGCAAGAAATGAGAGGGAACATACTGTATACATTTTGCCTGAAGATATTCTGGCCCCATTTCATAAAAGCCCCGGTGAACAGGGCAGCAGGCCTTACAATGTATCTGTTTATTCACGGGAAGAGTGTAAAATGGGAGATGCCGAAGAAAAATGGGCAGCACCAGTGGCCAGCCTGACTGCAGAGTTTTGGACAGTTTGCATTTTCTAGAGAAAAGCAATGGGTTGCACCAGAAAATGCAAATTACCATAATCCATAGAACCAGATGTAAGTGAGGATACTACCATAGGATGAAGATAGTATGGAAGGTTGGGAAAAATGTAAGTTTAAAATGAACTGACAGGCACACGCCGCTAACCTGAGCCTGCATGGACAGTGGAGTAGAGAGCTTTATACCAAAATGATTAACCACTACAGGCGGGGATGGCAAGGTGCCAAGCTCTGCTGACAGTGACCATGGCTGAAGACAAGGCCACAAGATCACACAGAATATTGACCAAAACAGAATCGAGGCTATCAGAGGCAATGTCACTGCTTCAATATTACGCCAAAGCCAGGAGGGGGAATGAGGAAGGGTGAGAACCAAAAAGTTGAGGGCTATATTAACTGAGAAAGGAATGACCATATGTCCGACCAGATAATAGGTAGACATGGGAAAGTCGAAACCAGCGAGGGGTAGCACAACTAAGATCAAGGTTATTCCCCTGGGCATGAGTAGGACCCTGCACAAACTGGGAAAGACCAAGATCAGTGCAGACAGAAATAAGACAACCTGCATGAACATCACGTGGGTTGTAGGGGTGGAGATTGAAGTCCCCAAGGACAATCAGAATCCCATATCGGAGTCGTATGTCAGCCACAATGTCCAATGGAGCCAGATGAAATCTGGGTCAAGGCTAGAAGGCCAATAGACCAATACAACATAAAAAGAAGAAGAAGAAATCAAAACACAAATAGAACAGCCTCCCTATTAACTGTGTGTGTGTAAAAGACACAATAGAACAGTTACAACTAGATCGAAAAAGTGGTGCAGGCCCCTCCACCCAAACGAGGGGTGTTTGATGAAATCCGAGTACACATTACTCCAGGGCCAGAGCATGGACTAAAAGCGGGGCTGAAGTATCCTTCAGTCACGTCTCCATAGTAATAACCAAATCTGGAACATGGTCCACAAGAATGGCATGACAATCAGCGACATGGGCTGCTAACAATCGTGTATTAAAGAGCATGCATTTTACTTGGCATTGTGGAGGACAACCAAGGGTTCATCAGGCACAGGATGAGACGGCTACTCAGGGGGAGCACAGTTTTAGGAGACGCTAACCCAAAAGCTGTTGGTGTTTGTATTGCAGCAGAGGGTTCTCAGAAGGAACCGTCCAGAGCCCGTCTGATGCACGGATGAGCGCAGATGGGCCTGACATTGGCTGGAATTAGGTGCTTCCGCCGCACCCGTCCGCGGCGCGCCCTAGGAGGTGGCGCTTTCATATTACACATTGAATTGGCAGGAGCCAATCAGGTCGAAGGACCTGCCAACAGCGAGACAAGACTCACAGGGTGAGTGCGAGTCTGAAATCAGGAAAACACCATCAGCGGGAACGACCCCCGCTGTGGCAAAAGAGGCCCAGCAATCTCACCCCCGCTGAACACGGGCTTCAAGGAAAATGAAGGGTAAGTAAATAAAACAGTCCAGCGCGTTTCGCTGTGATTATGAACCAAAGCCATTTAAAAGGAAAATAAATAATAAAACAGGATGTTAAAACCAGATAAAAACAGCCGTAAAAGGCAATTAGCCCAGTAACAGGCCTCTCTGTTCCTGTTACCTCTGTGAAGCATCTGCCTTCCCCCATACTTGATTCTGCGTTAGCCGTTAGCAGGTGAGTTCCCATCTTTGCGCATGAGTTTTCCTTTGGGCACTGCAACTGGCTAACAGGTGGCTCCATTACCTGCCTTGTGGGACTGTGGCCTCAATGCCCTTTCGCCAACCGGCTGATGTGCATACACTGGCCCCTTTTTCACAGCAAAGGGTACAGTTGGCAATGCCCGCCATACAAAAAGCAGTGGACCCATATGAGAGTGACATCTATGAATGCCCATTGCAAGGAAATGTTTGCCACGATTCTGAAAGTTGAGAGTAAGGTTCAAGTGAGTTATTTTTATTATTATTATTATTATTATCATTATTATTATTATTATTATTATTGTTCACTTATAACACACATCTCGCCCTAAGGCCACAGAGCGCACATAAATACCAGAGAAACAAACAACTGAGAGGGAATTCATTATGACAAAGAAAAGGTTGATGGAATCCAGAAGATCACTAGGAGTTCATCAACAAATGAACTCAGTTATTTGAATTGAAGACGTGAGATTGTATCACTTTCTTAAAGCTGGTGAGATTCATGGCATCCTATAAATTGGGTGGAAGCTTATGCCAGAGCTCCGGGACACTGTAGTCAAAACTCGTGCCACCAGAATTCTTGAGTTTGATGTGCGCCTGCTGGAGCTTATTATTTTAATTAGATCTAAGAACCACGAATGCTGGAGACTCTTGCAAATGAACCATAAGTTATGTAGGGGCGTTACCTGTCTGGCATTTTGTGTGTCAAAGTCAAAGTCAAGACTCTATGACACACAGGAAGCCAATGAAGCGCTCCTCTGGCCTCAGAAACATGCACCATCTTCATAAGACCTTTCGCAGCTCTTACTACTCCATTATGGATGACCTGTAGAGATCTCAAGTTAGTTTTAGAAGTACCGGCTAATAAGCCATTACAATAATCCATGTTTGGATTAATCAATGCGCTAGCAATATAGGGCACGTTATTGGTATAGAGATATGGCTAAATATGCTTTATTAGTTAGATGGTATATGCACAAGTAGATGTAAGGTGTGCAAGTGTTTTTTCTTGATCAAACCAGAATCAGAACAATTCCAGCATCTTAACAGATGAGACCACTGGGATATGGCAATCAGCTATTACTAATTGGTAGTACCTTTCCCCTAACTTCTTCAAACGTTGAGCAGACCCGACTATTAGCAGCTCTGCCTTGATGTCATTTTGAGTGAAGGGGCACCAGCAAGTAGATGTGAATAATAGCAGAGGAGTCAGTATCATAGTTACCAGTCAACTCAAAAACGAACTGGGTATCATTTGCATAGTTGTAATATTTCACTGCTGCCTCATCAAGAAGATCGAATAATGGGCGAGTGTATAGATTGAACACCGCATGACATTGGGACAGGTGATGCCTTAAATTCTGCAGTTGATACTGTTATGGTGTAGCTTTAATGAGGTATATTTATATATCACCCCTCCGCACCCTTTATCTTAGCTCAGATCTCAAAGTCCATTGCTTAGTCGACGGCGCCGCTTCACTGTGTATTACGGTATGCCCAGCTATAGGCGGAGCAGCAGGGATACAATTTCAAACGCGTTAGCATGCAGAGCGAGTGAATGCGGGGCCGAGTCGGTTGAGGAGGGGACGTTTCACGCTTATGCCAATGCACGGAGACAAGGGGATGACAAGCTGGTGGGAATTCGTTTTCCATTGACAGAAAACTTGCCCTTTTGATGCACCATTTAAGCTATGAGGGACAGAGAATCTTTGAGACTTTGCCACAAATTGCAAGTGATGGTGAGGGAGATAACATGTCTGATCTTGAAGGTGCATTTGCGAAATTGGATTTACATTTTAACCCGAGAACAAGCACCATACTGGAACGGTATAACTTTCGCATGAGGGTACAGGAGTCTGACGAGTCGGTTGAAGAATCCATTACTGCACTCCGACAGTTGGCATCCTCGTGCAAGTTCCATAGAGCCTATGATGAACATCTACTTGGCTTATTCATGACTCATTGCAACTCTGATCACATCATTGAAGAATTATGGCTCAAAGATGAGCCCACATTGGATGAAGTACTAACCATTGCTAAGAGAGTGGAACATTCATTTGCTTGTATTGCTAAGTTGGCAAAGAGAGACACAAAAGAGGTGAAGCAAGAGACATTGAATGTGAACGAACACAAGAATAAGAAGAAGCCCAAAGATAAGGAAAAGCAGTCATACCGAGGTGGAACAGAGTCAAAGAACTACAGACAGAAGGGAGAGAAAGGAGAAAAGGATAAACGCCTATGTTATCGCTGTGCTAGTAGCAAACACTTTGCTGCCTCAGTAGTTTGTCCTGGTAGAAGAGCAACATGTTCGAAATGCAAGAGGAAGGGACATTTTGCATGCTCAAAATAAAGTCCTATATGTCACTGAGGATGAAGGACAGAAGTCTTCTGATGATGAGAATGAATTTCCAGTGGAACATGTTATTGTTAACACCATTGTTGATACAGTTAATGCTGTTGATAATGTGGATGATGAAGATGATGAATGTGAGCGTCCATATGCAAGTGTTAAAGTGGATGGGAAAGAATTATGGATGATGGCAGATTCAGGATCAAAAATAACACTCATGTCAAAAGAGGTGTTTGAAAGAGTTGTGAAAGGGGATGTACAAGGGCTCTTTAAACCATATATTAGGCCAAGTGGCTACAATCAGAACACAATTGATCGCTTAGGATATAGTAGAAATCGTTTTCAATTTAAGGATAGGGAATGTGAAGGGAAAATCTATGTAACCAAAAAAGGTCTTAATCTACTGGGTGGAGGGAATAAAGGAAATTGAGGATCAAGTTAGATCCCAATAGTGTTGAACAGGTGATGCAAGTAAATGAATCAATCATCAGTAAACACCCCAAGGTATTTAAAGAAGGTATTGGGAAAATAAAAAGAATACAACATCAAATCTTATTAAGGAAGGGAAGTACTCCAGTAGTTGCAAAATTGAGGCCAGTGCCGTTGGCAGTTAGAGAAGGGGTTAAAGAGGAACTTGAAAAATTATTGAAACTAGATGTTATTGAAAGAACGGGAGGAGTAGACTGGACTTCTCCATTAGTAGTAGTTGAGAAGAGCTCAAGTGAACTTCGCTTGTGTGTGGATTTACGCCAACTCAATAATTGTGTGATGGTAGATCGCCACCCTCTACCTAATCTGTCAGAGATGCTTTCGAGAATTGGGCAAGGAAAGATATTCTCGAAATTAGATATGGCCTCTGCTTATCATCAAGTGCAATTGAAAGAATGCTGCAGAAACCTCACAGCATTTGTCACCCATGAGGGAGTCTTCCAGTTCAAACACATGCTTTTTGGACTTGTTTCTGCTGCAGCAGTTTTTCAAAAAGTCATGGACAGATTGGTTGGTAAAATCAGAGGTGTATATTGTTTTCAAGATGATGTGTTCATTTGTGGGAAGAGAGAAGAGGAACACAACAATATGCTTCATAGAGTTCTGGAGATATTTGAGAAAAATGGCATAGTGTTAAGGGAAGAAAAATGCAAATTTGGTGTTTCTAAAATTGAATATTTCGGCCATGAAATATCGGCAGATGCATTAAAACCAAAAGAGAGCTTGGTAAGTGCTATAAAAGATATAAAAAGACCAGAGGACAAAGCACAATTGAGATCCTTTATAGGGATGACCGAATTTTATCAGAGGTTTGTACATAATTATGCTAGTAAGGTGACTGAACTAAGAAAATTGCTGAAGAAAGGAAGTGAGTTTGTCTGGTTGTCCAAGTGTGAGGGTGAATTTGTCAGATTAAAGAAGGAGATTGATTTAGCACAACCATTAGGGCAGTTTGATATGTGCCGCCAGAGTAAAGTCACTGTTGATGCATCTGAAATGGGAATTGGCACAGTATTGTCTCAATTGGATGATAAGGGCAAGGAAGAGATTATAGCATATGCATCTCGAGGATTAAGAGGAGCTGAATTTCGATATTCTGTCCTTGAAAATAAAAGCTTTGGTTTGCTATTGGGCCATGGAGAAATTTAGAAATTCTATTTGGGGAACATGTTTTATGTTATGCACTGACCATAAACCATTGAAAGAAATCTTAGAGAATAAAGGCCTAGATAAGGTGTCCAGGAGGGTTGGCGGATGGATTACCCGCATGCATTGTCATAGCTTTGTAGTTAAAGTAATTCCGGGCAAAGAGAACATACTAACAGATAGTTTGTCATGGTTGAGGAAACAAGAAAATGAAAATGACTCATTCTTTGAGAATATGGAAATGGAAATGGTTTTCATTAACACTGAGGGCATAGTGTCTAAGGAAGAATGGTTGGAGGAAATGGACAAGGATGAGTGTTTGATGTTGGTCAATACATATGTAGATTCGGGTGTATGGCCCAAGAAAACCGAATTGGAACAGGGCATTGTACCATTTTGGGAGGTCAGGAATGAGTTAAGCGTAGTAGATGGTATTTTATTTAGATGGGAGCGTGCTGTGGTTCCCAAAATGTTATGAAACAGAATTACCGATTTAGCTCAAGTAGGACACATTGGTATTAGCAGGACAAAAAGTGTCTTGCGTATCGATTATTGGTGGCCTGGATTTGATAGGGACATAGAAAGAAGACTGTTCGAATGTCCCATGTGTGAAAAATTGGAAAAGGAGAAGTTGCTAAACAACAACCTCTGGTAGAGGTAGATGTACCAGGTGGAGTGTGGAGAGATGTGGCAGTGGATATTCTAGGTGCAGAGGATGTAGGGCATGGAAGGCTAAAATGTATCTTTGTTCTGGTTGATCTATTTTGGCGCTGGTGTGAGTTCAGTATAGTAAGGGAGACTACTGGAGAGGCCATAGTAAAGGAGTTGCAACAGATATTTGCTAGGGAATGTATCCCTGAAAGCATTCTGACTGACAATTGTCCTCAATATGTTGGTGGTTGTTTTGCTAAATATGTCAAAGAGTCTGGAATCAAACACAAGAGGACTGCGTTATATCACCCAGAAACTTATGGATGTGTGGAAAGAATGAATCGATGTATCATGGAAAGTATTAGGATGGCAACTGAAACAGGATGTGATAGAAAGGATGCAATTCAGGACAGAATCTTTGGTTTGCGTATGTCACCTCATTCACGGGTATAACTCCCTTCGAGTTGATGAGAGGATGTAAACCAAACACGGAGGTCAGCCCACCATGGTTGGGAAGAAATAGGGAGAGTGACTATGTAGTAGAAGGTGTGAGAAAAGATATGAAAAAGAAAAAGAAGGAATGGGTTGCACGTGAAAACGCAAGGAGAGGGAAGAAAACCTTGCAAATTGAATGCAGAGACATGGTGAGGATAAAGAAAAGTGTGTTAAAAAAAAGGGAGAAGCACTATATTCTGATCCTGTTAAGGTCATTGCTGTGCTGCGTGGAGCGATTCGTGTAGTGGGAGGACAGGTGTGGAATTTGAATCGTGTTGCTTTTGTAAGAAGAGGTGGATGATGTGTTTGAATAAAATAAAGGAGGGAGATGTGTTATGGTGTAGCTTTAATGAGGTATATTTATATGTTAACTAAGATGTAGATTCAAAGGTAAAGAAACATAAGTAAGCTAAATGTGGTGTCTAATAACTATGGAAAACAAACATGCCATGGAGAGAATGCAGCTTTGTCACTTCAGTGATGTTTGGACTGTATGCATGTCACACTTTGAGAGAACATTCCACTTTGCTATGATGATGTTGTTTACTTTTGTTGGCATTCTATGGTAATCCGATGCTGCTTTCCTGTGTGCCTGGATGTATTACTATGCAGCTGGAGGTCCTTTTTATCTTGAAGATAAATTAAATAAATAGTACACCAAACCTACGTGTGTCTGGATGTTCATACATAACAGATACCCTAGAAAGTCTTGGACCAAAAAAGGACCCCATACAGGCTGCAGCAGAACTAGAGCAGTTGGTAAGCTCAGTGAGCCTCTTAAGCACTAATGAGTGATCCACAAGGTCGAAAGCTGCAGACAGATCGAGCAACATGAGCAGAGCGATTCGACCTTTGTCTATGATTTCAGTGAGATTTGCATTGAGGTCACTAAATGCAGTTTCGGTTCCATAAGATTTCCTGAATTCAGATCGACGTTGTTCAAGCAGACAGTTGTTTTCAATGTGTTCCTGAAGTTGCAGGTAAGCTGTCCTGTCCAGCATTTTTGAAAGAAGAGGGACATTGGTTATTGGACGGTAATTACCTGCAACCTCAAGATCAAGTGTCGCATTCTTGAGCAGAGGTGTCACCCAGATATCCTTGGGTACACTGTAGGTGGAAAAAAGATGAATTGACTGCAGGCGATAATAGGAGCAAGACCCTTAGTCATACTAGCTGGGCAGGCATCATCTTTAAATTATGTAGGCTTAAGACCTGAAACGATCTTAAGGATGTCATCCTCTGTGACGTGTCGAAAGTCGAACTTACGAGGGCCAGTTTCCGTATTACCTGTGGGATGTTTTTACCTATGCATCCGAGCCCTACCACAAAAACTGTGCAGTACTGGCATTGAAAACATCATGATGGCCAGAGCTTCCCAGAAAATGCCCTGGGAAATGCATGAAGAATAGGCTGCCACCCATTTTTGCCGATGTTATGGGCACAGAAGGGCACTGCCTAAAACCACCATTGGACTACCCACACAGTAGCCTGAAACCATTGGGCATGGCAATGATGATTGCCGAAAGCAACCTAGAACTGTGGGGAATTCATTTTCTTAAATCCCAAAAATGGTTGCATTACCAGTACTCACCACTATCAGAAAGCCAGCATTTTAAAACCACCAGACCTTTGTGTAAAACTGAATAAATGAACTCAAAGCAGGCCAAAGAAAGACTTACTGAGAGGTGGATACAATGTAAAGTTATATTCTGAAGTGACTTGAATGTTCATAACAAGACTGACTGAGCTCTGCAGGTCTGCAGCAGCCTAACTGAAACTGGATTTAAAACTACCAAAAATCGAAAATGTTTAAATTAACTGAGTTACCTACTTTTGAGTGTCACATAGTTTGTCACTGTTGAAATGTCATAGTTTTGAACTTAGAATCAGCATTCTAGCTGCATATGTAAAAATTGTCTTGACTTAAACTGGGGAACAAAAAGTGACATTTTATCTGAAACCTGGCTTAATGAAACTGAATTCTGCCCACCAGCTACCCCCGACAGGAGTTGAGACTTGCACAACAGCTGTGTTCCCAGGCCTAGCTGCCTTTTGCTGTTCCCACCAAAAGGGATATGACACTTCTCTGATTGAATTACCTGGGCTCTGCAGGAAATTGAACAAAGCCCTGTCCTGACTCAGGCAAATGTTTTATTATGGGGGTCGTAAAAGTGGCTTCCTCCTGGAAGGAAAGGGCAGGAGCACTGCCTGTGAGAGCAAGCTGGCTTGGCAGAACTGAAAAAACCAGAAATTCAACCTTGTGCTGGGGGGAAACCACACCCCTTTGGGGCCAGAACATAAATCTAAAAAGATGGATCATTCATAGAGCGGACTTGTGAACATTGTATAAGTGATATCATTATTCTTGTGATTTTTCTGTGCACATTTGAAGACGTTTTAGGACCCGGTGGTATGTTCAGGGGGGGTTTTAGCGGAAAAGAGGATATTACTCTTAATGTATGTATGTTAAAAATCTGACACTCCACCACCTAATGCCCACATGCTTTGCGAACATTTGTGCAAATGCGGGGACAAATCCAATATTGGTAACCCGACCAAAAAGTGAAATATGTTGCCATTTTTGAACCCAAGCTCCTAGGAACGACAGAATTGGAACAGGGGCTACCATCAGTAAATGCATGATGTGTGTGTGCAATGCCAAACAACTGTCTATCGGGGAAGTGTGCATTTTGATCAAATATAGATTTGTGGGCAAACTGACCAGGGGAGGATCCTCTGACCCATAAAACCTACAGCATCACTCTGACTCACAGTTCCTTCCCCAATCATGGGAGAGGGGAGAATTGGGCCAATGACAAGTTGAAAGAGGGGCTGGCTAGTGATGCTGCACACACACCCACTTTCAAAAGACATAAAAAGAGCCACTGGAAGCTAGAGAGGGAGTTCAATTCCATTTGCTGCGGAGCATGCTGCCGGACCATACCACATCCAGAGATCCAGACTTCAAGTCCATCAATCTCCGGAACCTGTAGCAGTACCTAGAAGGCAGAGCAGTATCCAGGATCCAGAGAGGCTAGACCAGCAGAGTAGAGCTGACCCAGATGCTGTGCGCAGAAACTGTCCGTGGCGAGTGAAGAAAACCCGCTGACCAGATCGTGACGAGGCCCAGTCCTTCTAAAAATTAGGAGTGAGTATCCGCCAAAACTGTGCAGAACCCAATCTCTTAGTTAAAATAATCTAATGCAGGCTATTTTAGTCTAACCAGAACTGCCTCCTAACTGTCACCTGTAATTTGCAAAGCTGTGACCTGTCATTTTCTGGCTGCAAGCTGTGACCTGTCGCTTTGAACTTTTGAAATTTCAAATCCGAAAAACAACCTTTATTTAATCGTCCGTATCTCTGGAACCGTTTGGGCTAGGAACTTGTTTTGACTTTCCTCTGAAAGCTTAGAATCTTGGCTTTTCAGCGAACCTAGAACCGACCTTATACTTTTGCTGTAATCACGATTCTCGCACTCGCAAATTTTGCCGCGATTTGCAATTTGGTTAAAAATCCACCCATGTGTGAAAACAGCAGCTTCATTGCTTTCCTTTGCCAAAAATTCATTTAACCTGCTAGTTACTCCTAGATCTTTGCTAAAGTGAGCCTGAACTCATCCCTAGTATCTCTCACTCACCCTGAACCTCCTAAAGGGAATTAAAACCATTTTCAGCATATTCCTCATTTCATTGCCAGCACATATAAAAGCATTTTGGGCCTGTGTTTCAAACTTCTGTAGTCTAAGCTTGCCGGGGTGAACTGAATTACATTTGATTACATTTCTGAGAACTGTGTGCTTTCCTTCCATTTCCTTGCATTGCATAAAGGGGGGGAGTGGATTGCCAGAGAAAAGTGATTACATTGTCTTTTGCTGAAATCCTATCAAGTTATTGTCTGTACTGCATTTCCTTCCACATTGCATCCATTTGAAACCATCAAAGTATTGTTGCTATCGTATCCATCCTATAACCACTCATCATTGATTATAAAGAAGTGTGCTAGTGCCAGACTATCCATTATTGACTACTGCTCAGATTAAGTGTGATATTCAATTATTAATTATTATAAAGTGTGATATATATATATCTATTGTTTAAATTATCAAATAAACCTTTTAAACTTGCAAAACAGAACTACTTCTTGGCTCAGTGGGGTCAGGGGGATTCCAAGAGAGGGGTGTTATATAGGGGTAGTCATCCAGAACGCATGAACTGGACATAAAGATATATCAATAAGGGTTTTCATTCAGTATTCTAGACTAGGCGTTGACTTAGCTGTAGTGTTGAATTGAATCCTCTTACATACCTGAGTTATTAGCCTCCACAGATTAATGCCTTAAACAAATTTTATGAGGTCTAGTCTTGTGCATATCAGATAAAAAGCTTTATAATTTACCAGAATTTCTGCTGGATACAATTGAAGAGCAAGTGTTAACCATTTCCTTGCTGAAGTAAATACATCTGTGTTTTACAACATTATACGGAAGCAATTAGAAAAAAACACATTACTCGCAAAAAAGGGCCTCATTACAAGTTTAGCGTTAGACTTGCTGGTAAAACCGGCAGGCTGCCGCCAAACTTGCACATTTTTCCGGCACCCGCATCTGGGCAATTACCGGTCCATTACGGCCCTGCTGGACCCGGTTTTTGCCCATTTGCGGGCGCCAGACAAAAGATGCTCCCCATTCCCATTTGGCCCCATAGAGCTGAATAGGAATGGGGAGGTTGGAAGCACCGGCACCATTTATAACGGTGCTGGTGCATCCACCATGCTGTGCTCACGGGTGCCTTTCTGCCCGTCAGGTCCGACAACAAGCACAACTCGTAGTTTGCCGTTCCGGGAACTACGATACTGGCATGCTTACCGGTACGGTAGTTCCCAGACCGGCAAACTTATAATGAGGCCCATTATATTAAACATTAATCTATTTTCTTGAAACTATGATTGAGTGCCCTCACAAATTTATCTCTATAGGTTGCACCTTGTATTTATACTTTTTACACAAAGCAGGCCAGGCACACTATTTTTTTAATGTAATGCAACTTCTTAGTTTCCTAAAAAGTGTGACTTTTCAGAACACTACATTACTCCCATATTTTACTATTACCAAAATCTTTGGTACTCAGTTGATTGAATCCAGCGAGATGAAAGGCATCTCCCACGCTGGTAAGATCTGAACCTATGACAGGCGGGTTGTACACAGTGCTGTAATTAGGTCGGATTTTCCTGGATCTGTGATCCGACAAAAAAGATCTCCAGAGATTTCAGATCCAGCTCCCCAGTCCTGGGAAATCCATCTGCACTCTTTATTTCACAATGCTGCTTTTTAGAACGCTACAGCTGGGATTTGAACAGTGTTGCTAGGTTCAGAGGCAAAACACCTCCCCACAAGACCACTTGAGGGTTTGAGCAGGAGCCCTGTAAAATCCCTTGTCAATATTTCTCTGTAGAGAAAATACTGATGTGCATTTCTTGTGTTTAAAAGGTGTGCACGTTTTATACTTTGCTGACATTGTAAGAAATTGGGCTATTTTCCAGGTACCTGTATACAAAATGCTAGAAATAAGGGTGAGAGATCCGTAGACAGCTGTCTAGTTTTGAAGCTATTTTATTTTGCCTTCAAAAAGATTTTGCACAGATAAATAGAATTAAACATTTACAAGACTTTCGATAAGCATGAAAGTTTTTGGACAGACGTTTGTTTTTCAAGGGAAATACAGGTGAGTATCGTCCTCTTTAATTGTCGAGAGACAATTTCCACAGTGGTGCATGAGTATACAATACAGGTAAGTAGTGACAAACTGCACAGCGGGTTCAGGAAGGTCATGGTCTAATAAAAATGGAGTCCCTATTAAAGCCCTGCTGACTTTTCAGGCACTAATCAGCCATTATTCATTAATATTCAAACCAATCATCAATCCCTCGAGATCCTGACAGTTTTCCCTTCCCCCACAGATTACCTGAACGTACAGCACCACTACCAGTGATTATCCTGATGAAGGCCACCACCACCAGGGGCTCTTACCCAGCCCAGTTGGCCCGAAACACTTCTGTGTCCCCCCGGACCCACCACAGTCCTGGGTCACACCCTGCAAAAATTGCATGTCACTACTTACCTGTATTGTATACTAGTGCACCACTGTGGAAATTGTCTCTCGACAATTAAAGAGGACGATACTCACCTGTATTTCCCTTGAAAAACAAACGTCTGTCCAAAAACGTTCATGCTTATCGAAAGTTTTGTACATATTTAATTCTATTTATCTTTGCAAAATCTTTTTGAAGGCAAAATAAAATAGCTTCAAAACTAGACAGCTGTCTACGGATCTCTCGCCCTGATTTCTAGCATTTTGCATACAGGTACCCTCCTGGGCATATCAGGACTCTGCCAGGCGCCCTTTATATAATCTTAATCTCTATTTTCCAGGTAGCCATGATTAATCTTCTGAGCTGCTGTGAGGCAAATGTTTATGGGGGTGACTAATATACCTACCCTACGCCCCACCACTGCAAGCTAGGTGAGATCCCCCAGTAAAAAATATAATAATATCAATTTCCACACAAACTCAGTGGCCAACACTCAACTCACTGAGCTACAAGCATTTTATGAAACTGCAAAACATATCCAGTGGGCTAACCTAAAAAATGGATGTTGGCTGGATCCAATGAACTCTCAAGAGCAAAAAGATATACATTTCATGCTAGGGTTGCAAACATTAGACACACGGCAGCAGTTTAATGTGGTTTCTGAATCAATTTTTCAGAGCTAGATTTTGTTTGCGAGGCTGCCTTAAAAAAAAAAAAAACACTCTCTAATTGCAGCGTTGCCATTATCCTTTGACTGTGGCTTCTTCTTCACTGTGTTTCATCAGGCATGCTTGATGGATTAATATTCCATTGTTCTGACTGTACGTCAGAACCTTCTGCTTTGTGCTCGGAGTCCCTTCTGTACATTGTCTAGACATTATGAGACTGGAATACACATTATTTGTTAAGCTTCTTCCACTAGCATTTCATACAAAATTCTGAGAAAAAGCTTCTAAAGTAAACACATCTTCCATATGTACATATTTTAAAAAAATGCCTGCATACCAATTAGTTTTAAAGGAGGTGTTTAAAAAAAAGTGTGCAGATAACAAAATAAGGTATCTTCTACATTTTGAAAACTTCCACATTTTTTGTGCAACTTTTTTGCAATAGTCAGATTTAGAACTGAAACTGTTATGTTATTTTATGTTAACGGTACTTGTGCCGCACACTGTTTCCACCAGCAGTGAAGGAGGGTGGCAGAGTAAGTTAGTAGGACTGAGCGGGAAAAGAGCAAGAGAGCTGTGATCTGCTGTTGGCAGCATCAGTTCGGAGAAACCAGTCGCTGAGCGTAGGTGCGGTTTATAAGAGTTGTGTGGTGGTGAGATTGCGTATGGTTTGTTTCCATGTCGGGGTGCTGTGACGTGCGTGTGGATTGTGGTGATGTAGAGGTACGGTTGTGTTTAGTTCCGAATTTAGAAGGTGTATGGAGAGGAGTGAGATTTTAGTATGGTTAGTTAGTGGCAATGCATTTCCTACCCCCATAATTGTGACTAAATGCATCTCCTATCCCTCCCTGTGTGTGTCGTTCATTCAAGTGCGAAGCAATTACTACCCAAAGGAACTGAATCTAAGTGATCACTGCCCCGCCCATAACTGTGTCGACGCCAATTATGGAGCGGTGCAGTGATCAAATAGATAACTTTACCCACCACTCCCAACCCGATTTCGCATACCCGACCCCCACACCCGACCTACCTGCATGACGGCACACTTCTGTGCGCGGCTGATCCTTGCTTTCCCTGCATCATTGGTTCCTCCCACGTGCATGGGTCTGAGCTGACGCGGCGGGTGCTTTTATTTTTTACTTTCATGTCCCCCGCTTAACGCAATGGTAAGCGGGGGACACCCCCCAAAACCCCTGACTCCCATTACTACCCCCAAGGAGTCCAGGGGACACCGTTGCAACCCCTCCTCTGCTTGGGGCAGTAATGGGAGTCGGTATTTTGTGCACCCCCAAAGTCGCAGTGACTGCAGGGACGCACAAATGAGGGCGACATTTCGGTACGTGTCCCAGGAATTCAGACCTAGGCAAAATACAAACTTTAGCAATCTTAGATAGTTGGCTAGATGCAAACTTTGGCTACCTTACCCACTTAGGCAAAATGCAAACTTTGGCTAGCTAGCACACTTTGGTTAGATGCACATTTTGGGTACCTTACACACTTAGGTTAAATACAAGTGTTAGTTACCTTGGACGATTAGGCTATGTTCAAAGTTTGGCTACCTATCACACTTGGCTAAACGAAAACTTTGGTCACAAAATATGACTACCTCACTCAATTAGGCTAAATGCAGAATATGACTAGCTCACACAGGCGGCCATGATGAAAGTGCAGAACATCTGGGAAAGTGCAGTAGCACCTCCTATTTTTACAGGTTGCATGACACAGGAGTCATTCAGTAAAGAAAAAAATAAAGTATGATGGGAAGATTTTTCTAAATTCAACAAAGTTCCAAACCTTAAGCCTATCTAAATTATTGACACATATATCTAAAAAACATTGGTAGACGTGTAGTAAAAACACCAGCGGAACTGTGACCCTGGCAGGGGTGGCAGAGGCAATGGGCGGCAGGAACTGTGACGGATTTGCATTTGGAAAGGGTGTTAGAGCCCTGGCTTGGTTGATTTTTATTAAATTAATGAAATGAGGCTGGTAATTGCATCTTGGAAATGGTGATCTGCTGATCAGATTCCCCATTCGTAAGCTCTATGTCAAAAGCACAGTGTGTACCTGTGTCCTGCTGCAGCAGTAACCTAATGTGCAGGACATGCTTTACCAGTGACACAGAGCAGGCTCACAGGATCCAGACACTCGTTTGACCGCTAACATGACAGTCAAGTCTCTGCCATGCAGGCCTGCATTTTAAGATATTCAAAACCCAATGTTTATGAGTCTACCACATGGTGGCAGAATAATCTTTAAATATAGCATACTTGCCAACATGACCCTTCCAATCTATAGGTGCTTATCCAGTCCTGATTTCTTTCTTTGCATTCTGGGACTTGTATTTCCACTTTTCCCATAATAAAACTCGGACTACAAGTCACAGAATTCAAATAAACAAACAGGAATGGATAAGCACATACAGATTAGAAGGAGTCATGTTGGCAAGTATGATATACGTCATACCTGAGCCAGGGTTCTCATATTTATTGCAGTCACATCCAATTTGTAATCACACATGTGTCAGCTCCTGTGAGTCTGATCAGCTGTGGAAGGTGATATGTATTCTGGTCAGTCGGGCTGAGCCTGCCAAATGACAGGACAAGAACCTGAATACTCAAGGCTCTTCTTTGATCTCTATGTGAGGGTAGGTAACACCCTCCATGAGAGACAGCCATCCATCAGGCAGCTGTCCTGTGCCCAGGATTCAAAGGAGCTCCCCATTCAAAGGGAGTAGCCTCGCACCAGGGTGCTGCATTTCTAAAGGCTTTTGATCCTAGTGAGAATGGAAGGGGGCAGGGTTAGAGTACTCAGGAGAACTCTGTAACATGGAAGAAGAATTACACCATTCTGTTTCTCTCTGATTCTCTCTCCTTCCTGTGCCCTCCACTTCCACTAGAGCAAAGCACTTTGGGCGGTCATGTCAGAAGGGCAAATTCCACTTATTTCAAGAACAGGCATTGGACCGCCAAGGCAAGGTAGTTTTAGTCCAATCACCTATGCACCTTTACCCTTAAAGAAGGGGTCTCACACCTCTTCTTTGTATCATCTTTTGGATAATCACTCGAAGATGATTTTTTTGGACCTCTTTTGGTAGAGATCATCTTTCCAAAGTCCTATGCCAGCGAGGTGAAAACTGAGAGTCTAAGATAGAGGGAGTCTCTCTCCCATTACCTATCCCAGAGACCAGTGTGGGTGAACTGCTGTTGACACAGGACCTGCGTGGCTACCAGCCACATCCAGGAACTCATCCTGTTTAAGGTCCCCTGCAGTTCTGTGCCTACCTCCCCTGTGTGTGTGAGCATGAGAAAAGGGTTTATCTTTCTCTTGAGCCTGTGGATTGGGACTCACAGCACCCTGAGATCCAAGACAGCTGAGATCCATGTTTATTTTGCAATTGAATGGCCTGGAGTTATGTTTTCAAGAACTGTTCACCACATCCGACTCTGTTGACCACATCCAACCCACCAGGACCATCCGGCGCTGCCTTTCATGCTCACCCAAACCTCAAATCTGTTGTGCTGTGACAAGAAGTATGTTGTCAGTGCTGCTAAACCTCCAAGAGTTGTAAAACATTGATATTTACTATTTACTGCCCCCTTGGTCAAGTTCTGGCCCTAGACTGGTAAGGTCACCATTCCCTTTTTGCACCCATGAAACATATCCTTTTTAAAGAACATGTTACTTGCCTTATAGCCCTGATTCATTATTCAGATTGCTGCATTGTGCTTTCCTTGCTTATGATCTGTTCTTTCCTATGGGGTGGGTTTTGAGTAGTGTATTTCTGTTTAGTTAGTTTGCAGAAGGTGTGTTTTATTAAAGCATATCTATTTTTATAGAACCTTTTTTGGACATTCCTTTTATTTTGTACGGTTATGTTCTGCTCTTTCGGTCGCTACTGAATCACACTCACACACCGCTTAAGAGGAAATCCTTCCCTCGGCCCACATTACCACAAAAGGTGAAGGAGGTATATCTCTTAGCTGTGCCTGTTTTACCTTTATGATTGTGTTGGTGCTCGGTTTGTGGAAGTGTGTGTGCCGAGTGGGCATGTTCACACCTATTCATCCTTGTATACTCCTGCAGAGCAGAATCCAAGTTGCCATAGGAACATAGAGCAGCACATGTGGTAAGGGCTTGTTGGAGCAGGAATGGAGGTTGCCAAATGAGTATGATGGTCAAAAGAAGGTGGCTCACCTAGATTGTTGCACATTTTCTTATTTTTAGTCAAAACTTACTTCTGTGTAGATTTAACTGCTATAAGGAATTAGGGGGGCATTCCATCTGCACATGTGAGAACAGCTTGGAGGATGCATCCATTTGCAATGTTCTTTTATTGTCAAGATGGATGTGACATTTTATACTTTTGCAAAGGGGCAAACATTAATACTAAGATTACGCATTCATTACAACCAAGAACAAAGCCTCCCATGGTGACGCATGGCTTCCAAGGAGAACCCTGTGGGATTAATAGGTACTTAACTATGGTCCAAATAAGGGCTGCCTCACTCTATCTTGTCTTCCCCAGTCTCTCTCCACCTTAGCCTAGAGTTCCATAAACCCTGAGAAGGAGAAGGTCACTAGAGATTGGCAAGCCCCTAATCTCTAGAATCTGAGTGACCAGTGGTGAGGCCAAAAAGGAAACCAACTTATTTTTCGTACTCCCTCTGGCGTCTTTTAGGTGGATCCTAGTCTGGGGTACCACAAGAATATAGATCCCAGGATCTGTTGCTTTCAAAACGCCCAGTTTTCACTCAACGTATTTCCTAACACGTCTTCTACACCTCACCCCCATGTTGTTTCTTTCCTTACCCTTCCTTCTACACTCCTCCCTTCTTTTCATCCCATTTTCTTCTTTCTCTCTTTCTGTCCTTTTCTCTCTGTCAGTCTAATGTAATTCCACCTCATTTCTACTCCTACTATCCCCCTGCACTCTACTACTATCTACTGCCTTATCTACTATTCTCCACTTCCACTACTTTACACTACTCTCCAATTCCAATGCTCCATACTCCCACTTCTGCTACTCTCTATGCACCATTTCCATCATTCTCTACTTCATCCTCCCCACTCCAACTCCACTATTTAACACTCAATACTACACTCAACCCCTCCTTCTCTCGCAGTCATCCTCCTTTCACTCTCTCAATAACTTTTCTCACTCAGCCTCACTTATTCCCTACACTCCCTCTTAGTCTTACTCACACACCTTACTCACCACACATGCACTCTCAAACCCAAGTACCACTTTGTTTCACCAACCAATATCACCGTTTGAATACACTTTCTGTAATTCTCTTCCACCCTTCCCTCCACAATCCTTCCTCTGTCTGATCTCTTGATCTGCCTTCTCATACCTTGATCTTATCCAACAACCCACATGCACCCGTTCTTCATGACCACTACAATCTTCCTTCTCCCACCTCCATTGGCTCTCAGCCTCAACTAGTTTTCTGGGTCAACCATTCCCATGCTCTTTGCCAGGTGGCAGATTACAGAGAAAGAACACCATAAAGTACCCTTTAAGCTATTGCCCCTTTTCGAATGAGGGTCACCAGATTTTTGAAATAGTGGTTGCTGCTAGCAAAGTCAGTTTCAGAGTCGGTGCTTGGTGGTGGATGGGGTGATTGCAAGTGATACTCTGCAACTGCAACCAAGCACAAGTGTGGGGGCACAGACAGGGGCACTCCCAACACCCTCATGCCACATTTGGGGCAGCACTGGATTTGGAAAATAGCCTAGTAGGTCTCCTGCCCCAGGTTGAGATTTTTCCTCCCCACCCCTTGATAGGATCAGTTGTCTGACACTGTCAAACAATTCCACCCTTTCTCCTATGTCCACATCTTTTCTGGGGCCTCTGGATACCTGTGGGTACCATAGAAAGTCTATATTTGATTGTTCTGAACAGGCATTATGTTCTCCTGTGTAGGGCCTGTGGCCATCTGAAGATGTCAAGCTCAGTGTTCTTGTTCCACACCATCCATACCACTGTGGCATGTTTGCAATTAGCTTGAACTGGTGTACGATCAAGGAATAAAATATGCAATGTATGGCCCATTTGACAGCCAGATACTCCAATTCTATCACCAGATAGTTGTTGTACCTAGGGAAGAGCTTGCAACTGATGTACAGTATTGGTTTTTCTTGCCTGTGTTGGGTCTGTGCCAAGACTGCCCCTAAGCACTAACGATGAAACATTGGTTTGGATTCAAAATTCTTGAGAAGTCGGGCATAGCCAACACTGTGCTTTTGCAAAGTTGGGTCTTCAATCTTTCAAAAGCTGTTGTGTCTCTTGGTCCAAGGGTACAAGGTTGGGATGGGTCTTGGTAAGTTTGTACATTAATAGTGTTGCTAATTCTGAGAAATTGGGGATTAGCCTTATGTAGCATCCCACCATCCTCGTAAATCCTGTATGTCCTTTTTGGTAGTGGGGGCACTCTAAATGGCCTCCACCTTACTCTGAATGGGCACCACAAATCCAGTCCATATGTTGGACGCCAAGATATTTCAAGCATGATTGGGCCATTCATCATTTTGCTGGGTTGGTCGTGAGGGAGCCCTTTCTCAATTGATCAAGAACCGATGCTGGTGTCTCAGATGATCCTCCTTTGTCTTGCTATACACAGAGATGTCATCTCGACAGGACCCAGCAACAGCCCAACGTGAGTTGAGGATGCAAAACATTAAATATTTGGAATGTAGTGGGAGCTCCATGGACACCAACTGGTAGAACTGTAAATGTGAAAAGTCCTTCAAGTTTTGAAAACACAGCTGTCTGCTTCACATCTTCATTCAGGGCAGCCTAGTAATATCCTTTATTGAGGGCCAATGTTTTAACTTTGCACCTCTTTTGGTTTCTACCTCTTCATATATGCAGCATGGGGTAGGCATCAACCGGCATATTTAATGTAATCAAGAATTAATGCAAACGTGGAAGCAATTTTCAGGTGACCAATACAATAGGAGAAGACCAGTCAGTGTAAAAGCTTTTGATTTCTCCCAGGTCCAACATTTTCTTAGCCTCTTCTCTCCCTTTTTTGGCCCCAGGTAGATGGCATGGTTTCAATATAATTACTCTTCTGGGTGGTGTTTAGATCTTATGTGGGTGGTAAGGAGTAGCACCATGCGTTTGACCCCTATGTCAAATACTGTTAGCATGGCTTCTCTATTGCAGGCTTTCTCCAGGTGGATGTAGGCTGTTTGAAGATGTGTTCTTACCATAATTTGTACTTACTCATGTATTCCCAGGTATTTTGTACCATTTGGTGATCACTGGTTTGTTGATTCTCATGCCCTTCCCACTCTTCTCTAATGATATCAAGGCAATCCTGTGAGTTCTGACCATACACCAACTAGAAAAGAACAAATACTGTGGATGATATGATCAAAAAGCAAAAAGAGATCATGGGATTAAATGGCCCATTTCTTTACATCCTCAGTGACTAGTTTCTCAGGATGTGCATCAGTGTTAAAACTCTCAATCAACCTGTCCATGTGTGGGTGATCAATGTTCTGAGGGTTATTGATCTTCATGAAGTCTTTCATTTCACCCACCAACTTGGACATGAAACTGCTCTGCTGGTCGTTGTATATTTCCATATGGAAGCTGACTATGGTGAAGAACCGAATTAGCACTTTAAGTCTAGCTTTAGTGTTGTTGCTCTACAAGGGACATCTGGTTGCATAATGTAGAATTAGACAGTGTACTTGTTCCCTGCTCTGGAGATCTCCAGGGGGTTCCACAATAGTCATAATGATTCTAAAGAATGAATTCTCATTGATAGGCAATGGTTGGGGGGGTCAGCTCTGGCTACATAATCTGGCAAAGTCTACTTGAAAATGGGGTAGATAGAGCAGAACTTTTTGGTCTGATCATGTTCTTTTGCTTTTCTTCTAGGCCCAGATTACCAGCTGTCAGACTGAAGTGAGCTTACTCTATCACAGCCTTCCGGAATGGCATAGGGACCAAGAGTGTTAATAATTGGTGCTTTCCCCAATTGGGTTTATGTCCACTATGTACAGGAGCCCCTTTCTTTCAATAAATGGGGTGGGGGTCTTTGGGTCTGGCTCTCAGCTTTAGATACCAAGTTTTTACAAGGCTGGTCCAGAAGGGTATCCATTCTCTGAGCTTCTGCAAATTGGCAACAAATGAGCGTCCTGATTTCCGGTTCACTGCGAGCAACATTTCACTACCTGATTTCTGGCTAGTGGTTTGCATGATCCAATCTCTGCCACAAAAATCTCTGAATGCGGTATTCCTGAAAGGCAGGAGACAAAGCACTGTCCTGCATGTTGTATGGCAGGTATGTTGTGAATGCAAGTGGTACTCTGCAACTATAACCATGCACAAGAAGGCACACTCTTATCCCTCAATCTCCCTTCAAAAATTGATCAAAACATGTATTCATCCTACAATGTTTTGGTGTTCTCCTTTGTCAGGTACAGTATGATGTCTTTCTCAGTGGCTTCTCCTCTCATTTCACTCGTTACAATGCAGCAATTTAAAAAAAAAAAAACATGATCAACTATGGTTGTCTTTGGGATGTGGAATGAATGCAATCTTGAGAATTGTCCTGGTTGGCTAGTTCAGCTGGTGTTGTCACTGATGTTCAATCCTTCAGGATGCAATGATTTCAAACAGTAAATCCAGAAGTTCGCTCTGGAGTCCAAAAGATCTTTTCTAAAGACAAGCTCCACAGGGAAAATCCAAATGTCTGGCACGGAGTGGTCAGAAAGGTTAAAGTCAGTGGTCATGATGGACTGTCGCAGTTAGAGGTCGGTATGAATTAGGACCCCAGGTTTGTGAGCATTATTTGTATGTTTTATTTTTATTTATTTATTTTACATACAGGAGGTACAATGCTCTTTTTATCGTAAAAGAATGTACAATTGATAAGAAATCAGATTTTACGGGAAGCATTGATCTTCTTACAAAGGGGTGAGTTTGAGGGACATTCTGCCAAGGTTGTGGAAGGAAGTAAATGGAACAGTCGCCAGGGACAAAAGTAGACCTACATAGATTGAGGACAATGAACATTGGACATTTTTAAGTGCAGGGAGCCGGTACAGTCAGATGTTTCCTGGATGTGTCCATGATGGGTGAAGTGCTAGAGTGGAGGTTGAGGAAGTGAAGGACAGAGATAGGTTTGAGGCAGGGAAAAATGTCAGCTAGCAGGCAGGTGAGAGTGCAGATTAAGAGGGTAACTCAGATGCACAGAGATAGGCCTTTAGTTTGGTTTTGAACAAATCCATGTTGACTGTTTCTCAGATGTCCTAGGGCAGGGAATTCCATTTAAGTGGAGCAATATGAGAGAAGGAGTGGAAGTGAGAGGAAGCACTGGGAGGGTGAGGACATACAGGGATAGTCAAGAAAGCTTAGTTGGGGAGACCAAAGAGGATACTGGCATGGTAGTCCACTTTAGAGAAGATAAGAGTCTTTAAGAGATGCTTGGCTGTGTTGAAAGGAAGGAGGTGCCTGATTTTCCTAATATTTAGGATGTTGAGGTGAGATGCTGCTCCATAAATGACGCTGAGGTTTCTAGCAAAAGACAAGTAGAGGAGAGTGTCAAGTGGGAACTGGATAGGCAGAGATGAGAGAGAGCGTTTGGCAGTGAAGAAGAGCACCTCTGTTTTAGTAGAGTTTAACCTCAGAGAGTGTGAAGCAATCCAATATTTAATGTCAGAGAGAGTTGGATATTTTGATAAAGAGATCAAAAGAGCGATCAGGAAAAGGGAAGTAGAGTTGGCTGTCATCCACAAAGAGTTGGTATGAGTACCCAAAGGAGGAGATTAGTGCCCCAAAAGCAGAGATGTAGAGTGATAAGAGGAGCTGACCCAAGTCAGAGCCTTGTGGAAAACCAACAATTAGAGGAGTGAGTTAAGAGGTGTTGTTGCTCCTTGAAACAGAGAATTGACGAATTGTAAGGTAGGATCCAATCCAGGCAATTGCTTGATCACAAATCCCAAGATGAAAGAGAGTATTAAGGAACCTCTTGAATTGGTTGAATTTTAAAAGTGTGTAATACATATTTTTGATTGTATGTATCTATTGTGTTAACATGAACATTAACTTTTGCTTAGCAGCAGGAATGAAATTGGGCACATTTATGAGAGCATTTTCCATGGAGTGACAGGAGTGGGAACCTGATATAGAGGGTCTCAAAGGCTATGAATGTTTGAGAAATTGGGAAAACAGTTGAACACAATGCTTTTGAGCATTTTAGAGTAGTGTGGAAGGAGAGACACTGGGCAAAAGTTAGCTGGTAGGTTTGGAGTGGGATGACTGTGGCAGTTTTGAAAGCAGAGGGAAAGCAAGCAGAGTCAAAGGACAGGTTGAAGGGTTCTGCTAGGTGAGAAGCCACTAAAGGGGCAACAGGCTTTACTAGCTGAGGAACAAGAGGGACTGACGGGGCACAAAAGAGGTTAGCCATCATAATTAGAAATAGCACTTCATCAGTATTGGTGTGACAAAATGAGAGATAGAGGCATGGGATGATGGAGTAGTAGTCAGAGTGTAGATTTGCAAAGGAGATACTATGAGGAAGGTTCGGAGAGAGAGGGTTAGGTAGAATTCCCTTTTCACTCTATCAAGAGTGGACTTGAGAGCGTTCAGCGCAGAGAGGTAGATTTGCAGGTCCTCATGCATATAAATGGGGTGACACATGGCTGAGAATGCTGAGACACAGGGGTGAAAGTAAGCAGTGGGAAGTGAGAGGGGAATGAGTCATAAAGCAGGGTTTGGAAGTTGGAAAAGGTAGTTTTTGTGTAAGAGGCATTTGGTGTGAAGTAGGAAAGTGGGAATTGTAGGTCAGAGAGAAAGAAGGGACTGGCAGAATGTTCACATTTCCTTTTAGCAATAGGCGAAGCAAGTGGTGAGGAAAGGTCAAAGGGTGGAAAGGAGATGGTGGTGAAAACAATAGATTGATCGGATAAGGATCTTGTGACAGTAGTATTAGTGGCTGAGAGATAGGTCGAGATGAATGAGACATCCAAAGAGTTACCTGCTGTGTGGGTAGGGAGGGTATGAATAGAGTGGGGAGCGTGTCACTAAGGAAAGACTGAAGTTCAGATTTCTGAGAAGTGGTTGGAGAGGGAAGGGTTGAGTCACCTAAGAGAATGAGGTGATGTGTAGTGGAAAGAGAATCACAGAGTTTCCCAAAATCACCAAAGAATGGGCCAGTGGGGCCAACAGGGTGATAGATGGAGTAGATCTGAACGTAGGAAGGCAGAGCAATAGTAGCGAAGGTGTATTTAAAAGAAGTAGGAAACTATGTGGCGATGGAGATTTGTGAGTCATTGAAGTGAGAAGAGAGTAGGTGTCCAACGCCTCCACCTCTGCCAGTCAGTCGAGAGGAGTGAATGAAATATAGTTTGCAGTCATGCAGGGCCACAAGAGTTGCAGTATCAGATGGAAAAATCAAGGTTTCAGTGATAGCAAGATGGTCTAGGGCAGGGGAGCAGTAGGGGAGTAAAGGTAGTCAGTGATGAAGGACGTTTTGTTGCATACAGACTGAGCATTCCAGAGTGTAATGTTCAGTTGATGTGGTAAGGAAAAATGTGGTGAGTTGGATAGGTGGTAGATGAGTTTTGGTTAGCTTGTCAGCTTTGTTCTTTGGAAGGAGGTGGAAGAAAGAGGTAGTAGTGGGAGTTTCAAGTTTTATAATAGGGATCGAAAAGGAGGCCATTTCAGCATGATCAGCGAAAGCGTAGAGAGAGGTGAGTAGGAGGAGCTGCAGGAGTGAATGCATTATTGGTGAGTAGCACATTTTGGAGAGCCAGTACAGTAATTAGCAAGCTTGGGGTACTCACAGGTGCAGGTGTAAGCAAACATATTGCTCTCAATATGCAGGAGAGCAAGAAGGTCTGGTGGGATTATAAGCTTGGAGAAATATGGAGAAATATGACTTCAGTTTTTGAAAAGTTAAGCATGAGGCAGCAGAGAATCATATACAGACAGATTGAAGTGAGACCGTTGGTAATCTATTCCAAGAGGGTTGGATGAAGGTGGGAAAGATAAGAAGACTTGAATGTTGTTGGCAAAGTGCTGATAGTGAAAGCCAAAGAATGTGCTAAGCCTTCCTAGGTCAAATATATATTGGGTGTAGCGCAGAAGTCTGATGACTGATTCTTGGGGGACAGAGAGGGGGGTGGGAGTAGATAGTTCTGAGAGTTTTTGAAGGACCAACCTTCCAGGTAGGAGGAAATCTAAGTTAGAACAGATTTCTAAAACTCAAAGACAAGGAAAGTGAGGAGGAGTGGTTGACAGTGTTGAAAGTGGCAGAGAAGTCCAAAAGGATGAGTATAGAATAGAGTTTTTGACATTATGGGCATCAGAGAGAAAGTTTGAAACATGAATGAGTGCAGCCTCTGTGAAGTGTTAACTTCTGAAACCACATTGGATTTGTTCTCTCCGGCCATTATCCTCAAGCTACTTAGCAATCCGGTTAAAGACCACCTGCTAAATGACAAGTGAATAATGCTCAAGGAAGCAGGAAACTGGGCAACAATTTACAGGAACATTTGAATAAGCAGACGTTTTCTTTAAAAGGCTTAGTAGAGTTGAAGGTTTGACATCGGCAGGTAAGAGTCCAGCAGAGAGGTTAAAGAGCTCTGTTAGATAAGGGCAAGTGATTGTGTCTAAGTCTTTTACTATTTGAGGAGCCAACAGGGTGATAGGAGGGCAAAATAGTGTGCTGCTGTAAACGATGGGTGATAATTTCATAGGAGAGGTAGGGAAGATGTAGTTTTGAGTAGAAGCAATAGGGGAAAGATGAGGCAGAAGGAAGAAGGAGGAAAGAGAGAGAGAGAGATAAAGAAATAGCGAGAGAGAGAGAGAGAGAGAGAGAGAGAGAGAGAAAGAGAGAGAGAGAGAGAGATAGAGAGAGAGAGAGGGGAGGACTGAGACTGTTGCACATTTTTAGAAGTTTATGTGGAAAGTAGTGAGTGAAGACATTAGAAAAAAAGTGAAGAGTGAATGGGTTTAAGCTTAGGAGATGTGAGCACATTTTGGAGGGTAGAAGGTTTGATTGCAAAGAAAGGAGATTGGCTTCATAAAGTAGAAACATTTGGTAGATCCCAGTGCACAGGTGAGTACAGAAAGGGAATCATTGTAAGTGATGAGTAAGATGGGGGTCTGTAATTTGTTCCAGAATCATAGCTAATATTTCTTTCCCAAGTCTGGATATCAGAGCCAATCCAGGGCAGAGGACAGGAACAGGAAGGTGTGACTGTGTGTGCAGGATATATTTGGTTAAAGGAAAAAATATCTGCATAGTGCCAGTCAGACAAATCAGAGACAAAAGAAGAGGTATGAATAGGTTAGAGACACGAGAGTGGTCACAACATCATTAAGGAAAGGGCCAATAGACTCATTATTGAATTTTGTTTTTTGTTTTTTTGATTCTTAAGGTACACTTCATGCTCCCAATTTACCATGCTTTTGAACAGCGAATCCTCTATTTTATCCTATCTTTCTTGCTGGGTCTGAGAATATCTTCCTGTTAATGCCTTTCTTCAGGAATTGAATTTGCTGCATTATTTTTTAAACTGTTCTCTTGGCTAGAGAGCCAATTTGTGTTGATAACTGCTCTCACAAAGGCATTTGGTACCAGACAGTCTCTTAGGGAGTCACTTTTGTTGTAGGTAATGGAAACATGGGATTCTAGTCTAGACTTAAAGTCCATGTCAGCAATGAAAGGATCACAGTGTCTATTTAAGATACTATTTACCACTTTAAAGGTCTAATTATAGATGGTTATGAGTCAAGTTGTGTCATCAACAGTACAGAAACCACTATCTTCTGTACGCATGGTTGCTTCTTCTTTTTGTTTTTGTTCTCACTGTTAGTGACCAATAAATCAGTTTTATGGATTATATATATATAGTTCTTCCTGAATCAAATATACATGCCATACAGAATGAACTATTTAAAAGTACTGGGGTGCCTGTTGGCATTAGATATGCCATTACTAGTGCTGGACAAGCTTTTTGTAAACTGTCTCACAAAATTTTGGAATCACTTCACAATGATTTCAAGCATCTTGTGACTCGAATCACAGGATCTTTCAAGGTTGGGCAACTGCTCTTATCTTGAGATGCCTCAAAAAGCTTCAAATCAAAAGCAGCTTTAATTGGTTTGAAGTGTTTGTTTTCACTTGGCTCAATCATTTACACTCTGTGTAGTCCACTCTGTCTAGAGATGTGGCTCAGCTGGATTTGAGACTCTTTGTCATAGACTCATGTAGGTGCACATAATATTCACCTATTAAAGCTACTCCAATTTAAATGTTAATCCCCCCCTACCTACTAGTCTACCCATAACATTGTTTCATTTTTTCTAAATATTTTAAAAAAAATAGAAAACAATCCTAAATATTCTAACCTTCCAAAAATAAAAATACATATTCTTTTTCTGAGGGACAAGAACATAAAACAAACAACACCTTATCTATAAGGAGGGACCTTTAAATATTCAATGTACTGCTTTCTTTTGTAAATGGGATAGCCCTTTGGCATTATAAAGGAGCTTCTTTGAACCGTCAGCTTTCAAGCAACAGCTTTCGTACAAGGGAAGATGCTTCACTTTTCAAATAGCAGCTTTTACAAGGGATATCTCATAACACATTTCTAAGGAGCAGCTTTGGTACAAATTATGACCCTCAATTTTTCAAGGAACAGCTTTCATACAATTGATAACCTTTAATTTTTCAATGAACAGCTTTCATACAAGCGCTGACCCTTAATTGTTAATGTTGCATCTTTTGTAGAAGGAATCCCTCTTAATTATTCAAGTAGCATCTTGTTTTTGTACATGAAATATACCTTAAAATGTTTTCAAGGAAAAGCTATCATACAAGAGATGATATTACATTTTTCTAGGAGTGGCTTTCATACAAAGGATGACCCCCAATTTTTCAAGCAGCAGTTTTCGTACTGGGATTATCTTTAATTTTCCATAGAACAGGTTTTATTCATACCAGAATGTCCCTTAAAATGTATTCCAGCACCATCTTTTGCACAAAGGATGCCACTTAGTTTTTAAAGGAGCTGCTTTCCTTTCATACAAGGGATGTCTTTTAACAAATGCATGACCCTTATTTTGTTAAGGAACCACTTTCATTTGTTCAAGGGATGACCCTTAACAGTTTTCCAACTCAATAGGGCTTTTTAAGGCTTGTCCATACCTAAATAAACCCATTACCAAATCTCCCAACCCCGCCTCCCACTCAACTACTCTAACTGCATTAGCACTTTCAAAATGTCCAACGCCCCTGTCTCTCTGAAAGATACTCAAGACTGCAGGAAGGCCAACCACCCAGATCAAAGTTGGTTTTCGGGCAGTATGTTATGCGCATATGTAAATCTTCTGTTTCTGTGGGGTTCTTAAAGGTAATGGTTTAATGGTTTGTGAATTGTTGCCTCTATTGTTTTCATTTAGTTTTTGTTTTAATTTGTTTTCCAGAGTTTGTTTGTTTGTTTGTTTGTTTATTGCATTTAGAGTGGTCTGCTTCCACTTTGTCATCTGGCCTCATTGTAATGTGCCTCTGCCCCTAATCTGATGCCTTCGATCCTTATGCAGACAATTTATTTTCACTAATACAATACCTTCTTTGACATTCCGTGGCAGAGTCATTGGCCCTCACTAGGAGTTTGACGGTAGCCCACCGGCGCTACCGCCAAGTTAGCAGCAAACTCTTCTTACCGTTGCCAGCACCCGATATCCCAGGACATTACGGGGGCCGGCAATGTCAGTAAATTCCTCTTACTTGGAATCCCATAGATCTTTACGAAATGGGGACTACTGAAGCACTGGTAACACTTCTAATTTTGCTGGTGCTTCAGTAATTTTTCTGCCAGTAGCGGCCTGAACTCCTGGCAGGTTGAGCCTGCTGGTTGTTCACTGCCCCCACTGGCAGACTCAGAGTAATCTGGTGCGGAATAAAGGCCAGAGCCGGTAATACCAATCATTTTACCAGCATTCTTTCCGGACCGGGTTACTCGTAATGACCCCCATTGTCTTGTGAGTTAATGTCACTATATAATGCAGCCTTAGAATCTGTTTCTAGTGTTCATGTCCATGTTTCTTTTGCTAGTTGATCTGCAAGTGCTTGCCATGAATTATTATTCTTAGGATTTGCCTTTGTTTTTCTGTTTTGCTCTCCATATCATTGGCTAGAGCTCCGGATGCAATTTCTTTCTCCAAATTATATAAACTAATTTGCTACACTCATTTCTTCTGTGCATATTTGAACAATATGTCCACTATTCTGTCTGTTTATGTCTGTTTATGTAGGAGTCATTCGGCCTCATTACAGCTGTGCCGCCCAGTAAACATGCAAAAAATATATGCCAGAAATAGGCATTTTGACCGGACCGGCCCTCTCCAAGCCTTCCAGTAGGGACAATGAACTACTGGCAGGCCTTACCTGCCAGGAGTTCAGACAACACCTGCCAAGGAATTGCCCCAATCACAAGCACGGGTACCACCTATTGGACTCCATCCAATGGGAACTTATCACCATTGCCGGGCCACATAAGATCCCGCTAAAACCGGGATATCGGGCACCGGTATTGGTAAGGCAAGTTTTCTGGTAATCTGCCAATACGAATGGTGGGTTACTGGCAAACTCGTAATGAGGGCCATAGTTTCAGGTCTGAGGCATCCGGCACACATTTCAATCTTATGTGAACTTTTCATCACCAGTCATTTATTGATTTGACGTTTTTCAAAGTCATTATCATCGGTTTGGCTATTTTGGGACTCTACACCCAATGTGACTGGTTTCTTACTGGTTTGCAGTTGATTTGTAAGGTCTCCTCGAGTAATCTTGCCACTGCAGTGGCTCAGGTGGCCTACCAATCCTGTACCATCCTGATTCTCAAGCCAACAGCAAAGATATGATCAACGTTTGCCTTCTGATTTGTTGAGTCCAGTTTCTCCTGCACATGTAATGTACAATGGGCCTCATTCCGGGTTTGGAGCTAACCATGGAGTAATTAGCTCCATGGTTGCCTCCGAAACCGTCCCAAATCCGGCCTGGTGAATGGAGTAATTACCGGTCCATTCCAGGGTTGGAGGGACCGGTAGTTCCCCATTCACCTTTTGCCCTTACCCATTCCCATTTCTGCCCCATAGGGCTCAATGGGAATGGGGAAGGAGGTAATTACGGCACCGTAAATTACGGTACCGTAATTACCTCCGAAGTACCTTTGCGGGTCCCGTACTTAACTCCTGCTAAAAGCGGAATACGGAGGTAAGGGATTACCGGCATCGGCACCCTTACCGGTGCCGGTAATTCCTTACCTCCAACCTCGGAATGACCCCCATTAATGTCTTTGATGCTTTTGTGTGGGAAGTCAATATTTGTATATGTCCTTAAACCATAGCAGGGCTGGTCATCATCTGCCTATGTCTTTGACCGCTTTAAATAGATGCAACTGTGGTAAACATGGTGCTATGATTAAATGAGTTTAATAGTCCAATAAATAAAACATGTCATTAATAACATTTTTTTTTTTAAACTTCTTGAAGGGACGATAAGGTTGCAGTGCAAAACATCAAAACCAAACAAAAGAGATGGTCATGGTTTCTGAATCAACTTAAACTATGGCACTTCCATCACAAAACAACATGAAATGAGCCACTGCCATGCACTATTCACACACTTTTTGAGGGCCTCATTACAACCCAGGCGTTAAGGGGTTAACGGCGCCGTAAAAGGTGTCAGCGCTGTTAAACCCTTAACGCCTGATTACGAGGTCCCTTTGCGGGTTGCACTTTAACGCCTGCTTTTAGCAGGCGTTTAAAAAAAGACCTGCAAAGGGACCTAGGAGCTAATTACGGCAATGTAATTTACGGTGCCGTAATTAGCGCCTTCCCCATTCCCATTGAGCCCAATGAGGCAAAAATGGGAATGGGGAAGGGCCATGGTGGCATGGGGAATTACCACCCCACCAACCTTGGAATGGGGTGGTAATTCCCCATTCCGCCATGGCGGACTCCGGCATGGACCATGGTGCTAGTAGCACCATGGTTTAGCGCCAGAGTCCTAATGAGGCAATGGCCCTCATTACAAGTCAGGCGTTAAGGGTTTAACGGTGCTGTCGGCGCCGTTAACCCTTAACGCCTGATTCACACTTTAACGCCTGCTTTTTGCAGGCGTTAAAGTCCAAGGTGCTAAGCGACCTTGGTGCTAATTACCGCACCGTAATTTACGGTGCCGTAATTAGCGCCTTCCCCAACCCCATTATGCCCTATGGGGCAAAAATGGGAATGGGGAAGGGCAAATGGTGAATGGGGAATTACCGCCCCACTCACCTTGGAATGGGGCGGTAATTCCGCCATCCACCATGGCGGAATCTGGCATTGACCATGGTGCTAATAGCACCATGGTCCACCGCCGGACTTGTAATGAGGGCCAATGGGCCTCATTCCAACCCAGGCATGAAGGGGTTTACGGCGCCGTAAACGGCGCCGACCCTTAACGCGTGATTACATGGTCCCTTAGCGCCATTGTGAGTTTAACGCCTGCTTTTTGCAGTCGTTAAAATCCTTGGCGCTAAGGGACCTTGGAGATAATTACGGCATCGTAATTTACGGTGGCGTAATTATCTCCTTCCCCACTCCCATTATGCCCTATGGGGCAAAAATGGGAATGGGGAAGGGTAAATGGGAAATGGGGGATTTACCGCCCCACTCACCTTGGAATGGGGCGGTAAATCCACCAACCACCATGGCGTAAACATAGTTTACGCCATGGCGGTAAAGGTACGACCCAGGCGGTAACTTTCCGCCTGGGTCGTAATGAGGCACAATGTGTTTTGTGCGTGTTGGCCCTCACATGAAATATAAACAATCAGAAGAAACATGCTTTGTTTTGCCTCCAACGTAGAATTTAAAGAAAGCATACATTTGTTTGTCTTTTCTTACATGTAATGTAAACAAACCATACATATTGCTGGTCCTCAGATGAAAAGTAAACAAACTAGAATCACTTTTTTGGCATCGGGTCTTTTTTGTTGTTGACATCTTATTGCAGGTTTTCTTACGTGCATATCATTTCAATTGGGATACATGGTGCTTTGAGCTGTTCATGTCGTTGTGAGTTATGGCTGTTTTATGATGCTGGTGGTGCAGTTATGGTAGCATGGTCCCAGGAATTCCCTGGAAGCTTCTAGCCCCCTAGTGGGGCACCTGGCCAGTGACTGTGAAAATGGTCAGTGGTCACTGTGCACCTTCAAAAGGGCACAAGCAGTGGCCTTTCTGAAGTGGATAAGGGTGAGGGTCTTCCTCAAAGGAGTACAAGGATGAGTAAGGGTAAAATGACCTACTCCGCCCTCGCACCTCTACAAACCAAAGCACAACACATTTATAAAGGTAAAACAGGGACAATCAAGTGATATACCTCCTTCGCCTTTTGTGGTAACGCAGGCCGAGGAAAGGCTATGCTCTCAAGGTGGTGTGAAGGTGAAGCAGTAGTGACCCAAACAACACAAAAGATCAGTTGCAGAATGATTGGTCCTGGTCCACAGCACTGGTCACTCCTGATGGTCCCTGGAGGGGACCGATCTTCCTTCTTTCTTGGACAGCTCCTTCTTCACCCCCGGAGTAGGGCTTTGGAAAGAGCAACTGACCCAAAGGAAGTCCAGGGGAGAATGTTCAGAACGTCTTTTCAGCCTGAAAGGATTCTTGAGGAACTGGGGGTATTTGGCATAAGGGGTGCAAGACTCTGGGCCTCATTACGACCCTGGTGCTAAGGGATTACTGGTACCGGTAAGTGTACCCATACCGGTAATCCCTTAGCGCCTGATTACGAGGTCCCTTTGCGGGTTCCCACCTTAACGGTTGGTTTTACCAGTCGTTAAGGAATAGACCCGCAAAGGGACCTTGGTGCTAATTACGGTACAGCAATATGTGGTACCGTAATTACCGCCTTCCCCATTCCCATTATGCCCTGTGGGGCAAAAATGGGAATGGGGAAGGGGCATGGAGGAAGGGGGAATTACCGCCCCGCCAACCTTGTAATGGGGTGGTAATTCCCCCTTTCTCCATGGCGGGATGGTAAGTTACCGGCATGGACCGTGGTGCTAATAGCACCATGGTCCTCCGCCTGGGTCGTAATGAGGCCCTCTGTCTTTTAAGGGTGTATGTCCTCAGGTGATTGCTCTAAAGCGAGCCTGCTTTAAGGGACCAATCCATGCTCCTGGCTGGAGTGGACCTGGCCCTGTTTATTTTGCACCCAAACTGCTTTGTTCCAGGGGAAGTGGAGGAGACAGGAAAGGGAAAGAGAGAAAGTGAGAAACTAGATGGTGGAAGGCTTCTTCCAGTATCCAGAACAACCTGCCTATCCTTCTCCAGCCCCCTTCCCCTCCTACAGATAACAAAGAACTTTGGTTATGCAACACCCAGGTATGTGGCTACTCCTCCTGAATGGGTGTGCTTCTTCAATACCTAGGACCAAGACAGCTGCCTGCTGTGCAGCTGTCTCTAGGGGAGGGGATTACCATCCCTCCCAAAGAGAATTAAAGAGAGGACGGTTCCTCTGAGTTTATGTCCTGCCGTGTGGCAATATCAGCCCATGTAACCAGAATACACATTCCTTTCCACCGCAGAGCTGACTCACAGGAGCTGACACTTGTGCAATATGAATTGGGAGGTGGTGGCCATGATCATAAGCCTCTCCGTGCACTATGCCTAAACTGATACACAGCTTAATTTTAGCGATGACCCTGCGATGGATATGGCCTTCAAACATGCCTCAAGGTCTTCATAGTCTCAGATAATGGACACTGGCATGACCTGGGGCCACTATGCCCTGTCAGAATAGCTAATGGCCATGGCCTGTGGCTATCCCAGCAGCTACTGTGCCCACATGTCTTTTAGCCATGCCCCAAGCCCTTTGCAGTCCCAGGAAGTAACCCAATAGTGATGGTGATTCACAGGCTATGAAGCATGTCCAGGAACCAATGATGATCCCTAACCATCTTGTTGGTCATAGGACAGCTGAAACCGAGAACATTATTTTAGAAATAATGTGGGGCATATTGTATCTCACTGGAATCATGCCTTGCCTTCACTTCACTTGGTCATACCCTAGAGGTGTCTGATAAGACCCTTTTTAAATTGTTTACAGCCTGGGGCCCTACCGGTCCTTGAAAAATGTTCACATACCGTGATTCCTTCCTCTCCAAAATTATATTATATCCATGGGAAAAACATGTCAAAGCATACTTTGTTATAACTCTTGCCCTCCCCTTGAAGAAGCCACACAAAATGTGTCTTATTTTTGGGAGGTGTCCTAAAGATTTCTCGAACAGTGTATTTAAAAACCAGCTAAAAATAGCTGTTCCTATGGAGAAGGTAACTTGCAGAAAGCTACAGATGGCTATTGCTGACCTGTAATGTGTGTGTGTGTTTGTGTGTGTGTGTGTGTGTATAGGCATGCACATCTACAAAACACACACACACATATATATCATATATATATCATATATATATATATATATATATATATATATATATATATATATATGTGAAAATGAATGGGTTTGTGGCTTTGTGTATGTTCTTTATACAATTCCACTGTTTCACCAATCGGCACCACATTTTGCAGTCACCTGTTAGGAACCTGCAGACATTACTGACTATATGACATCTGGACACCCCCGTTCCTGGGTTTCAGCAAACGTCTCTAGATGCACGTTTCAAAAACCTTTATTTTGTGATATTGTAAGTTTGGGAGAATTCCTAACTGGCCCTAACTCTAGAATGGGAGTAGTCTCGACCATTAAACCAATAAAAAACAAGCCCTAGGCAGACTAGTCAAAATGAAAAGGGACTATACTAAACATAAACATGTGTAAAGGGAATATATGAAGGAAAAACAGTGTCTCAAAAGAAATGTCAGAATGGCTTAGGTAACAGCTCCCTACGCCACGTTCAGAAGCACGGGGTATCACAAGAGTTTCTTAAAAGCATTGGTGATTGGCACAGTTCTATCAATCTGGCACACTTTGGCTTGCTGGTACAATTCAACAGTTCAAGCTTGGGCTTCAAACTTTTGACAGTCCAACAAATTACTTATGCAAATGCACAGTTCAACTCTTACATGTACTTTACCACAATTGAACGCAGGCTTCCCTCCGCCGGGCTCAAGCCTGCCTTTCTTATCAAACTTGACTTTTGTAAATGCATGTCCTGTATGGGTTCCCTCTGCCGGGCTCAAACCCTCTTTTCTCTTTGTGCGGATTCACTTCCCCAAGTCCCTTCCATGCAAGCAGTTCAACACAGGCTTCCTTCTGATGTGTGCAAACTTGTCTTCTCTCTTTGTGGGGGTTCCCTTCCACAAAACAGTTCCATACAACTGTCACCTTACTTTACTTTCACTGTCAAAGATTTTCTAAACTGCAAGGGCTTTACATAGACCTCTCCATGACCACTTCGACCTTCCTTTAACCAATTTAACATTTTCATCAACTCCCAACACCAATGCCTCTTGGTACTTGTAGTTCCTTGGAATTATCCTGTCTTTCATTTGCCTTCTTGGCGTGCTTAAAGTTCCTACTTTGCCCTCTTGGTGTATTAAAGTTCATACACTCAGTTTACCATTCAATCAACTTTCATTCTTGATCGCAGTTACTTTCCTGCCTTCGCCTCTCGCTTTATCACAACTTAAAACACATCACAGAGACATTTGAATGTGCGATTCCGCCTCACGGGACCAATTTGTTACTTTGTATAGTCTCATTACAGTTCAGCCATTGCCTTTTCCACTACATGTTTATCGGAACACGAGCAGCCTTCAACAAAACCACCCTTTGTTGCCTTCAATAACTCACTGGACATGTTAATTTGGTTTCTTTCTTCACTGCCTTTCATGTAGCAGTCAATGCTGTTACCAATGCCTCCTCTGCTCCGCCCCAACTACATTGTTTACCCGAAAGGGAAGCGGGCCCCATTCAAGCACTTTGAAGGTAAATCCTTCTGTCGGTTTTGGAACGCTTACAGCTTTCCGAAAGTCTGGAATT
Organism: Ambystoma mexicanum; assembly: GCF_040938575.1. NCBI lineage: Eukaryota > Metazoa > Chordata > Amphibia > Caudata > Ambystomatidae > Ambystoma > Ambystoma mexicanum. The sequence continues at coordinate 112,890,289 of NC_090934.1, read as the reverse complement.
CTCGCCTGTCTCCGTCTCGTTCTCCACATATGCTGATCAGCCCCTTGGCCTACCAACCTCAATAGCCTGGCTTGAATCAGCCATGGAAGAGCTGCTCCTTCTCGTACCCAACCTCGTTCAGAGTGTGCCTGTGCTTGCCATTGTTTATCCTGACAGGGTGTGCTAACAAGTGGCAGGTGTGGGTAGTTAGGATTACGTGGCTGACTCTGCCTGATTTCATTAAAGGGACAGAGCCATTGAAAGTCATGAGAGTTCATGTTCCTGGCCTCATTCCTCATCTTCATTGGCTCAGTAGTGTAGCCAGTGTGAAGAGGGGAGGAATTATGGGAGCTGTAGTTCCCCATAAATAGGCTGGGATAGGGATTAGATGGGCAGTGAGAAAAGGGATATACCATGTCTCACCTTGAGGTGCTTCTACCCCACTCCCTGAGGACCCCCTTCACCCCACTCCCTGAGGACCTTCCCTCGCTTGTCCACCCCAGGCTAAGGATACAAAAACGATTGCCTTTCCCTGGCCAAAAGAGTACGGGATCCCCGGGGACCAGGTTGTGGAACACCCTTTGGTTTTTCAAAGAAAGAAGAACATTGTGCAGCCAGTCACTGTACATTTTGATCATGATCTGAACAGGATTCAATTTCATCATAGTAACATCCCTTAATGCAGGGATTCCAATTGTGAGGAGAACATCTTTACAATCCATGAGCGCTGCTCTGCTGAGGTTTAAGTAGTGCCTGATGTCGCTCTAACCCAGACCTTCAAGCCCCTCCAATAATTGATGATTGGTGATGCCAGTACGCAATGTCATGACAGACAGTGACACAATAAGAATGAGCTAGACTGACTGCCCCAAAATGCCAGTCTAGCCAAGTAATAACACATACCATGCTTGCTGTATCAAGATATCCAGAAAAAAGTCATGCCTCAGTAAGAAAGGGCTCGACTGGCTGCCCCACAATGTCAGTCTAGCCAAGAAATAGCACATATCAAGCTTGCGTTATCAAGATGCCCATAAAGAAAGTAATTTGACAGTAAGAAAGGGCTAGCCTGTCTGCCCCAAAATGCCTGTTAGCTAAGTGATGAAACATGCTATGCTTGCCTTATCAGAGATATCTAGAAAAAAAGGCATGCCACAGTAAGGAAGAGCTTACTGCCCTAAAATGCCAGGCTAACCAAGTAATATAATATTTAATACATGTCACAGTTAACATCACCAGAACACCAGAAATCCAGTCTAGCCATGTAATATTTTGTGGTTGCCTTCTTGATGCCCATAAACTAATGTCATGCCTGTCAAATGCCTATTGCACACATGCAAACACACACACACATACACACACACAAGCACAACCCCCACTCATACCCATTCACATGGACAGCATCAGGACCTTTCAAACCTTTACAAATAAACGGGACCTCAAGCCTCAGGGCGGCCCCCAGCACATTCCCCCATGTTAACAGTCAGCACTCAACAGTCTTGTAACCTGGACATTCATACATTTTCTCTATTTTCCTTCTGGGGTTTAAACTATGCGCCTTTCAGTGCTCTCATTACAAGCTGTGTTTTCTCTACCCATGGGATGTGCAGAAGTCTTATCACCTCATTGCCTTCTAACACTGGTTCCTCCACATCAGCCATTTTGTGACAAAGAAGGTTTTATAGCGCTTCAATGGGCATTTAGTGTTTAAGCTCCCTACTGGCTTGCCATCTCGTCATAATCTGCTGCTATTTACCATACCTTTTCTCATCATCGAAATGTATGCATGTCACAGGGGCCTCATATGGTTCTTGTCTAAGCAGGGGGGCCCCAAACATCATGTTGCAAAGGGCCCCCACACATCTTCAGCCGGGCCACCCATTCACCCAGTCACACAACAGCATAACATTCACAAACTTCACTGCACCCAGAACATACAATCATATAATGCATTATTTATCATTCATTTACAGACACAACAGTCAACACATATATGCCTGCACACACTCACACACACACATGTACTGTGTGCACACAGCACAATAACACATATACACAGTGGCACACATGCCATTGATCAGACAGGGCTTTAGAATGACATTTTGGACTATGTTGATATGATCTGGTTGAACTATAGAGCAGTGGCAGGACTGACACTAACACTGACAATAACCAATGCTTGGTGCTGCAATTTTAACAAAGGCCTGTTTTTTACTAATTCAGAGCATTTCATTGCTAGCACCTGCATACATTGTAGGCAATTCAAATCATGATGGGGACAGTACTTGCATGTTAGGGGAGTGATTTGCAGGCTATGCGGGACAGGCGACATTCAGTCTCACAGCAGTTCTTAAAGGTGTGTTTCTGACACACACCGAGTTAACAGCATTTAACATTTAAGCTGCACTAGAAAAGTCTCATTGGAATATGTAGAAGTTAGATGCATCCACACAAGAAAGTTCACCCCTCCTCCACATTTTTTAAAGTAAGCCCCTCCCATAATATTTGAAGGGTTAGCCCTCCCCTGAAATTCGTCCCTAGTTGCACACGTGACCAGGGCCATCTTAAGCACTTTTGGGGCCTGGGGCAAAGACACCTTTGGGGGCCCCCCACACCGAATCAAAGGTATGAATGGATCCAGAATATCTGGTCGCGCCCCACTCGTTGTGATCATAGCACATATATTGATATGCTGCCTCGCAGTCATCAACATAAGCATGTTACTCCCTTTCAGTCCCCTTACCTTCTTCATTCTTGCTGTTATCAGAAAGTTGAACAAGTAGCATTTCAAGGCCAACAGTCCAAGGGCCTCATTACGAGGTGGGCGGTAAGGGTTTACCGGCACCAGTAAGGGCACCGGTGCCGGTAATCCCTTAATTCCCTACTACGAGTTCCCTTTGCGGGTCCTTCCTTAACGCCTGGTTTTACCAGGCGTTAAGGACGGGACCCGCAAAGGATACCGGGGTCAATAACGGTACTGCAGTTTTTGGTACCGTTATTGCTGCCTTCTGGGGGCTCAAATGGGAATGGGGAATGGCTCTGGTGAATGGGGAATTACCGGTCCCGCCGACCTCGGAATGGACCGGTAATTGCTCCATCCACCAGACCGGAGTCGGAACGATTTTGGAGGCTAATAGCGCCATGGCTGCCTCCAACCTCGTAATTACCCCTCATGACTTGTGTTCTAGCATCAGTATCAGCCACAAGGAAGGCATGTCAGCCATAGCATAAATGCAGGACACAGTTTGCATGCAAAAGGTGCACACAATCCAGAATAGACAGAGGACTAAGATTTGCTACCTCACTGACTGCAAAAATGCTCAAGCAGGGATACAGTAGACCATTTGGAAGCAAAGAGAAATAAAGCTACACATACCACAGCATACATCTGTAGTAGATGACTATTAGAAGCTACCAGGAAGGTTTCCATATTCAGACAAACTGAGATTACAAGAGGGAAATGGTTTCACATAGTGTTGCCATTATAAAGAAAACATACCAAGCAGCTGTAGTGTGCTATAGACCAATGCTCACTATTATTATAGAGAAAGCAACAGTATAGCCAGTGAAACCACAAGTGAGACTTTTTTGAAGATCATACATTTAGAACGAAATCACTCTGAAGGGTGAGAATTTTGAAAGGTCTAGCGACTTCAATGGGATGCCCAAGATCACACATCAGTTGAGCAGTGAAGCTGGGATTTGTGCTCACTCAGCATTTTATGCACTTTACCACTTTCCTTTCCAGGTCTTACCATGAATCTAAATAATCCCATTTCATAGAACTGATTTGGAAAGTACACAAATCACATAACCCAATATGCTCATTTTGAAATACAAACCATTATAAGCATTTCATGCAAAGTGGGAATGATTCTGGCTTCACTGTTTCCATCGTCAAGCGAAGTATATAATTACCAGGGTACTGACTGATGTGATCTTAAAAGATTTCATCTGGGTTTCAATTTGTATTTTAAAGCTTTAAATACACCCAAAACACAGCTGAAACTTTTATTTATAAACATGCAGCACAACCCTTGATTTGTACAAAAGGAAAAACGTTTTTGTGTCAAATGAGCATACCTCAAAATACGCCTATCTGGTCCGTTCTCTTCTGACTAGAACCCCTGCCACTCAACTGGCCCACATAAAAAGAAATATCAGGTAATGGGCTAAACAAGGCCACCAGAATGTGAGCAAACCTTTCCACAGAATACAGCACAGTAATGTGAGTGATATAAGATTCGACCGGGATCACAGCATCGTCCGCTCACAACGCCAGGACACAAGCATGAACGCTTAGGTTCCACAGTCTTGAACTACTCTACCTTATCACCTCTCAGACTAACACTTATGCTCCTCATTAGAGGTGGCTGACTAGGGTTTACAACTCCCTGTCTGAACAGACCAATGTCTAGTCCTTCACCATACTAATGCTATACTCGTTTTTTATAGCAACCACTGATGCAGGCTCATTGCTGATAATAGCAACTGTTGTGCTACAAAACATATACATGCAGGTTTATCAACTTTGGACATAGGAAAGCCTTTGCCGTCCTTACTGTAATGTGGTATTTATAATCTTGCATATAAACACAGTTTCTGCAATGAGTGCTTAACACATTGAGATGTCTTCTGAGCCATCACAGCACTTAGATTTATCAATATGCATTTCCACTTTGGTTATTACACATGATCAATATAATCCCCACAGAAAGGTGAGAATGCTACAATACCTGTGCCGTAATGAACGCCGGAACGATGTATACTACAGTGAACACAGAAAGCATTACAGGATAAATGGATCAGAGAAAAATGTACTCGTCAAAAACAGAGAGGCAATAGTTTTAGTCTTTATAGCCTCACCAGCACACTGCAAACAGCAATGCATAGCATATCCTGATCTCCTGATGTGTGCTATTAAGTTTGGTAACCAATGTGAACTGAATTTTTAAGAACAAACAGCACTGTGGGGCGCCCTCGAAGTGCCCCTCGAAGTGCCCCTTTTGCCCTCCCATAAAAAAGTCTTTGCAAGTGACCTGCATACCAAAACAGAACCACTTTAAAAATCACAAATGCAAAAACTAAAAACCCATCTCTGTAGTAGTGCCGGGCTGTGCTCTGTCTTTTTGGCCTTCGACTAGCTCAAGTTAACCTGGTCCCGTCGTTCTTCTCTGCACGTGCTCCAGACAGAAACCAGGAATCTTCCTGAGCAGCTTCCTGGTTCCTGTTTTCCGCACAGCAAAGCCGCGCGACTACGGCTGCAAAGTCAGCCTGCCTGACAGCGGGCCCTGCACCACCCGGTCAGGCCAGCCAGGGTGAGGGCCTGAGCCGTGCTGACCCTGAACATTCCTGAAAGCCGCACTGCTGCCGCCCACTTCACGAATGTAATGCAACAGCATGAGCCTGGCTGGGCGGCCCAAAGCCGGGCACGCGCTGTCCAATTACACCAGTGATGCGGGCTGCCGGCCGTCCTCCCGCCAAATGATGGTGGGACAAAACGGCAATACACAAAGTTGGGGGGACAAACACCCACATTCCCCCCTATAATTATGCCCATAGGCAGGGGTGGGAGAAAGAGTCACAGTCCAGAGCATCAGTGAAAAGCAACAGATGAAGTGCTACAGTGTTTCAGAGAAGCAAGTAAGGTGGTCACAAGATGGAGGGAGAGCTACAGCCCAGATCTTCAGCAGCAAGGAGTACATTGCACACTTATAGACACCTGCCCCCCTGCCTCAGGCAAAGAACAGTGCACAATGTTACGGCTGGGTCACAACAGCACTTTTAAATCAATAATACATGTCTCCCGGTGCAAAGGGTTAAATAGACTGGACACTGGTCCGATCCATAGATGTATAACAGAGTCAACTAAACCGTAAACTGACAAAACTCTGCACACTGTTATTAAGAAAACAATCTCTGTATTCCACGTCTTTGAACTATGTAATCAAATGTTCGTGGTTGTGATGTATACAATGCAAAGCTTCCGGAGATTCACTCCTTTTATGGGGAGATGTCTGTGATAAGGAAACATGTGGCCTGTGGCTCTCTAGTTTACATATGTGTCGCAGATGGCCCGTAGTAATGAACTTTCACAATAAAACTGTGCAATAAACAAGTCTTCAGTGGTGAAGTAGGCAGCATTGTTTCCCACGAGGGACTTTGGGGTATATACCATAGCATCTCTTGTCGGGAAATCCCTACTATTAGAAACATATGGCTTTTCTCGATCTCAGACTGACTTCTACCTCACTCTCCCCTCTCGCCATCTTTCTCATGTCTCCCGGCACCCCTCGAAGCTGATACTCCAATTTTCCCAGGATCTACAACCTCATTTATACCTTTGCCTACAGAAGAAAACATGCCTCTCTCATCCACCTCCTATCACTCACCTTTCACTTTGCCTCTGGAAGGCACCATCCAGCTAGAACAAAGGACACCCCTGCTTACAGATTGTCAGATTTTTTCCAAACCGATTTTGGTCTACATTTTGTTTCTGGAAACTGTGTGAAACACACAGGGCTATTAGCACCATGGCTGCCTCCATTACTGGGTTCCTTCAATGGGGACTTACTGGGTCATTCTGACATAGGAGGACCTGGTAAGTCCTCCATGCAGGAACCATTCCCCATTCCCATTTGAGCCCCCATAGGGCTAAATGGGAATGGGGAGGGAGGTAACAATGGGCACCTTACAAGTGTCCCGTTGTTACCTCCCTCTTCCCCTCGCGGGACCCGGAAAAGAGGTCTGGTTTTACCAGACGTCTGATCCGGGTCTTGCAGAGGGAACCTCGTAATCAACCCTGACGGAATGAAGGGGGCCGGTCCCGTACCAGCCCCCTTCATTCCGTCAGCGCCAGGGTCATAATGAGGCCTACATTGTCTGAACAAATTACACAGTAAATAAGACACAATAAAAGTATGATTATGCATTTATTTTACTATTTTGTATGTGTGTGCTTATTGGTACTTATATAGCTTTTTTGTCAAAGCACGAAACAGGAACAAAAAAAAGCAAAAAAAGCTAGAGCATAAAATGTAACTGTAAATGTAAAACATGGTCAATACCTGGTGAAATTAAGTGACAGAAAGGAAAAGAAGAAACTAGGATTAAAGTAAACATGAAGAGAAGAGAAAGAATTGGAGTGTTTTGTTGCATGAAAGGAAAAGGAAAGGAAGTGGGAGGGACCACTAGCAGGTTTCGGAAACAGAAAGGATATGTAGATATTGGGGGCAAAGGGATAGGTTAGGGATGTAGAGAGAGATTTGATCTGAAAGATAAGGTGGGGCAAGACCATGAATGCCCTTAATCACAGTACTAACAAAGTGGAAACGAAGACAAGAATCAAAAGGCAGAAGAGAGTTAGTAACAAGATACTGGGACGGGTGATGAAGGAGTGGGCAGGTGAAGAGCATAGCGATGAAAAGCAGAGTTAAAAATAGATTGAAGAGTAAGATGAGAAGCGGGAAGTACAAACTCGGAGCAGTCAGCAAGTCAAAAGAAGACAGACAAAGTAGTATGCATGTAATTGGTGTGGAAGGGAAATAAAGGATGGATGGGACGGATATTGAAAAGATAATACGAATTATGAGCAGTAGCAGAAATATAGTAGGAGAAGGAGAGAGATGAATGAAAAGTCACACTGCGATTACGTGCAGATCAGGAGAATGGAAAAAGAGCCGGAGGGGAAAAAAACGCCAGAGGGTGAACATAGCATTTCTAGCAGTTCAGTGTGAGGGGATACATGTGAAAAAAATGGGATGACATCAAGCTTGGACAGCTAAAAGGCTGAAAAAGTACAGTACAGAGAATCAAAAAACCTGGAGAAAGATAGAAAGATCAAGAGACATAGGCATAAAACTGACAGGAAAGTTTAAATGATGCAATTCATGCAAGAAGCGGAATAGTACAGACAGAGAAAAACAAAGGGCCAAGCACTAAACCTTGAGGAACACCATGGTGAAGGTGATGAGTAGGGGAAGTCTGACCAGTCCAAGAAACTGAAGAGGTATGATCAGAGAGATAAGTCTGGAACCAACGTAGAGTACCAGTGGAGAGACAATGTCAGTATTGAAAAGAGGAGAGAAGAGGAGGAGAGAGACAAGGAAGTGGCTGGACAGTAGGATAGCAGAGCAAGGACAATAGAGATAGCATAGGAATGAGTACAGTATGACCAAAGGGAAGATACTTTAGAGGTACTGTAGTTAGCAAAGTCAGTACAAAAAAGAGAAGAAGAAGCGTATGGGTCGGAGGAGCAGGGAGAGACCATTTTGTTGAGAAGTTGGAACAGAAGTAAAGAAAAACAATTCTTTATAACACAAAGAAGTAGGGAATCATAAGAAGAATGAAGAGAAGAGAGGGTAGCTAGATCAGAGAAATTGTGGATTTTCTTCCATCAGTGCTCAGCCTTCAGAAGAGAGGATATGAGTGAAAAAAGGGAGGGGGATAACCATGGTTATGGAGGTTTGATAGAGGCTTAGAAGAGAGAAGAAGGGAAGCGAGAACTAAGAATGAATGGAAGATTGTCATGCAGGGAACCAGCAGCATGATCAGAAGAGAAACTCGAAGAAAGGTCAATAGAAGGGAGAGAAGAGGAAAGAGAAGAAAGGAAGGTGGTGGAGTCAAAGTGGCATAGATTATGTCATTAGAATTTAGAACAAGACGGTTCAGGGAAAGATGGAAGTGGAAGAGGAAAGGCGAATGACAAAAGAAGAGGGTCAGATGAATACATTGGATGGATATACACTGATAATATTTATACAGAGGCATCAGGAGGGTGAGAAAAGAACACACGTTCCAGTGAAGAACCTATAATCATGGGAAAGCGGGAGTGAATGTAACTGAGATGAAATGAATCAAGTAGGCATGAGTGAGGTGAGGGGGAGAGAGTGGTGGAGTGGTGCAGCTGGAAGTCACCAAGAAGGTAGAAAATGGAGCAATGGGAAAGAAGGGAAGAAGGAGGAGTGTCTAAGTCATCATAGAAACTAGAAAGGGGCACAGTATGACACTAAAGGATAAGAACAGTCGGTTAATGCGGTCTAGAGAAGCGAGGAAAGTGATATTCAAAGGTGGGAAAGAGGGAAGATTGAGAACAGAGGGAAAGTCCAAGAAGGATAGTAATACATTCCAAAGCTACCACCTATGCCACTGAGGCGTGGACTATGAGAGAACTAAGTTAGAGTAGATGAAAGAAAAGCAGAGATAGCATTGTTAAAGTGGGTAATCCAGGTCTCAGTGATACATAAAATCTGGAGGCTAAGTCTAGAAAAAGAATATACTAAGTGATTTGTTACAGATTGAGCCAACATTGCAGAGACCAACAGAAATAAAAGTGTGTGGGGGAGGGGGTGTTGAGAGATAGAAGGATAGATGAGGTTTGTGAAATTACAGGAATGAGGAGAAAGACATAAGCAGTTCTGGGAATATTAAATACTGGATCTGAGGATGTCACAGGGAGCTAAAAGGTCAAATAGAGGGAAGTTAGAAATAAGGAATCCATGACATGAGAACTGGGTTCAGGAAAGAAGATAAGTGTGGACATGAGATTCTAAGAAGGGGAGTGGTCGAGACTAGTCATTACCGGGTCAATACAGAGCCAGACAGGAATTAACAGTACACTTAGAAGGGTGCAACCTTTTGATAGGGACAACCAGGGGGTGGACGTCCAAAGACAAATGAATATAAGAGCAGATAGGAAACACGTGTGCTGTGACGTGAGAAGCTGTGATAGTCACCTGGCAGCAGCAATGCACAGTGAAAAGCGGACAAAAAGATGGCCAAGAGGGCAAAAACTATGCCAATGGTGGGGTCAATTGGGGCTGCAGCCCTCTGCTCTGTGTGCCAGGAGCAAGGATGGTGAAGTTAACAGAATCCAGAAACTGGTCCGTCTATCAGAAGAGCCATCACATGAGAAGCTCTGATAGTCCAGCAGAAGAGGCAGTGCACTTCAAGTTGAGGTTGCAATGGAGGCCGAAGAGCAACAAAGCCCTGCTGTTACCACCTTGGTTGGCAGCCCTGTGTCCCATCGGGAGCAAGAATGGTGGAGGTGGCAGAGACAAGAAGCTGGAATAAAAAATGCTAATCAACCAATAATGAGAACCCAGTCACATATAAGAGACAAATCTCATGTAATACCCAATATACACTTTATAGATAGCTAACACATAATAACTCATGTATTTGTACACAATGGGCCTCATTACGAGTTTGCCAAAAAGAAAAGCAAATCACTGGCATGCCGGTGCAACTGTGCTCGTGTTGCACTGCTGCCGGAATCAACGGTGGATTCCGAGTCAGCGTGCACGTGCATTCCGGCATGCCAGAAATGGCTGCACCACCATACCGGTAAGGCCCTCTAAACCCATGATAGCGGCAACATCGATGCCACAGACACTGGCACCGGCACCCTAGATGCCTGAACAAATGGTGCCATAAATACAGGTACCGCAAGTGCCGGCACCGGAAGCAACGTCATCGCGCCGGAATGGGAAACGCTCCGGTGGCCATCTTAAAAAACACAATTATATTGCAATGCTCTGCCTACAGCACTTGTACCGGAGACCTGTGCAGTGTGTCAGCAAGCTGAGGACCATGGCTAAAAGGAAAGGCACAGTGCGGCTGCGAAAGCCACGTTTAAGCGACGAGGAGCTGAACATGCTCGCAGACACACTAGTGGAGCACGCAGACATAGTTTTCTGCGCAGACCTGCGCCGGGTGGCTCAAATCCACAAGAAAAATATATGGGAGGAGGTGACGCAAATGGTCTCTGCGGTGGGGACAACACCAAGCACTGTACGTGACTGCAGTCAACGTTGGGACGATTTGCGGCTGCATATCCACAACATCCTCTTGGCAATTGCAGCCAGGGCCTGGCCACAGGTCGAGTAGCACCATCCCCTATTAAGCTAGCACGATGGGAGGAGACGTGCAGCACAGTCATGGATATGGATATTCTTTTGCTATGCAAACACCCAACAAACCCCACTGACACAAACCACATGAGTCCCCAATTGCAAACACATGCACCATCTGCATGCGTACACACAAATATACTTCAATGTACAGATGCAGGCCTGACCACTGTACCATCCCATTGCATGGTGCACACATCACCACTACGGATTGCACACTTGACCCACCCACCATGACCATGGCCGCAGTTTAAACCCCAATGCAACTACGCACATAGTGCAAGCACATCTGACCCACATCTAAACAACACATGGCACACAGCCCCTGAGGCATGGCTACAACAGGCAAGCCACGATACACCTGTAGGCTACCCAACAGACAGCATGCACATCACGGCTGCACCAGAAGGATGCCCAAACACTGACCTCCTCCCCCGCAACTCCTGTAAGCACCATGGCCACCCCTCCAACATGTCCACGAGAATGCACAGGACTCTAAATTTACTAGCATTGATGTATGTAGGATGTACATTGACCCATGACTGATGCCCTGCTCTCTGTTCCCCACAGGCAGAGGATCAGACAGCGAGGTGGAGCACACAGCAACACCCAGGAAAACACCTGCACGCCTGAGCCGAGGGGACGATGACGCCTCCAGTCCTTTTACATCAAGGGCTGACCAGAAGCGTCCCACTGCTCCCGAGCCACAGCCCCACTGCCAACAGGGCGCACAGGCTGAAGAAGAAGCCGAGCAGCAACCACCGACACACAGGAAGGAGCCCCAGCAAAGACACACTGCTGGCATCAAGGCACCCCTCCCCCAAAGGTCTCAAGCCAAATAACAACAGTTTTAAAAAAAGGATGCATTTTGATATAAAAGTGTACATGTAATTTAGGAAAGAGTCAACACGTGTTTCACACTCACTGATGCTTTAAGAGTTATTCCGCCCACAGCGTTTTGAGGTCATATCAGAGGCAGTAGGCACTATATCCCAAGTAAAACAATGTGACATGTATGTCAATATTTGAATAGCAAGAGAAAGGGTCTGCATGGACTAGGAATCAGCTGGTCACTGATTACACTGTTGGATGTTTACTAGATTAATAACGTGCTGCACCCATATGCCATGTGGAGTGGCATCTCTTTTAGAGCCGCTAGGACTGAGGGTTCTCTGAGTGCCCAGTATCTGTGAGGATGCTGCCATGGTCTCTGGGTAAAGAAGGAGATTTGGTGCAGTGGTCCTTGATGTTTCTGTCTGCTAATGAAGGGTGCTACAGGAGGAACATGAAAGCTACTTGCAGCACCTTAAGGGACAGGACCAAGAAGGCAGCATTGTCAAGCACCCAGTAGACACAGACACTGGTCATGACTTCGGTTGGCGGCCACCTGTGGCCCGGGCCACCATTCATCTCTGGTCAGAGATTGAAGGATGCAGCGGAAGTCTAAATTCAAATGATTGGCGTCGGACAGTCGTAGTGGATCTTCCAATGTAGTTAAGCATTAGGTCAAGAGTGTTTTTCCTCTAATTAATAACTTGTTTTTCACAGTGGCACTCAAGTGTGCAACATTAATTAGTATCCCTAATGAATTTGCCAAGTCCACCTGTCTCTGAAGAAGGCACCCTGGAAAATGTTGTATCTAATGAGCAACTTAATGTAGAAGCATTTTTACTTTTCCATGGCTTTTTTTTCAAACTCTTGATGAAGCTGTGTTTTTGTACTAATTTTTGCTGATTACGATGGTTCAATCTTCTCTCCTTTTTGCCTCTCCCCATTTCGCTCTCTCCCCCCTAACCACTTCTTTCTTTCCCCGCTCTGTTTGAGCGTTCCCTAATTTGATATGGGTAATTGTTATGCATACAGTGTCAGGTGCCAAAGTGATGCTGTGATTGACAGGTAATCAGCCCATCAGCTGCAGAGAAAAGAGTGAACGACTCTGTAATTGTATTTCTCCCTGATTCCTCTGTGTGGGATGCCTTGAAAACTGAAATTAGCAATCAGTGCAACCAACGCAATTCTGCTGAAGTGAGCTCTTTAAGAGTCTCAAATACCATGTGGCGTATATAGCTAATGTGCCTTTCCATCCAGTGAGGCGCCTATACATACTGTAGACCAGTGCAGGCCACTTATAGATGACCTGGGGTGAGATGTGTAATATTGTGTGGAGTATGTGTCTCTATTGTGAAGTGGCAATTTCACCCTTTCCCCATGTGAAATGTCATTGTATTAACGCATAAGAGAAAGACACAATAATACAAAAAAAATGCATGAAATATCAGTAGAGATCTGGGTAGTGTCAGAAAGACTTGATAAATTCTCAAAAACCACTGCAAATATATTTAAAAAAAGCCCATTGGAGACTATTTTTATTTAATAAGGCCATGCTATTGTCAGTTCTGTGTCATTTCAACGAAAACGCTTTGTTAGAATTTTACTTTGTATACATTACTTCGAATTTTATTTGCATTTATTTTTGGGGGGGTCCATCCATACCCCCATCCCCTTCACTACTACCTCACCTGAAACCCCTCCCCACCCCCCTTTTACCCCTTAACCCACAAACACCTTAAACAATTCAAAGTCATTTTAAGTGATATACACAATTAAATCGAAACAAAGGGCCTCCTTACACGGATGGCGGTAAGGATTTACCGGTACCGGTAAAATACCGGTACCGGTAAATCCTTACCGCCTTACTACGAGGTCCCTTTGCGGGTTGGGGGATTTAACGCCTGCTTTTTGCAGGCGTTAAAATCCAACCCGCTAAGGGACCTCGGAGCAAATTATTGCGGTGCCGTAATTAGCGCCTTCCCCATTCCCATAGAGCCCTATGGGGCAGAAATGGGAATGGGGAAGGGCAATGGCGGAAAGGGGATTTACCGCCCCACCAACCTTGGAATGGGGCGGTAAATCCCCTTTCCGCCAAGGCGGTGCCGGTATTTTACCGGCATGAGCCATGGCGCTAATAGCGGCATGGCTCACCGCCTACCGTGTAATGAGGCCCAAAGTGAATTACTTCGTGAAAACAATGGGAGACCGATTCTCAAAGATGACCTGCACATTTAAGCGTGCTGGTCAGCTGTGTAAAGGATGCACTGCCCAGCTTCCTCACACACTTCAGTGTTCGGGCGAGACCTCTATGCATTTCGTAAAAAAAAACAGCTGTCATTCTTTTTTAAATTCAATATTTTTAAAATGCACATTTTCTACAAGACACGATGCAAACATCAGCATCCTACATTATTGAAGGTTTCATAGAACAAGGCATAGTTTCTGCATATTTGACACTCACATGAGCATGAAAGGAGGGTTTGGGAAAGACAGGTGTAGATATATGCCTGGGATTTATGCAGCAGAAACCTAGAGGGTTAAATTATGTCCATTAATAACTGAGAAGAAAGAACACAGAGAGAAAAGAAGACATGAAGAAAACCAGCAGGGAAGACATAGCAATGATAATCCGCAAAGCAATCAAGGTGAGAGGCCCGACAACAAAGTGAAAACAAAGTTGGCAGGTAAAACAAGACACCCCAGACATATAAGAGTGGTATGTAACACACCTTAAAACATTAAAGGAGCAAGACACAGCCAACAATCCTGGCCTGGTCAATGTTCAAAGCATGCACAGATTAGACAGCGCATAAATGCACAGTAAGGTCCACAACCGCACCAACACCAAGGAGACCACAACAATGTAGTCAGTTGGGAAGAAACCCGACCTGCAACAGCAGCTGGAGCCGAAAAACCAATAGTAACAACCACCAACTCTGCAAAGGACGTCCGCCTCAACAGCAACAACGCAGGAGGACCCATTGACACTGTCACGTGGAAATCTGGTGCCATTGTTGTTACTGTGTGGGGTGCAATCAAAGGCCCCAAACCAATGGAACGGAAGGTCCCACTGGGAAACGGACCTGCAGCATTCAGAAACCTGCACACTGAAGAATTGGGCCTCTTTAGGCAGACACTGCAGGTGTCGTTCTGCAAAGGAAATCCAGAGAAGGCTGAAACAAAAATGTAATCCGAATGCAGATTGCAAAAGCACATCACATTGCGGGCTGAGAAATAAACACTGCAATGTTTCACTGAAATTGTCACCCATCAAAAGGGGGAGCACTGTGACAATGGTGTCATGGAGTTACCTGGCCTCATTATAAGTATTGCAGAATGGGTTAACGGGTGCCCCTAATGGTGGCTGACCCGTTAAACCCATTCTGCAATTTTACGAGGTTCCCTCGCGGGACCCGATGTGGACATCTGGTTTTACCAGACGTCCTTACCGGGTCCCGCGAGGGGACCAGGGAGCTAACAACAGGCCGGTCCTAATCGGCCCGTTGTTAGCTCCCGCGCCCATTCCCGCGCCCATTCCCATTGAGCCCCATGGGAGCTCAATGGGAATGGGGAAGGTCCGGGCCAGGGTTCCCTGAATGAGGAATTACCGGGCCCTCCAAACTCAGAATGGCCCGGTAATTCCCCATTCGGGGAACCCGGACACGGTTTTTGAGCCAGTCATGCCCTTATTATGGGTTAAATCGTAATTACCATACGCATTTGTCCAAATCTGTAAACCAAACTGCTAGCCTTTTAAGTGTGCAGGAAAATCGAAAATCGAAATTGCACAGCACAACATCTGTAAATTGATTGTGATCACGGACCAGTGCTAATTATTTCTAGAAGTGAAAATCTGTAGAAACATAAGTATTGTAATTTGGGTTTTTCCCAACACATTGGTGTGATACATTTTTCTAAAATGAAATTAATTGTGAGCCACCTATAATTCACATAAATACAAATATATTTCCTGTACACTGATGTGCTTCTTGGCTCATTGGTACCTTAGGGGGAGGAATCCAAGGGCCATGATATGAGGCTGAAATAGGGCTGAATAAAAGAACTGACATTAACAGTTTATTGTGTGACACTTAGCTTGCAGAGACAAGGAACTCCCTTTGTTGAGGGTGACCTATCAATAAACCGTTACAACCATCTCGAAACTGCAGTGAAGTTGCTACAGAAAAGCCTCTCCAGCTATGCCCCCAATGCAATTTATTCTGCCAGGTTTAGCGCTATATAAATACTTCAGTAATTCAAAAATTCAAAATTTACTTCTACAAGAAGAGAGTTATTGTGATGTAGGCCCTATGCTCAGATTATCCAAAGTTTCCTTTCATCAGGGCATAGTTGGGCCACATTTTATTGATGCTTTTTTCCCTCTCACCAAACTCTGAGGATTCCTGCATTTGTGTTCATCACATTTTTTTTGTATTTACTGTATTTGTTTGTTTATTTATTTATTTAATTGATTAATTAATTTAGGTACAGGGAGGCACAATGCACCTTTGATCACAAAAGAAAGTACAATAGATAAGAAATCAGATTTGATGGGAAGTAGTGAGATTCTTCCAGTCCGATGAGTTCGGGTGGTATTCTGATCAGGTTCTTACATCAGGTTAATTCAGAGTTACATTCTGTTACATTCCAAAGGTTATTTGATTTTGAAATCCACAGGCTTTCTTTGAGGACTTTGTCCAAAGATCTCTTTCTAAGGCTTACATTTAGAAACGGAGAGTGGAATGCATTCTGCCAGTACAAGCAAAGCAGATAAGGATAGGGACTTATTAAACAATCCCCCCACTACGGGTATGCAAGGCAGTTTCGTGGCTCTCTGCACTAAACTCAAAAATGTACTCCCGTATGGATTTTGATACCAAGTGTAAAACTATTTTTTCAGGTCATTATTGCAGGATGGTAGTCATACTTTATTTGTGTACTTTCACTACATTCCATATTGGCACAGACTTGGGGCTCATTTAAGATTGTGTGAGTCTGCGGATGCAGTAGGGTAAATGTGGCACAATTGTTCCCACCAGTCTGAATTGCATTTTACATTGGATCTCTGAGTTCTCTCACTGATAACTAACATTGCAACCTCCAAAAATGTCATTTTGAGCCGCATCATTACAGGGGCAGTTTATTCTGCTGCGTGTACATTGACTGTGGCATGTTGTTCTGCTTCTTGTGCTGTTGCATGTTTAATGACAGCCACAAAAGCTATTGTTAAGGAGAAATGAAGCAAGGACTGTGAGTGTGTCATGAATTTGAGAGATTTCTGAGTAAAAGGGAGGAGGTGGTGGATATTGGCTTTGAAGGTCTAAGTAAATATTAGACGGTAGATGAAAGATTGAAGGGATAATTACAAAGGGAATAGAACGGATTTTGAAAAGATAAAGGACTTGATAGAGTGCAGGGCCACAAGGAGATGTTTGTAGGCTAGTGGTAGGGTAAGAGGTTTGTAATGTCTGCCAGTGTTGTGGGTCACAGCCAGTGTCAGTGCTTCAGAGGGTGGAGTATTTTACTCCCTATTTTTAAACTTTGAGTAAATGTGATTTCAAGAGCGTAAAAATGACTTTTCCCCTTTGCAAGCGAGTCAAATATATGACATCCAGCTGACAAGTGCACAAGCTGTATGGAAATCATTACCATGCGGCAGATTTAAGCATGTGACAGAATACACCTTTCATTATTTCTCTAAGGTCTGGCTATCTGAGCTTTCCTGTAAATATGTCAATATTGAAAACACAAACACCTAGTCAATTACATAGTAAAGCAAAAATGAATTGTATTGTGTGTTTTGAGTTTCGATAGCAGAATTGCCTTTTGAGGTTTAATGAGAAAGTCCTAATTTCCTGGAACTATTACATCCTAATGGTATAACAATGTTATTATATAACAGTGCAGAGAGGCACAGACTCCATGCTAAATTCGATACCTAATCGCATGGTCAAATTGTTATTTATGTAGCACTTTTGGCAAAGCACTGTAAATAGAACATATTTATCACAATTATCACCAAACCGAAGTTGGCACTTGTTAATCAACTTGTGAAAGGATGTGGGGCTAAGTTGCCCTTGCTGGGATTCAAACCTGCAACCTACAGATCACACACAGATTGCAGAAACAAGCACTGAACCGGATGAGCTATCTTATTGGGTAACATCCTTCAGAGGTCAGCAAACTGAGTATTGACTGAGGTATGATAATCACAGTGCCTAGATGTTGGCCGAAGCATGTATGAAGTGCTACATTAAGTTAAATACCCATCTGAATTATCACAGGGAGAGGTTTTGCCGAGTTTCTTATTCAATTAAAAATGTACCTTTCATTTTTTTTTTTTTTTTTTAACAGTGCTTACACTTCCTAGAGAGTCCGGTTTTGGATGTTTTAATTGTAATCTTGAAGATTTGAAAGGCTGTCCCACCTGTGATTGGTGTAACGACGATCACTGACCCTTCAGCAAAGACTCTGCTGCCACTGATCATTATAAGTAATGTACCCCATTGACTGCAAGGTTAAATGGATGTAAACTAGACTGTTCGTACTAATCATTTTACACACTGTTTATATAATTAGAGTGTACATTAAATTATAAGTGTAAAAATGATCTGCCTCTGCATGATTATGCATACAGAACAGGAACTCTGAAAAATACAATTGTGCAATGCTGGTTTGCCATCACTAGAAAAAAAACATAATTTGTTACAAAAAGATTAAGGCCCTCATTACGACCCTGGAGGTAACCATGCTGCTTTTTGCGGCATGTCTACCCCCATTCTGGGTATGGGGTCCGGGTTCCCTGAATGGGGAAATACTGGCCCATTCCGATCTTGGAGGGCCCGGTATTTCCCCATTCAGGGAACCCGGACCCGGTACATCCCCATTCCCATTTGAGCCCCCATAGGGCTCAAAGGAAATGGGGAGGATGCAAACAACGGGCCCGTTAATGACGGGCCCGTTGTTTGCATCCTGGTCTGCTCGCGGGACCCACTATGGACGCCTGATTTCACCAGGCGTCCATAGCGGGTCGCGCAAGGAGACCTCGTAATGAGGTGGTAGAGGGTTAACGGGGCCGGCAGCTCTA
Organism: Ambystoma mexicanum; assembly: GCF_040938575.1. NCBI lineage: Eukaryota > Metazoa > Chordata > Amphibia > Caudata > Ambystomatidae > Ambystoma > Ambystoma mexicanum. The sequence goes on along the minus strand of NC_090934.1, from coordinate 112,871,485 downwards.
CCGGCCCCGTTAACCCCCTACCGCCTTCCTCGTAATGAGGCCCTAAGTCTCAATTGAAATTTTGTTTTCCATCTTATTGAGTATACAATCCTAAAATGAACAGTGCATCTGTTTGCTCCTTGAGCATATACACACAACACAGCAGAAGCTGAATGGAAAGAAACATTTGTTTCATCACAGTGTGCAGTTTCTTTTTTTTGAAAGGGTCAGATGAAGATATTCTGTTTCAGAAGCTTTTCTCCATTGCCTGCAATAATATCCATTCAGATAAAAATCAAAAGAAGCATTCTGGTTTCTTCCGTCAAGTAACCTGACCTTTGCACTGCCCCCTGCTCTAAACTTGTGGATAGATGTGCACAGGAAAATAATAAAAGCTGTCATATTTACAAGATTCTCATGCATAAAAAAGTACACACATTATCTGGAGGCCTGGTCACAGTACTTGTTTGTTTGGAGGGTCTGAACTTCAGAGTTGATCCAAGGATGAGGGTGGGGAAAGGAAGGTGTGAATGTATAAGCAGGATAGTATTGGTCAAAGGGTGTAATACACGCAGAGTGAAAGTCAGGAAAAGAATGTTCAATGGAAGAGGCTTAAAAGGTGAAAGAGGCAGGAGAGACGTGGTCACATCATCAAGGTAAGGGGCCAGGGAGTCCTGCTTGATATTTCTCTAATTCATTGTGAAGGAGAGATGAGGAGCATAGGGGCTGAGATGTTAAAGATAAAAATGGCGTGATTAGAGGAAAAGAGATCAATGGACAGGTCAGAGAGGAGAGTGAATTAGAGAGAGAGTGAGGTTTTAGAGAGTTCCAGCCAGAGTGGAAAAGCTGGTGGTGGAAGGAGCAGAGAGAGTTTGGAGAGCTGATGGTGTAGCTGAGTCATGGGTGCAGATCCAGGATTTTTTTAAAGTAAGAATTGAATGTTGAGTGTGATAAGAGTTGAAGTGGTCAGTAATGTATGAAGACCTGTTGTGAATGTATGACTACTTGTTGCAGATGGATTGTGCATTCCAAGGGCAAGTGAAAGAGTGATAGGTGATGGGGAGAAGGGAGGGTGATGTGCGGTAGGCAAGGGGGCAAAGATGAGGTTAGAGATACAGAGACCACAAGAGCATCTTATTTGAGGGGTGCAAGCGCAGGGGGTAGAAGGAAGATAGAAAGGCAGTAGATGATGCAGAAGTTAGACTGAGTTGAGGCTTGAAGGCGATGAGAAAAGCCAAGGAGAAGAGTGAGCAGAAGGAGGTATAGAGCAAACGCTAGGTGCATGCAGTGGAAAGTGAAGGGGCAGACGGCTGGCTGAGAAGTTTTATAATCAAGTTATTAATTGGTCTAGAATGGGAGTGTAAGTAACCGAAAAACAGTCAACAGCCCCAAAAAAAGAATGTTAATTGGTCTTGCTTGGTGACAGAAGCTCTGCAGTGAATGGATAGTCAATGGGTGGAAGGATCCCTATGCGTGAAAGCAGGAGTCAGACAAACACTGAGTTTAGCAAAGACCTGGCTTGAACAGGAGTTCTGGTTCAAGGTCATCCCGTACAAGCCCAAACAGCGAGAGCAATATGCTGTTTTTGGACTTTCCCTGCAGACACCTGGGATGGGTGCTAAGGGTTGAAAGAATGAGAGATGTAATGGCCCACCAGGAGCCATCCATAGTGCTCCAAATGGCTTACAGACTTGCAGGCAGGGAGCCAGGTGTTTTATGCAGAGGGAGCTTCATTTTGCAGGCAGTCCCCTCCGTTGGTTCATAGGGTCTTCGAGCAAAGGAAGATGTGGCCAAATAAAAAGAAAATAGAAACAAGTCTCCGGTTAGTCACATGACCCATGAACTTTTCTTGAAGTTCATATCCTAAAAAATAAATCACAGTGTACACTGGGACCCCCAACCGGCCCATAGAGCTGGGGTTTGCCCAATAGCACTTTAAGACAAGATAGCTGCACCCGTGAGATGGATGAGGGTGCAGATTAATATTCCAACACCAAATCAATAATGAAAACTCAACGGTTTGGCAAAGGGAGTCTGTTTAATGACAAGTACAAAAAACGGAGAGTCTCATGAATATTAGCGGATGCGTGATCTTCTCTCTCGCTTCACAACTCCAACGAACTTCACAAAAAACACATAATTTATACAAAAGACTCGTCATCACTGACGTTTAACGCTTAAAATTTGGCATGCAATTCTATTGGTTCTAGAAAGGTAACTTTAATATAAGTACTATATCTGTATATGGTAACGGAGTAAGGGGATTGTGTAAACACTGTCAGGTGGGACAGCTAAGCCCTACCTTAAAAATGGCTACTGTGGACGTCACTGCAAGTACGATGTCCCATTGGTTCTACTAACTATAGGACCCTAGATTACTTGGTTCAGTATGATTGGGTTGGCATCAACCCCACTCATACTTTGCCACTTTGTATAGCAGCGTGCAGAACGGTCAGCCAGGTGCAGGGTGCCCCCTAGCTCCTCCGGCCTTCCTCCAATTATTGTTACAATCAATCATCACTTTACTGGCCATGTGTCAATTATTCCACTGTGGCTGACCTCGAGACTGCATCTCTTGTCTCAAAAAGTCTGGATATCTTTGCCTGGCCCACTGCCATGCATAGGTGTGAAAGTCTCACTTCTTCTCGTTTGGCTGGTCACGTGATTCAGACACCGTGAATTTGCCTCTTCTTCATGAAATTCGTGTATTTGATTTTCGTTTCACCCACCACCTGCCTTCAGTTTCTTATCTTGATCTTTCTGAAGCAGGATATGCTGTTCTTTGCTTCAATTAATTGTAGCTACTGTTCATCTATTTTAACTGATGTGACCTTGGATTTTCAGGCACGATTTGCCTCTGCTGAGTTTCGTTTCTGCCACTTATTCTCGATTTGCTAAATATCAAGCTCTCCTCGTGTGGCCTTTAGTAACCTTTGGATGATTCTGCTTCTTGTGCAAAGTGGAATTATACTTATATAAAGTGCTTCTTTTGAGGTAGATATGTATAGGTGGTGCTTGCCGCACTCTATTTGTCTACTAAGCATAGCAAGGCGCACAATTTTCTTAGCTTTATTGCGGCTCCTCACATTTGACATTGTCCTTTCACTTTAGGTTCATGATGTCCCTTGTCCATGGTGTTTCGTCTCTTTATGTCATTCTCTGATCGTCACACCTTCTATATGTGAGTCAGTTCGGGTTCTTGTGATGTCACCATTCGTTTTCCATTACTCTTTTTAATCTTCCTGCTGTTCTCACGTGTTCTTCCTTGTTCCACGTCATCAGTTGACAATGTCCATTTGGGCTGCAGTAAATCCATCTTCCCACATAATTTCTATGCTTCCTGGGATATAGAAACTTTGTTCCCTCTGGTGCATGAATACTGGCCTTCACAAGGTCTCTTATTTCTTTGTCAGTCTTTGGGCTTCCATCCTGGCTCAACATCAATCATCATGATATTCATTCCTACAGCTTTTTTCGCAGTTTTCTGACACTGAAAGATTATTATCTTGATAACACAAAATCCAAGCAATATCATCACCAGCAGGGCTTCTAGGAACTTGAATGCATCTGCCATCCATTGTGGAACCCATGAAAATAGTGATCGAAACAAGCTGTCATCATCAACTTTGTCAGTTTCATCAATCATTTGATTCTGTAGCTGTGTCAGCATACCTATGGCTTCCGACAGAGTTCCATTTTCTTCATCGTGAGATGGTATAAATGTGCAACATGATTCTCCAATTTTTGCACAAACACCGCCATCCATTGCTGTAATCATGTCAAGGACATATCTGTTCTGGAGTCATAAGTTGAATCGCCCCTAACTCTTCCTTGATTGCATTGAATCATGTTATTGTCATGTTGATGGTCTTTAGTGACTCCCATCTGGTTATCTGAGATCATTTAGTATTTGCTTCAACTTGAAATCTTGACATGAAGATTGTCATGAACACTGATGGGTTGAGGCTGAACAGCCTGTGTTCATATGGGATCGCATGAAAAGCTTCTTCTGATTTGGAAGAAAAGTAGTTCTCTCTCTTTATTCGGTTCATCAGTTCCAATGATCTCTTCTTTCCCAGGTGAGCATCTGCTTTCGGGAAACTGTCAATGTTCAGATCACTTTTTGGAATCACCAATGCTGGAACGTGGACATTCACTATTGTGCGCATACCTCCCCATTTTCTCTGCAGTCTGATGTATGCTTGGATCCACATGCCCAATAATGGTCCATAATTACTGCAGTTCCATGCATCATTTCTGGAGCATCAAAGATTTGCCCACAGTTCTGATTCTCTCCCATCTTCCTTGTGCCATTATTCCGGAAGCACAATTTTGAGCTTTCCAGTGGTACTATCTGCAGTCGTCCTCCTCTATCTTCGACCCATGTCAGCAATTTTGCAAGCCTTGGCCACAATGGCTTACATATCCTTTGTGCGTTTTCAAGTTGCTTCTTTGCAGGCTCCAATGACCATCCATGCTCTGCAAATCATTACTTCTTTCCCTCATTCGTCTGGTGAAAGTACTGTTCCCCAAATCTGCATTTGGCCTCTGTTCTTCCAACTTTGAGCCTCTTCTGGAATTTTTCCTTGGACATTTAGCTTCTGGTTTGCTTCTCCTCTGATTTCTGCTTTTTTAACTCTAGTCTTCTCATTTCTGATCACAATGTGTTTTGTCTTTCCATTGTTTCTAGTTTTTATGTCCTGGACATAGTTGTCTTCATTTGGATCGGTTGTTTCAGTTGCCCATTTCAGTGAAGCATCCCTTCCCATGAAGTGGTCTCCGGTCTTGCACATTGCTACGTGTGATAGACAGTGTGCTGTCTGGACATACATTTCCACAGCTACAAAGATCTTTGACTTCCCCATACTGTAAGGTAGGAATGCACAAACAAAGCATTCTCCCTCTGAACTCCGTCTCCCAACTTCTTTCATGTGTTGGGACCAGGTATTGTTTCCCAAATGTGCTGTGCTGTCCAAGTAATTATTTAGTTCACTGTCATCTCCTTGTAGGATCCTCTTGATTCTTAAAGTTTTCATTTAGTTTGCTCTAACAACATCCTTGAATCGTCCCGTATGGCTCATTCTTGCTGGAGGATTCTCAGGTATCCTGGTCCATGGTAGAGGCCTCTTCAGCTGCACTAATTGAGTATGCAAAAGACTGGCAATTATTTCCTTCTCATCTAGCATTCTTTTTCTTTTGGTTACTAATGTCCGTATCCACCCTGCCATTGGTCCAGTATATGGCTGTATTGTAGAACTCTTACTTGTTCCCTTCCTTGGATCATGTGTGCTCATCAATGCTGTCTCTGTCATTTCATTCTCCAATTCCTCTTGTCTCTTCAGGAGCTCAGCTTCATTCATGTGACTCTTAACTTCGCTACTCGTGGAGCTTCTCATTGTTGCTACTCCAACTTTCCCTTCTTATTTGACCTGTGGTTCTGTACTTATTGACACTAGGCCTGGTGTGTGTGCATTCAATGTTTGCATGCGTGTGGTTGTCAGTACCGTTTTTACATTCAAACTCTGCTGACCCTGTCTCCGGGATTTCAATTTGCTTGTTACCATAAGTATGTGTGTATTATTGCTGATCACATCCATCTCAAGATCATTCATTCCGCTATTGGTCTTCCTAGGGACTGGAATGACTATGTACGGTCTGGGTGCCTTTGTAGGCTTTATGCGTGCATCATTAGGTGGGTGTACTGGAATTGGAAGGCTTTGTACAGAAATACAAAAAATGCAGTTCTAATCATCAGTGACAGTAAAACAATGATGAATATAATACATAAATACATTATACCCCTGTAGGTTAATCTGCAGCATTTAGTTCCAGAAAAATATGAGTGACTCTGCTCCAAGGGAGGACAGGGTTGCCGCTTTGAATCCCCATCTTTATCATCCATTGAAAGATGCTAACTTTTAATACACTCTTAGACAATATTATTTTGGGATTCTGCTGGTTCTGCCTGTGAGTTGCAGGTGCTAAAATAATTGCCACTCTTTGCCTGAACAATAGATTGTCTATTGTCTCTGGATACAGTTTCTTTTCCTATGTGTGAGGAAATGTCAAAATCAGGCAATAATTTAGCAAGTCTCTTTATTGTGTATGTTCAAAATATACGAGTTCCCAATCGGTACCTCTGATTTGCTTCATTCCTGATGACATGTCCATTTCTCAGTATGCTCAAGTGAAGTCTCTGTTGATACCCTTTCGATCTGTCTCTCGGCGGAAAGTTTAAAAAAGTTTAAAATCTTCTCAGATAGTTCTGCTGGTGGTAGGTAAGTTCCATTTGCATCACAATACCATGCAAGAGCATGCTCATCTGTGTAGAATTAGCTGGGTCTCCGATGAACATGAGGACGTCAAAACCGGCAAGTCTCCCCACAAGTTCTGGAAAATCCTCGATTAGGCGAAAAAATACTTTTCTTGCCGACCTGCTATATTCTGGTTACAGGGACATTTGTCCTGCCTTTGCTGAAGTTTGGACTGTTTGGCCCTCACTCATTGTGAACAGTTTCTGCAATTTTGTTGTGCGTGAAGAGAAACTTGGATAAACATTCCATTTAGGATTATACTTAAACATTCTGTATTTTGCTGGGTCTCGCAGAAATCTCAAAACGTCTTTAGTTCTTCCGACAAGATCTGGACAGTCTTCAATTAGGCGGAAGAACAGTACATTGATAATCCTATTCGCTTCTTCCTCCGCTTGGGACATTTGGTTTTTCCTCGCTGTATTCTGGAAGCAGGAGGAACTGCTCAGCAATTACAGTAAGCAGCCTCCTTATAGTCTTTTCGTTTTCAGGATCTTGAAGAAAGTCAGTGATACTGGTGAGACTCCCAACCAGTGACGGGTAAAATATCAGCACTAGATCGAAATATGTTAACACGTCCTTTGTGATGTTGCTACTGTGGAACACCATAAGTGATTCCGAACAAAGTCTCTGTGTTGAAAGAATCAGGATACTGTATTTTCTTCCAATTCATGTGTCCTCAATAAAAATTTGGCATACTCTTTTTTTGTCAAGGCTTCAGTGTGCCTCAGTCCAAAGTTCAAAGTCAACAGACTTTGTTGTGGCTTACACGTGCAATTTTCTTCTTCACCCTACAACTAAGATGCACAGAGTGATCTTGTCCCCTTTTTTGTTCTTGGAGGAATGTTCAAGGGGAAGCCACAACTTTGCACAAACGTTCTTTGTCTTTGCTTCGCTGTTGGTTATGTGCTATGTGCTCTTCTTCCTTGTTTTGGATCTCATGTGCACGTGCTGTGGTTCTTCCCCGTCATCCGTAGCCTCTTCGCGGTCGGGTGCAGACAGGGGGCCTTCTCCAATGTATGGCTAATGTCACCCAAAAAGATCCAGTATCTTCTTCCGTGTAGCTTCACTGCAGGGCGAGAACTTCCACTGTAAAGGGGCCATTAAATCTTGGCTCGTCCCACTTTTTTCTTGTGTGGTTCTTCACCCAGATAGTGTCTCCAGGGAAGAATAATGGAATACGTAGGCTCTGAGCTGTGCCTGCAGTAGTATCTCCTTCTGTGTTCTGTGCTGCCCTGCACCCTTTTCATCGTCGTTGCAGCTGGCCTGAAATTGCAGTAAGACAAGATGTCATGCAATTCAAGTAATTTTGCATTTCAGACCCTAAGATTTCTCTTGACGGCTGGGCATCACATCTAGCTCTGTCTCAGGGTGTCAGGGGAGTGTGTATCCTTCTCCCTGTTGCTATTTCGTGCGGCGTAAGATGATGGTCAGAACCAGGCTGCTTTCTCAGTGCATACAGTGCCAAAGGAAGGGAGTGTAACCATCCCTTTCTTAGAGCAAGCTTCAACTTGGCTATGCTTTCTTTTACCAAGCCGTTGAGCTTCTCACATATATCCCATTACATTGTGGGTGATACGCCGACGAGAACTTGTGCTTTATACTAAGCAACAAGCTAATCTGTTCAAAAACTTCATTGACAAAGTGAGTCCCATTATCTGATCTCATGACTTAACATACTCCCCACCTGGGAAATACCCCTCTCACAAAAAATGTGCCTGCACAGGTAAAGTCTGGGTGTGTACATGGACCTGCTTCTATCCATCTAGAGAATAGACACACCAAACAATTAGGAACCTGTACACGTTACATACTTGAATCATATCGACGTAATCAACATGCAAGTGCTGAATAGGTCCATTGGGCCTTGGGATGACTCCTATAATTAATTTTAGTGTGTGCCCAGCCTTGAACTGTTGGCACATTATATACAGTTCACCATTAAAAATGCAACCTGCTCTGCTAAATTCGGTATGAACCAGTCTTCAGCGAGTGTTGCTACGAGATTCTCTTTTGTCATGTGTGCTGGATAGTGTTACTGTTCCAATGCTATTTGTAACAGGGCTATAGGCAATACTGGTATACCAGTGCTGTCTTTTCACCACAAGTTTTCGGAGGGGTTTAAAGAACACCCTTTCCGCTTTTTCTCCTCCTGTGGTGCCTCCCCTTGGAGTTCCATTAACTGAGTTTGTCCCATATTATTGTAGCTTTCAGGTTCACTCCGTGCGAAAATAATGTTTTCATTTACATTAGTGACTTCCACGATCATCTCGCTCTTGGATGCCATACGCTGGTCTTTTGTGTCTATTACTTGATTTCCACGTGAGATAAAATCTGTCCCCTTCTTGTGGGCGGTGCATTTCACGGCCGCCATGCCCACTGGGAGCTGTTGTGCCTTAATCGACCTATCCAATATAGCTGCGTGCTGCACTGGCGTGTCATCTGCTCGGAGGTAGCCCCTCCTTTTCAGTGTGTTAAGCCTGCGTGCACTCTTGATGTCACATAGGCAAAGTCACCGTACACCGTTACTTCCTGGTCCACGTGATCCTCAATCGCGAGTATCAATGCCAATAATTCTGCAGCCTGTGCTGAATAATGAGATGGTAATTGTGCACTAAGAAGAACTCAAAACTCTCCATTTGTTGTGTGCTTCATCAAAGCCACGCCTGTATATCTTTGTCCATCGTTTTGATCAATTCTCGAGGAACCATCAACGAAGACAATTTCTCCTTCTGCCAATGCATTTTCTTTTTCTCTGGGAATTTCATCATAGAATTCTTCATAATTTGCATAGTCATGTATCGGCTCTCCTTCAGTGACTGGCTCTGCTATGAACAAAGCTGGGTTCACTATTTTGCATCAGACTATTTTAATTGATGGATTCGATATGATCACTTCATAATCAGAAGCTCTCTGATACATCAATGTGCCCTTCGGTGTCTCGAGAATAGCAAATAGTGAGTGCTCGACGTACAACGTCATTTAGCATCCCATCACAATTGTTGTAGCCTTCTCTATGGCGAACGCTGAAGCAGCTAAACTTTTTTTGCAAGGGAATTGACCTCTCATCACTGGGTCCAAAGTTCCACTATAATCTGCCAGGGGCTTGTACCCCAATGTGGTTCTCTGTGTGAGCACTGCCGTCATAACGCTGCCATTCGTGTCTGAAAACAGGTAGAATTCCTCTGCATAATTGGGAATCCCTAAAACTGGTGCCATGCAAATGGCTCTCTTGAGTTCAGCAAAACCTTCCTCCATGGTCTCAGGCCATTCAATCTTTTCTTTCGTCACCTGTGCCTTCTTTAGGGCCTGTAGTATGGGCTTTGTATATGAGCTGTAGTCAAAGACTCATGCTCTGACATAATTGCAAAGACCTAAAAAGCTCTGCATCTGTTTTATCGTGTGTGGCTTGGCTGTGTTCAGTATGGCTTCAGCCCTTTCTGGGGTTACCCTTTTCCCCCTCATGTGAGATCAGCTGACCTACGTACAGCACTTCTTGTTGACAATATTGTAACTTCTCTTTGTCAACTTTATATCCTTTTTCAGCCAATATAGTCAATAGCTGGATAGAATCGTGTCTGCACGTTTCTTCTGTTGTGCTGCAAATTAAGATGTCGTCCACATATTACAAGACAACACTCTCTAATGCAATATTGCTCAAGTCCATCTCCAGGTCTCTGTTGAAAATTGAAGGAGGCAATCTTGCGCTTTTCAGATGCATTTGTCTGAATGTAATTGATGTCAGATCTTGTGAGCCTCGTGCAATGGGATTGAGAAAAATGCATTTTTCAAATCAATCACCGTGAAATATTTTGCCTTAACAGGTATATTACATAGGATTGTAGCCGGGCTAGGGACTAAAGGGAACTCGGCCTCAACATTATCCTTTATTGGGCGTAAATCCTGAATTAAATGCCAAGAGCTTCCCTTCAATTTTTTAATCGGGTAAACCGCAGTGTTGGATGACGATTCTGACATCACTAAGATGCCCTGCTCCATCATAACCGAAATTGTCTTTCAAATTCCTTCATCTTCCTCCATGGACATGGTGTATTGCCATGCTTTTGGTAGAATTGCTCCTGGCTTCAGTTTAATTTTCACTTCTCCGACTCCTTTCAATAAGCCTACGTCATAGGGACCTGTGGTCCACACTGAGGCCATGTCGTCCTTGAAATATTCAGGACGGTTCTGTGCCAGCATCATTCTCTGAGGCACTAATCTTTTGATCATTTTCACCCAAAAAGTGAGGTTTAACTCAACTGCTGTTTCTGCCTTATCTGCTTGCTCGTCAAACAGATCGTCATCAGTGATGTCAGTCAATCTGTGCCCTTCTTAAATGGCGATTACTGTGCACAATTGTTAGCCTTCATCATCACAACCATCATTCAAAGCCATTTTCCCTCGTTTCGCGGCTGTGTGTATCATCAAGGGAAATACTTGTCCCTTTCCTCGTGCATAGGTATTCTTGGCCTAAATAGAAATTTGTCTGGGTCCTCATGGTTTTCTCAGCAAGGCCTGGCAGTCCTGCCATTAGCACACGTACTCCATACACACATATTTATATATTTCTGGCTCTAATGGTACAACCCTCATAGCTGTGTGTCCTGTGTATGCTCTAATCATTTTGCATACTATGCCCTCCTCCATGAACAAGATTGTCATGTTTAACTTCATCATTATATCTTGACCCAAGATGTTTACTGGGGTTTGTCGTGAATATAATAGCGATTCATATCACATTCTCCTATAGAGACTGGAAGTCCGTCTGTAAAAGGAACACGACTTTTAGCACCTGTGAAACTCTGAGTATTTATAGCATCGCCGGACAAGGAAAACTTGCCTTCACGTACACGAACGTGTTGCACCCATGTCAACTCAGAAGGAATATTCTTTATCCCCTATAACGACATCCAACCTTGGTTCCCGGTGAGGGCCCGGTGTCACTGGTCGGATAGAACACATCAGGGTTCCCAGTGAGCTGTCCCAGTCCATATATAATTGTGTCCCACCTTGTGCAAATGGACATCCCCCATCACCAGTTTTACTCCTCATTCCAGGGTTCACAGCCTGACCAGTACTTACTGTCTGTGACAGTTGCATCAGTGACTGTTGAGACTATCCTTGTGGAAAACTCATTGAATTCTGAAGTTGCAAGCTATGCTGTGCTCCTTGCATTTGTTGTTGCACCGTGTGATTCTGTGCAACTCCATGTCCTCCCTGTTGTAAAAACACAGGTGGATTCAACATATTTGCTCTTGTTCCTTGGTTATTTTGCTTCATGTCTTGACTCAAGCATCTGCATAATAGATGTTCTGTCATCCCAAACAACCAACATATTGGCAGTGGTCTGATTGTTTGCCCATTTGACATATCTTGATTGCCATTTTGCTTGTTTTGAAAGCCTCCCTGATTACTCTGAAAACCTCCAGATATTCAAGATTGCATGCTCTCCGTCTTCGCTTACGTTCTATATCATCATCGAATTCTCTAAGTTTCCTCGCCTCTTCTCTGACCTTGTCTTCTACCTCTTTCTTTGCGTCTCTACGTTCATTTGCCCTTCAGATATCCTCATCCGTTTGTCTCCTTATTCTTTTTTCCTGTATCCTTTGCTCTTCTTCTATCCTTCGCTGCTCCTGTCTTTCCTGATCATTTACTGTTCTCTGTTTGCGATCGTGTTGCCTTTCTTGCTCTTCGCGATATAACTGTTCTCTTCTCTGCCTATCTTTTTTCCTTATTCTTTCGTCTCTCAATCCGTTTTCTTTTTCCTTCTCTTTTCTCTGTAAATCATCTAGCTTCTCTTTTTGTTTCATGTAATCTGTGCCTTTACCATCAAGTTTCAATAAAAACTGCCCTCCCTTCAATTTCGTTCTGTGTGAATGCCATCTCATCAGTTCTCTCCTTGCTTCCTTTCCATATTTTGCCTCCTCTCTCTGTGTCGAGAGATGTACTTGCTTGTACCTGGTCTTTTCTCTCATTCCCGCGTCTCTCCTTGTCCCTCGGGACTTTAGAGGTGATATCTCTATCTCTTTCTTTGTCAGGGTTTTTATCACTACTTTGCGTAGGTGACTCATATGCCGGGTTGCTATACGCTGTAGCTGCTTTAAGTTCTCTTATCGGGTATAATCCTTTGTCCTTACTGTCTTCATTTTCATTTCAGATGGGGTGGGTGGCACAGAAGGCATCTCACCCCCCTCTGTGCATATGTTAAGTATCCAATCTAACAGCGGCTCCTCCTCCTTATCCTGTTGATACATCTTCCAAAGCTCTAAACTAGCTAGGCATATGTCTAACTTTTTTCCAGTGTATGTAGCGTGCAAGTATGTTGCCATGTGCTGTAGGACCGTCTTAGATAACGATCCACGATCGATATTGGAAATCAAAGTTGACCGATTTGAAAGGGGTGGGTTATGGGGAGAGTATGGGTGTATGTGGACCAGGGAGTGTGGGGACAGAATGCCTGGGCACAGGCTGCATAGGTACGGGAATCATGACATTTTGGACCACTCAGTGACTTTTACCTAGCTGCTGCTTCTGAGAGATTCATCAGGATGGAGAACCTTGCCAATGGTAGAATGTGTCGTGGCCATTCTTACGTCATGTCTCTTGATCAGAAAATCCTTTTCTCACACTTGCCTTTGCTTCTATTAAATAGCTGCTACAGACATGGCAAACAATGCAGACGTGGCCCCTTCCTGTTAAAAGTCTTAGCATTCATTACTTGTTGCAGCTCACTCATGTGCAGATATACACTATGCATAACAAGAATATAGAAACCTTTGTCAAATGGTGATTACAAGCAGATGGGTTTATCATAAAGGCTCTTCTGGGGGTGTCTAAGTCATGAACTTAGAAAATGATATAGGATAATTTAGGAAGATAATTAACCATTCATGGCTTTTAGGCTCATAAAAAAGAAAAAGGTGCATTTTAAAGAAATGAATGTGTGTTGAGTGAATGCTTATGTTCACGTGTTTTGCATGGCGATATATTGAGACAGACGGCAGGATTTGACTTTTGGCACTCACAGCTGTGATATGGTATCCCACCAGCAATAATTCGGCTGACTTCCAAAGTAGCTGCAAGGTTGTTTATTGGGACTTTACAGATAGTTTGCACCAGGGGTACTATGAAACATTATAGTCTAGCAGGGTCGTAAGAGAAGTAAACATTCCCACCATGTTTACCCCCTTCCTGGCCCAGGAGTCCTTAATGGGGATGTTAGTATTTCACCAGCGGGCAGACCTATCTGTTTGATCGTCTACCTGATTCTATTAGTGGCTTCCCTAAAGCGATGGCTAACTGAATCCCTATGGGTCTGCCCGTCTTTCCCTGATCTAGCCCGCTTAGCATTCTAGGGAGTTAGCAATGGTGCCTAATTTCACCAGTGTCACTCTCTCGTCTTTTACATACATTCTTACCTGTCCCTTCTCTACACTGACTAAGATATTCTCCTCCCGCCGTACTGCTGTATCTCCGATCTCTCACTCTGCCTTTCTACCTCTACCCTTTGATTTGACTTCTCTTCTGAAGTCCTTCACATCTTCCCGTTTGCTGCCTCCCGTTACCTGCATTATTCTTTGCACCGTCCTCCCATTCTCCTTTGTTGCCTGTTACAGTTCTTCTGTTATGTATTTGTTTCATGTGCTTGTATAGCGCACCAAACCTGAAGGTATCTGGGTGCTTTTGCTTTGTGTACAATAAGGTTACAACAGGAGAATTACATACAATAATAGTTAAAGTTATGTACAGAATATATACATTAGAGGAAGATATTTACAAAGTTTTTAACATAGCTTAGGACAATCTAGCAGTATGACCCTCGGAAGGCCACCTGGTGATACATAACTAAGCTATGGGCCTATCTGCACCTATCAGGACTACTATCCTCCCACTCCCTGTCACTCCTACTACTCTCACTCCACTGCTATTCCTACTACTGTTATTAACACTCAATACCATCCTCTACTATTAACTACTGCTCTACTACCGCTCTACTACCTATTCCACTTCCAAACTTATCCATCACCCAACATGCCCACGACCACTACTACTTACTATTATTCACTCACTCACTACTCCGCTCCTCCTACCATCACTATTTTCACTTCCAAATATTATGTACTCAGCCACTACGCCCACTACCGCTCTGCTACTCTTAGTCGGCTTCTGCTCCCTAAACCAACTCACACCCAAAAACTCCACAGAACCCCTCCTTCCAATAGCCTCTGCACTCCCTTTGCTCTCGACTTCTCTCATATCTCGACGTCCTCCACCACCTCCTGCCTTCACCCAACTAACCCACACCAAGCCACGCATACATCCTTACTTAAATACATCCAACCAGGATTGGCCAATTTACCTTACCAACAAATTACCTCCCTTGAGTGTGAGTATCATAGGAAGGTCACAGATGATTCAAAAGGGCTTTTTTCAGGTAGTCTTGGCTCATTGTCACCTGGGCCATATAGGGTCCATTGTGAACTGCTGTTCCCAGAGCTTCTGAGAAGTCTATTAATAATACTAACCCTGGTGGCCTAGTGGGCTCCTTAGTGAGGTATTTATTTGTTTTTAATTTCTTTACCTGGTGGTATAGCTGGTCATCATTGCCTTAGTCAAGGCCTTTATTCTAATAATAATACAAAAGCCCTGGTGGTTTAACGGAGGGTCTCCCTTTCGCAGGCTTCAGCAGAACCTCTCTGCTGGATCTGCACCAGTGTTGTAGCGAATGCTGCACCCGGCAGTGCTAGGTACTTCCTCCATAATCCTTCTTTTGTTGGTCGGCCAGCGTTATACCGACTGCTGCATACTGCAATGTCCAGCAATGTCACTTGGGCTATGTCAAGCCATTGCACATGGCACGGCCTCTCCTCTCACTGGTGTCCTCCTGGGCTTCATTGTTGCAGCAACGCTGCCACCCCCAGCCAAAGCCAAGTATGGGTAGAGAATGGGCCTGCGCACACAAGCTCCGGGAGCCACAGGGCTGTTTCAGTTCCGGCACCCTTCCTCCCCAGACAGGGCGTGGCAGCAGGCCCTGTCACACAGCACAAAAAGGGGCAACTCTAGCATATCTTGTTGGTAGATTCATCTTGTTTATTTTTCTCGTGTGCACTAGAAACCCAACTGGCTCATAGAGCTGGGGGTTACCCAATAGCACTTTAAAATGAGTAGCTGCACCCGTGAGATGGATGGGGATGCAGATTAATATTCTCGCATCAAATCAATAAAGACAACTCAATGGTTTGGCAAAGGGAGTCTGTTTAATGACAAGTACAAAAAACAGGGAGTTTGTGAAAATCAGCAATTGCTCGATCTTCCTTCTCGCTTCAACAACTCCAATTAATTTAATAGAAATCACATAATTTATACTAAAAACTCATCAACGCTGATGTGTAACACTTA
Source organism: Ambystoma mexicanum (assembly GCF_040938575.1). Taxonomy (NCBI): domain Eukaryota; kingdom Metazoa; phylum Chordata; class Amphibia; order Caudata; family Ambystomatidae; genus Ambystoma; species Ambystoma mexicanum. Next base: position 112,855,796 of record NC_090934.1, on the reverse strand, counting down.
AAATCTGGCAATGAATTCTATTGGTTCTAGGAAGGTAACTTTAATATAGGTGCTATATCTGTATATGGTAACGAAGTGAGGTGATTAGATAAACAGTGTCAGGTGGGGCATCTAAGCCCTTCCTTCAAAATGGCTACTGTGGACGTCACTGAAAGTACAACGCCTCATTGGTTCTACTAACTATAGGACCCTTGATTACTTGGTCCACTATGATTGGGTTGGCATCAACCCCACTCATACTTTTCCACTAGCCTAGCAGTGTGCAGAATAGCAGGCCAGGTGCAGGGAGTTTGTCTGCACCTCCAGCCTCCCTCCAATTATTGCAACAATCAATCATCACTTCAGCAGTCATGTGTCAATTATTTATTTGTATTTTGGCCTCGAGATTGCTTCTTGGTCTGGAAAAGTTAAGGTGTCGGGGCATGGCACAAGTCCATGCGTAGGTGTTAAAGTTTCATTCCTTCTGCTTGCTCGGTCACGTGATTCCGACACTGTGAAATTGTCTTATTCTCCATGCAATTCGTGCATTTGATTTAATTTCGCCAGCCATCTGCCTTCTGTGGCTTATCTTGACCTTTCTGAATAGGATATTCTCTTCTTCTCTTCATTAATTGTATCCGCTGTTGGGCTATTTCAGCTGGAACGACCTTGGCTTCTTGGCATTACTTGCCTTCATCTGAGTTTCTCTCTGTCTGTAATTATTGAGTTGTTCGCTGCAAAGCTCTCCTCTTCAGACCTTAAGTACCCTTTGGTCGGTTCTGCTCTTGTGCATAGTGGAAGTATGCTTATATAAAGTGCTCCTTTTCAGGTAGATATGTATATAGGTGACGCTTGCCACAATCTATCCTACTACTAAGCATAGCTAGCCTCATGAATTCTTGCTTCTTGCAGTTTCTTGCATATGTACACGTGTAAACAGGCTGAATATCCTCATCAAGCTCATGGCATAGGTTTCTGACATTTGACATTAATAAACTCAGGATGTCACTTATCCATTGTGTTTCGTCTTTTTTCATCATTCATAGGTCTTCATATCTTCTATACGTGAGTCAGTCTAGGTTCTTATGACGTCGTCATTCGTCCTCTTTTAGTATCTTCTTGGCTTCTTCAGGTATTGCTTTTTGACAATCATCATTCTGTCTCACTTGTCGATATGGTTTTCTCAATGGGTAACTCACTGTCCAGGTTTTCTTAGGTGTCGGTACTTCAATAGGTGCTGTCAGTCTGATAGGTACTGGACAGAGTCACACTGCGGCTCTCTTCTGGTTTATTTGCTCATCATACATCACATATTTTGGCATGAACGTTCCTGGTACTTCAAAATGGGTTATTGGAGTGTGAAACATGCTTGGGACCTCCTCTACACTCCACCCTCTGGGCGATTCATCGATCACTTCCACTTCTTTCTTGGCATCCACTTTTTCTGCATTCCTTTTTAATTCACTCTCTGGATCCAAGCATTGAGATCTGAAGAAGTGTCTCTTTGGGGTCCATATTTGTATTACTCCCTTCAAGTTTCCTGCTGTTCTCAAATGCTCATCCTTGTTCCATGTCATTAGTTGGCATTGTCCACTTGGGCTGCAATAGATCCATCTTCCCTCATAATTTCTGTGTTTCCTTGGATATTTAAACATTGTTCCTTCTGGTGCATGAATGCTAGCTTTCACAAAGTCTCTTATTTCTTCATAAGTCAGGTCCTTGGGCTTCCATCCTGGTTCGACATCAATCATGATCTTCGTCCCTATGCCCTTTTTTGCGGTTTTCTAACACTGAGAGATTATTATCCTGATAACGCAATATCATCACTAGCAGGGCTCCTAGAAATTTGAATGTGCCTGCCGTCCATTGTGGAACACACAAAAATAGTGATCCAAACCAGCTGTCATCATCAACTTTGTCAGCTTCATCTATCATCTTATTCTGTAACTTCGTCAGAATACCTATGGTCTCTGTTAAAGTTCAATTTTCTTTGTCATGAGATGGTATAAATGTGCAACATGATTCTCCAATTTTTGCACAAACACCTCCATCCATAGTTGTGATCATGTCAAGGACATATCTGTTCTGTAGAGTCATTAGTCAAATTGCCCTCAACTCTTCTTTGATTGCATTGAATCCATGTATGGTCGGGTTGATGGTCTGCAATAACTCCCATCTGGTTATCTGTAACCATTTAGTATTTGCTTCAACCTGAACACTTGGCATAAAAATTAAGGTGAACACCGAAGAAGTCTGACTGAACAGTCTATGTTCATATGGGATAGCATCAAAAGCTTCTATGATTTGGCAGAAAGGTAATTCTCTCTCTTCATTCAGCTCATCAGTTCCACAGATCTCTTCTTCCTTAGGTGAGCATCTGCTTTTGGGAAACTGTCAATATTCAGATCACTTTTTGGAATCACCATTGCTGGAACATGGACATTCACTATTGTGCATATACCCCCCCAATTCTTCGGCAGCCTGATATATGCTTTGTATCCACATGCCCAATAATGATCCATGATCACTGCATTCCTGGAGCGTCAAAGACTCAGACACAATTCTGATCCCCTCCCATTTTTCTTGTACCATTATTTCTGAAGCAGAATTTCGGATTCTCCTATGGCACAATCTGTAGGGTCCTCCTCTGTCTTTGACCCATGTCAATAGTTTAGCAAGATTTGGCCATAATGGCTTGCATCCATTTTGCACTATGTTGATGGCAGATGCGTAGTGACCGAAGACCATCCATGCTCTGCAGATCACTACTCCTTTCTCCCACCATTCTGATGAAGGCACTGTTCCCCAGATTTGCATTTGACCTTTGTTCATCCACTTTAGACCTCTTCTGGCATCTTTCCTTGAGCGTTCAGTTTGTGATTTTCTTCTCTTCTATTCTCTGCTCCTTTAACTCCAGACTTCTCATATCTGATCACAATGTGCTTTGTTTTTCCATTGTTCCTTGTCTTTATGTCTTGGATATAGTCATCTTCATTTGGGTCAGTTTCATCAGTTGCCCATTAGAGTGAAGCATCACATCCCATGAACTGGCCTCTGGTTGTGTACATTGCTACATGTGATAGACAGTGCACTGTCTGGACATCAATTTCCACAGCTACGATGATCTTCGACTTCCCCATGCTGTAAGGTAGGAGTGCACAAATAAAGCATTCCTCCTCTGAATTTCATCGTCCAAATTCTTTCATGTGTTGGTACCATATGATATTTCCCAAGTGTGCTGTGCTGTCCAGGTAGTCATTTAGTTCTTTGTCATCTTCTTTTATGCTTCTCTTTATTCTCAAGGTTTTGATGTAGTTTGATGTCATCACATCCTTAGTAGCATCCATGTGGCTTCTTCTTACTGGGGATTCTCAGGCACCTCCTTCCATGGTACAGGCATCTTCATCTGTACCAATGGAGTAGACGAAAGTCTGGCAATTCTTTCATTGTCCTCTTGCATCTTTTTTCTTCTGGTTAGAAATGTCCATATCCACTCTGCCATTGGTGCAGTATATGGCTGTATCGTATAACGTGTGCTTCGCCCCTTCATTGGATCATGTGTGCTTGTCAATGCTGTCTCTGTTTGTTTATTCTCCAACTACTTTTGTCTTTTTAAAAGTTCAGATTTCTCCATTTGTCTTTTTACTTCGCTTATAGTGGAGCTCCTCATAGAAGGCTGTCCAAACTTCTCTCCTTCTTTGGCCTGTGGTTCTGCCGTTATTGACACTAGACCTGGTGTATGTGCACTCATCGTTTGTGTGTATGTATTTTTCATTAACCTTTTCTCATGTTTGCTCTGCCGAGCCTGTCTCCGGCTTTTCAATTTGTCTGTTACCAAATGTGTGTGTGTGTCATTGCTAATTACATCCATTTCAAGTTCACTCACTCCTTTGTCAGTCTTTCTAGGGACTGAATGACTATAAAATGTCTGGCTGCCATTGTGGCTGGCATGCATACATCAGTAGGTGGGTGCACTGGAATCGGAACACTTTGTGCACCAATAAAAAATGCAGTTCGAATCGTCAGTGACAGTAAAGCAACGATGAATATAATGCATAGGTACATGATTCCTCTATAGGTCAGTCGGTAGCACTTAGTACTGGAGCAGTATGATCGCCTCTCATCTTGAGGGATGACAACGTTACTGGTTAGGTTGCCCATCTCGATCATTTAAGGAAAGAAAACTAACAGTTTAATACACTCTAGATAAGATTGTTATCTCTGGATTCTGCTGTTTCTGTTTGTAGGTTGCAGGTACTGGAACGATTGTCCTTCTTTCCCTGACAACTAGGTTGCATCTTGTCACTGTACACAGTTCTCTTTTCTGAATATGAAAATGTCAACATAAGGTAATAAAGTTCAGCAAGTCTCTTATTGCGCATGTTCAAAATAAACAAGATCCCAATCAATGGGCAGTATCAGTTTTACTCCAGAAGACATGTTGCTTCTCTGTCAGCAAAAGTGTATTCTTTGTCAACACTTCCTCGATCTGTCCCTCTGCGGAAAGTTTACAGTCTCCTCCGGAAATTCTGACGATGATTATAAAGTTCATTACAATACCATGCAAGAGCATGCTCATCTGTGTAGAGTTTGCTTGGTCTCTGATGAAAGTGAGGACGTCAACACTGACAGGCCTCCCCACAAGTTCTGGAAAATCCTCAATTAGGCAAAAGAAGACATTGCTCACCAATCTACTGTCTTCTGGTGACAGGGACATTTGTCTAGTCCTTTCTGAATTCTGGAACTGCTCGGTACTCACTGTGAGCAGCTTCTGTTCTTTTGATGAGCTCGAAGAGCAACCTGAATTATGATTCCATACAGGATTATGCTCAAATGTTCTGTGTTTGCTGGATCTCCAAGAAATGTGAAGACATCAGTGTGTCTTCCAACAATATCTGGACAGTCTTCAATTAAGCAAAATAATAGCACGCTGACAAGCCTATTCGCTGCTTCTTCTGCTTGGGACATTTGTCTTGTCCTCCTTGTATTCCAGAAGCAGGAGGAACCGCTCAGCAATCACAATGAGCAGCCTCCTTATTGTCTATTCGTTTTCAGGGTTTTGAAGAAATTCAGTGATGTTAGTGAGCCTTCCCACTAACGAAGGATACAATCTCAATATTAGTTCGAAGTAAATTAGAATGTCTTTAGTGATGTCGCTGCTGTTGGACATCATAAGTGAGTCAAAATAATGCTCTGGTTTGGAAGGAGTCTGGATACTGTATTTTCTTCCAGTTTGGGTGTCCTCAATCAAAATTTGGCATATCCTTTTCTCATCAAGGATTCAGTATGCCTCAGTCCAAAGTTCAAAGTCAACAGACTATGTTGTGGCTTATACAAGCAATTTTTCTTCTTCACCCTGCAACTAGGATGAACAGAGTGTCAGTTTTCTTATGTCCGTATCCCCTTTTTTGCTCAGAGTAAATGTCCAAATTTGAGCCACAACTTGCACAAAAGTTATTTATCTTTATTTTTCTGGTCATGTGTCCTTCTTCCTCGTTATGGATCCTGTCTGCACATGCTGTGGTTCTTCCCCGTTGTCTGTAGTCTCAACATGTTGGGGTGCAGGCAGGGGAGCTTCTCCGATGTATGGCTTGATATAACCCAGAAATAGCCAAGCTCTTCTTCCTTCTAGCTTGACTGCAAAGGGAGTAGCGTTCTCCACTCTGAATGGACCGTTGAACCTTGGCTCGTACCACTTCTTTCTCGTGTGGTTTCTCACCAGGACCTTGTCCCCAGGGAAAACTGGTGGTAGACGTAAACCTTGAATCGGGTCTGTTGTAGTATTTCCTTCTGTGTTCTGCGCTGCCCTGCATCCTTTCTGTCGTCGCTGCAGCTGTCCGGAAATTACTGTAAGACAAAATGTCATGCAATTCAAGTAATTTTGCATTTCAGACACTACAACTTCTCCTGTTGGCTGAGCATCACATCTAGCTCTATCTTAGGGTGTCAGTGGCATGCGCATCCTTCTGCCTGTTATGATCTTGTGTGGCGTAAGGTGATGGTCAGAACCAGGCTGGTTTCTGAGTGCATACAGTGCCAGTGGAAGGCAGTGTAGCCATCCCTTCTTTAGAGTAAGCTTCAATTTGGCTATCCTTTCCTTTAACAAGCCATTGAGCTTCTCACATCCCATTATCTTGAAGATGATACGCCAAAGAGCACTTGTGATTTATACCAAGCAACAAGCTAATCTGTTCATAGACTGCATTAACAAAGTGAGGCCCATTATCTGATCTCATGACCTCGCACACTCCCCATCTGGGAAAAACCTCTCTTACCAGAAATTTAGCCACACAGGTAGTGTATTGGTGTGTACATGGACCTGCTTCTATCCATCAAGAGAATGGACACACCACAACAATTAGATACCTGTACCCGTTACATACTTGAATCATTTCGACGTAATTGACATGCAAGTGTGGATGACTCCTCTAATTACTCTTAGTGTATGCCCAGCTGTGAACTGTTGGCAGATTAACAGTTCACCATAGAAAAAGCAACGTGCTCTGCCAAGTTCAGTATAAACCAGTCTTCATCGATCGTTGCTGCTCGATTCTCTTTTGTCATGTGTGCTAGATAATGCAACTGTTCCGGTGGCATCTTCAATAGGGCTATAGTCATCAATGATTTACCACTGCTGTCTTGTCGCCACAAGCTCTCAGAGGGGTTTAAACAACATCCTTGCTGCTACCAAAGATTGTTTTCCTCCTGTGGTGCCTCCCCTTGGAGTTCCATTAATTGGGTTTTCTTCATATTGCTATAACTGTCAGGTTCACTTTGTGCAACAATCATTCTCTCATGCACATTAGCTATTTCCACATCCATTATAACTTCGTCTTTGGTCGACACACGCTTGGCCTCTGTGTCTGTTGCTTGATTTCCTTGTGAGATAAAATCTGTCCCCTTCGTGTGGGTGGTGCATTTCACAACCACTATGCCCACTGGGAGCTGTAGTGCCTTAATCAGCCTGTCCAATAAAGATGCGTGCTGCACTGGTGTGCAATCCACTCGGAGGTAGCCTCTCCTTTTCCAGTGCGCTAAGCCTGCGTGCACTGTTGACGTCACATAGGTGGAGTCCCTGTAAACCGTTACTTCTTGGTCTTTGTGATTCTCGAGTGAATGGATCAACGCCAATAATTCTGCAGCATGTCCGGAGTAATGAGATGGTAATAATACACTAATAAGTACTCGAAATTCTCCATTTGCGTGTGCGTCATCACAGCGGTGTCTGTATATCTTTGCCCATCATTTTGATCGATTCTCGAAGAACCATCAATGAAGACAATTTCTCCTTCTGCCAATGCATTTTCTTTTGCTCTGAGAATCTCATCATAGAATTCTTCATAATTCGCGCAGTCATGGATCGGCTCTCTTTCAGTGACTGGTTCTGCTATGAACATAGCTGGGTTCACTATTTTACATCAAATTACCTTAATCAATGGATTCAATATGATAACTTCATATGCAGAAGTTCTCTGAGAGTTCAATGTGCCTTTTGGTTTCTCTAGAATGGCAAATAGTGTGTGCTCGCCACACAGCATCATTGAGCATCCCATCACAATGGTTGTAGCATTCGCTATGGCGAATGCCACAGCAGCTAAACATTGTTCGCAAGAGAAATGACCTCTTATCACTGGGTCTAGATTTCCACTGTAGTATGCCAGGGGCTTGTACCCCAATGTGGTTCTCTGTGTGAGTACTGCTGTCATACCACTGCCATTCATGTGTGAAAACAGATAGAATTTCTCTGCATAATTGGGAATTCCTAAAACTGGTGCCATGCAAATGGCTCTTTTTAGTTCGACAAAACCTTTTTCCATGGTGTCAGTCCATTCAAATTTTTCTTTCATCCCCTGTGCCTTCTTTAGTGCTTGTAACAAGGGCTTGGTGTATGAGCTGTAGTCAAAGACCCAAGCTGTAAAAAAATTGCACAATCCTAGGAAACTCTGCATCTGTTTTATGTTGTGTGGCTTGGCTGTGTTCAATATGGCATTAGCTTTTTCAGGGGTAACCCTTTTTCACTCATGTGAGATTAGCTGGCCTATGTACAGCACTTCTTGCTGATCATATTGTAACTTCTTTTTGTCAACTTTATATCCTTTTTCAGCCAATATAGTCAATAGCTGGATAGAATCGTGTCTGCACGTTTCTTCTGTTGTGCTGCAAATTAAGATGTCATCCACATATTACAAGACAACACTCTCTAATGCAATATTGCTCAAGTTCATCTCCAGGTCTCTGTTGAATATCGAAGGAGACTCACAGTATCTCTGAGGCAACCTTGTGCTTTTCAGACACATCTGTCTTAACGTGAATGACGTTAAATCTTGTAAGTCTTTGTGCAATGGGATTGTGAAAAATGCATTTTTCAAGTCAATCCCCGTGAAATATTTTGCTTCAATGGGTATATTACATAGGATTGTGGACGGGTTAGGGACTAGAGTGAACTCGGCCTCTACAATATCATTTATTGCCCTAAGGTCCTGGATTAAATGCCAAGACCCTCCCTTTGATTTTTTATAGGATACACCGCGTTGTTGCATGACGACTCTGATGTCACTAAGATGCCCTGTTCCATCATAGCAGAAATTGTCTTTAAAATCCCTTCATCTGCTTCCCTAGACATGGGATATTGTCATGCTCTTGGCAAAATTGCTCCTGGTTTCAATGTAATCTTCACTTCTCCTACTCCTTTTAGCAAGCCTACGTCATAGGGGCCTGTGGTCTACATGAGACAGGCACCTGGGCCATGTCGTCAGCAAAATATTCAGGTCGGTTTTGTGCAGCATCTTTCTCTGGGGCACCTCTCTTGTGATCATTCTCACCCAGAAAATTAGACTTACCTCAACTGTTGTTTCATCTGCACCTGTTTGTTCGTCAAACAGATCCTCATCAGTGACATCAGTCAATCTGTACTCTTCCTCAATGGTGATTACTGTGCATCATTGTCTGCCTTCATTATAACGATCATCGATCAAAGTCATTTTCCCTCGTACTATGGCTGTGTGTATTGCCTAGGGAAATACTTGTCCCTTTTCCTCATGCATAGGTATTCTTGGCCTAAATAAAAACTAATCTGGGGTTCTCATGGTTTTGTATGCAAAGCCTGGTAGCCATGCCATTAATATACGCACTCCTTACGTGAATATTTCTGGTTCCAGTGGAACAGCTATCATAGCTGATTGTCCCACGTATGCTCTAATCATTTTGCATATGTTCAAATAATGCATTCCTGGAGTCGAACATACTATGCCCTTCTCCTTGAAAAAGATTGTCATGTTTAACTTTGTCATTAGGTCTAGTCCCAATATATTTACTGGGGTGTGCCTTGAATATAGCAATGGCAAATTCACATCACATTCTCCTGTAGAGACTGGAAGTTCTTCTGTAAAAGGAACACGACTTGTTGCTCCTGTGAAACCCTGAGTATTTATGGCATCGCGGGACAAAGAAAACCTGCCTTCACGTAAACACAAGCGTGTTGTACCATTGTCAACTAAGACAGAGTATTCTTTATCCCCTATACAGACATCCACCCTTGGTTCCTCATGAGGGTCTGGTGTTACTGATAGGATAGAACACATCAGGTTTCCCAGTGAGCTGTCCTAATCCATATATAACTTTGAACCATGCTGAGTGAATGGACTTCCTCTGTCACCAGTGTTGGTTCTCATTCCAGAATTCAACACCTGTCCTTCACTTGTCATCTGTGACAGTTGCATTGGCAATTGCTGAGACTGTCCTTGTGGGAATTTGATCAAGTTCTGAGGTTGCAAACTTTGCTGTGCTCCTGGCGCTTGCTGTTGCACCGTGTGATTCTGTGCAACTCCATTTCCACCCTGCTGTAAAAATACAGGTGGATTCACCATTCCTATTCTTGTTCCTTGATTGTTTTGCACCATGCCTTGGCTTCTGCATGTGCGTGCTAGATGCCCTGTCATCCCACACGTCCAACATATTGGTGGTGGTCTGATTATTTGCCCATTTGACATATCCTGATTGACATTTAGCATGTTTTGAAAACCTCCCTGATTACTTTGAAAACCTCCCTGATTACTCTCCATCCTCTTCTTCGAAAGCCTCTCCCTCTGAGGTAAAACCCATTACTGCCCTGATTAACCTTCTGTTGGTTGTTGAACTGCTGTGTGTTTGATCTCTCTGTGCTAGTATCATTGCCCCTTCAATGGCATATTTTGACAATTTCTTCTGCACTAATTGTGCCTCCTCAGCTTTTCATGTACCCTTTTTTGTTGTGATTCTTTTTTGCATTAGCCTGCAATAGTGAGGTATGGTCAACTGTATTTCAGACCATGGTTTGGCCTCGATTCCTCCCAATTTCTTGAGCTGCTTCTGTACCTGATCTGGCAGCCCTTGGCATTATAAATGGTAAAACACGGGTATGGACTTTCCCCAAGATTCCCGCGTTTCCAGCTCCCATGCGTCTTGGAAATTCTGAATGTAAAGCAAAGGATCTTCTGACTCCTTCATTTTACGTGTCATTATAGTTCCCATGTCCGAAGTATATGGGTATATGCTTTCCATACCGCATCTCTGCAATTGTTAAATCCTCCATCATGCGCAGTATTAACTGTAGTCACGCCAGGATAACCTGCCCGTGTCCACACATCGTCAGCTCTATCATCTAGTATGGTGATTAAAAGACCCTTAATATCTCCTATAGCTAACGTGCTCTCTCCTTTCATTTTTTCTAGCTCATGTATCCATTTTCCAGCTCCCGATGTTAACATTGGAAGTGTATTCTTCAAATGTTCTCGATCCATGTGTGGCCAGGCTAAATACTGTGGCCTTGTTCCTCCTTTTTCGAGCAACAGGAATTGTAATACATGGCACTCCTTTTCCTCCCTCACCATTTTTCTATCCACTGGAGGGGTAATAGTCCCGCAGTGCAGTCTACCTGGCAATGTTCTTAGTCGGCTCACATAGGGCGGTGGAGACACCCCCCTCTGACCGTAAAATACTCCTTTGTGTCGATCTGATTGTGTGGCTTACTCTGATGCCTTAGCTGCTGACTCACTAGAATCTGACCATCTTATTCCTTTTCCTCCAGAGAAGCATTTTTCACGTCTTCTCTCGTGTTCCTTTTCTTCATATTACTCTCTTTCTGTGTCTGATATTGTGTGTGCCCAACTCGTGTAACTCCTCTCAACTTCTTCATTCCTATTTAGTGTCAACCTACCTAGGGACAGCTCTCTATTTCTGCTACTTTGGGAGGCGTCCTCAGTGTCATACAACTGAGTGCTCTCAAAATGTTTGTCCTCTCCTCTCCCTTCGGGTACCTGTACTAGTCCCATTTCATCATATATTCTATTGATAGTTTCTCTGATGCTTCTGGTGTCGAAGTCATCTTCAATATTTGCCCTATCTGTGCCAGGTACTGAATCGTACTCAGGAAAGAATTCTTCTATGTCTTCCCAGTCTACTACTGGATCAGGTTTTTTAACGTCTCTTTCCAGATATTCAAGATCCCATGCTCTCTGTCTTCGCTTGCGTTCTATGTCGTCATCGAACTCTCTGCACTTCCTCGCTTCCTCTCTGACCCTATCTTCTTCCTGTTTCTTTGAATCTCAACATTCATTTGCCCTTTGTAATTCCTTATCCCTTTGTCTTTTTTTCCTCTTTTGCCTTGTCTTGTGTTCTTCTTCCTCTATTCTTCGTTGTTCCTTCCTGTCCTGATCATTAGCTGCTCTTGGCTTATGATCGCGTTTCCTTTCCTGCTCTTCGTGATACAACTGTTCTCTTCTCTTTCTATCTTTATTCCTAATTCTTTCATCTCTCAATCCATTTTTCCTTTTCCTTCTCTTTTTGCCTTGAATCATCTGACTCCCCCTTTTGTCTCACGTCCTCAACCATCGAGTTCCAATAGAATCTGACCTCCCATCCATTCGTTCTGTGTGAATGCCATCTCATGAGTTCTGTCCTCATCACTTTTCCATCTCTTTCGCTCTCTATCTGTATCTAGAGATGTACTTGCTTGTGCTTGATCTCCTTTTCCTTTCTCCCTTCTCTCTTTGTCCCTCGGGACTCTGGAGGTGATATCTCTATCTATGTCTTTGTCTGGGTTTTCGTAACTACTTTGCATAGGTGACTCATATGTCAGGTTGCTATATCCCATGGCTGCTTTAAGTTCCCTCAATGGATATGATCCTTCGTCTTTACTAGCTTCGCTCTTTGTTTCAGATGGGGTGGGTGGCATGGAAGGCATTTCACCCCCTTCTCTGCATATGTTAAGTATCCAATCTAAAGGCGGCTCCTCCTCCTTATCCTCTCGGTACATTTTCCAAAGCTCTAAACTAGCTAGGTGCTTGTCTAACTTTTTGCCAGTGTATATGGCGTGCAAATATGTCGTCATGTGTTGCAGGACCCTTTTAGATAGTGATCCACCCTAGGGCGATGGCATAAAAATGTGTTTGGTGGTTCCTTTAACCCATTCTGCACTGTACTTCTTCAGCTTAGGTGCATGTTTTGACAAGTGTTTGCACAAGTGTACTAACGGTGTAATGTCTTCCATGCTTACATTTATTCATCTTCTCCTCATACCACACTTTGTTATGCTTTACGTTTCTCAGACAAAATCAACAATATGAGTGAGCACCAATCGACACAAGCTCCTATCCTGTTTTTTCACAAAAAATTGCTTTTTACTTTTTCACACAAAAACCATCAATTCATGTCATACAACATCCTAGCTATACAATCACGTAATTTTCATGCTAATTCCCCCCAAAATGTTCTTACCATCAGAAGAGAAAAAAAAAACATAAGACAGACGTAAAAGACTAGAAAGACTCCGGCAGGCTTCACAAATCTCATGCCCCTATGATTATCCCGACATTGAATTTAAGCCCATCCCTTTCAGATCGCCTCTTTCTTCAATTCATGGTTTTCTATTGCGCCCTATCTTTTCAGTACTTTGAATGCAGAATTCTTCTAACTGCTATATTAAAGTGTAGGTATTTGGGCACATCCTTTCTTTGCTCAGGTATCCTCCTGGTATTCTCTATCTAGCCTGGGTAACCTCCCAGTATCCTCTATGCTCAAGTAACCTCCCTCGAGTCAATATTTCTTCCCTATATATATATAAATATATATATATATATATGTATTCTACTCTTACCCTCGTGTTATTTTTGTCCCACCTCCCTCCATTACCTTCCCTTACTTTAAGGCATGCAACTTTTTGCCAAAATATTCAGTCTTTTTCACTCACCGTTCGCATTTTTTTTCCTCTCTGGATGCTCGGGATCACCGCCTTCGTTACCGCCTCTCCTTGCTTTTCGCTCGATTAGCTGCTCGTAGAAGTGGGAAGGGGTTCGTGGGAGAAAGCACAGGTTTCTTCAGTCCTCAACCTGCAGGTTTTACACTTTAGTCTAACCACTATCTACGGGGAGCCTCTCGGTCTACTTAGCTGGATGGCAAAGGACTTGTGATATTGCCGAGGACCTAACGTTACTTATGTCAACGGTCATTGGGTGTCTTATCTAATCAATAGTCGATAAACTATCCTATCTCTGCTACCAAGTGTGCACTAGGACCCCAACTAGCCCATAGAGCTGGGGGTTACCCAATAGCACTTTAAGATGAGGCAGCAGAACCCGTGAGATGGATGGGGATGCAGATTAATATTCTCGCATCAAATCAATAATGACAACTCAATGGTTTGGCAAATGGAGTCCATTTAATGACAAGTACAAAAAAACGGGGAGTTCGTGAACATCAGCAATTGCTCCATCTTCCTTCTCGCTTCAACAACTCCACTTAATTTCATAAAAAAACACATCATTTATACTAAAAACTCGTCATCGCTGACGTGTAATACTTGAAATCTGGCATGCAATTCTATTGGTTCTAGGAAGGTAACTTTAATATAGGTGTCATATCTGTATATGGTAACAAAGTGAGGGGATTGGATAAACAGTGTTAGGGGGGGCATCTAAGCCCTTCCTTCAAATTGGCTACTGTAGACGTCACTAAAAGTACAATGTCTCATTGGTTCTACTAACTATAGGACCCTTGATTACTTGGTCCACTATGATTGGGTTGCCATCAACCCCACTCATACTTTTCCACTAGCCTAGCAGCGTGCAGAATAGCCGGCCAGGTGCAGGGAGTTCATCCGCACCCCAGACTCCCTCCAATTATTGCAACAATCAATCATACCTTCAGCGGGCATGTGTCAATTATTTCTTTGTATTTTGGCCTCAAGACTGTTTCTTGGTCTGGAAAAGTTAAGGCGTCTGGGCATGGCACAAGTGCATGTGTAGGTGCGAAAGTTTCATCCCTTCTGCTTGCTCGGTCACGTGATTCCGACACTGTGAACATTTCTTATTCTCCATGCAATTTGTGCATTTGATTTAATTCGGCCAGCCATCTACCTTCTGTGGCTTATCTTGACCTTTCTGAATAGGATACTCTGTTCTTCTCTTCATAAATTGTATCCGCTGTTGGGCTATTTCAGCTGGCATGACCGTGGATTCTTGGCATGACTTGCCTTCGTCTGAATTTCTCTCTGTCTTTAATTCTCGATTTGTTCACTGCAGAGCTCTCCTCTTGAGACCTTAAGTAACCTTTGGTCGGTTCTGCTCTTGCGCATAGTGGAAGTATGCTTATATAAAGTGCTCCTTTTGAGGTAGATATATATATAGGTGGTGCTTAACGTAATCTATCTTACTACTAAGCTTAGCAAGCCTCATGAATTCTTGCTTCTTGCGGTTCCTTGCATATGTATACATGTAAACTAGCTGAATATCCTCATCACGCTCATGGCATAAGTTTCTGACATTTGACATCAATTATTTCTCTTTAAACTCAGGATGTCACTTATCCATGGTGTTTTGTCTCTTTTCATCATTCATAGGTCATCATATCTATACTATACTACACGTGAGTCAGTCTGGGTTCTTATGATGTCATCATTCGTCTTCTTTTAGTATCTTCTTGTCTTCTTCAGGTATTGCATTTTGACAATCATCATTCTGTCTAACTTGTCAATATGGTTTTCTCAATGGGTACTTGACTTTCCAGGTTTTCTTAGGTGTTGGTACTTCAATAGGTGCTGTCAGTCTTCAAAATGGACGCTGGGTCCCTGAGCTACCTCACTGAGAAACTCAGCATCTCCGGAGGCCCACGCTTCACCAGAAGTAAGTACATGTGCAGATATATAGTCTGATGGTGAAGGAAGTAAAAACAATAAAAAAAATGCCTTCGCTGTCTATGCCCCAAGACTCTGGAATGAAGGAGCTCAAGGTCTTTCTCTTCAAGGAATGGCTCCTCCATAACACATAGGTCCAGACACCATCCACTCCAAACTATTCCTGTGATCTGATCCACACTGTTTTCTCCACTGGTTACTTGTAGATACATTTCAGACAATCGGCTTCCCTCCCCTGGTTTTTTATCCCCACACCCTTGTTTCTGTGCTCCCTAACCTTGGTTTCTTACCCCATTAATTGTAGTGTAGGCCATTGCTTCCCAAAGCTAGGTCTGCGCTCTATATATACCATAATAATAATAATAATAATAATCATAGTTAAAAAGTGTATTTGTGTGTGTGTAAGTGTAAGATTGTATGTTTTACATGCAGAAATAGAGGGATAAATAGGTAACGGGGAAATTCGCACTACAATTCACTGATTAAATATGACCATAATTTGTTATCTTGTCCTGACGGCATGTCTTAAATAAGGCTGCATCTTTAGGGGGAAATGGCATCCTGTCTTGGGAAAGAGAAGGAAGAAAGACATGCATTTACTTGTACAAGTGCTCAAGTGCATTCTTAAAGGTGAATTCATTGTATGTGGAAGTGTGATGCTGGAAATGCCTTATAGAGGGTCAGGGCCTCGTGCACTTGTCCTGCCACGTCTCTGTGTGTGTTTTGCTGTGTTTTCGCCAACTGAGCTCCAGTCTGGACCACTGGCATTGCAACTCTTCATTTTATCTTTTGTGAACAACAACCATGGAATATCCTTATGGCACCGAAGGGTGGGGCTATACCCTTCTACCCCTTATGTGTTACCGGGTATGAGCTGGTGGCAGCTACATGCTGACTGGGCAGTGGCTCTGAGAATCCTCTATTTTGGGATACCTATGCCCTGTCAATGTAATTCATGTATTCCTACACAAAGGCAAGCTGGCAATGGTGGCCTCTTGGTATCTAATGCCTTTTATCTTGGTTCCCAATGTCCTGGGAAGCCCTGACACTGTTGCTTCCTCCTGAATTGCTCTTGGGATGAAACTTCATACATGTCTCTGTTCCCTTTCCTCCTGACTGGCTGTTGGGTGGAAATACCATAAATGGCTCAGGGGCTGCTTTCTGTCAGACTGACAGGAGCCTTCCCAGGGGCTGTGTGTTATGAGTAGACCCTAGGGGTGGGACCTGTATGAATGGAGTCTGCAGTGAACTCACATTCTCTGTGGTGGGTGACATAATCAATGAGACTGCCCTGACGAAAACTGATAATAATACAGTGTAGTGTGCTGAAAGGCTGGGTACTGAGCCTAATCCAAATTCCTTGTTATGGGTGACTGGGTGAAGTGCATGGCCTGAATGCCTGTGATCCTGATTGGCTGCATTCCTGCATGAATGTCCTTCTCTGTGATTGGCGGACTGAGCCTTGCTCAGCCAAAGTGAATGGGGAACAGATGTGTATATCTGGGGATCTCAAACTTATCAATTTGTTCAGAAGCTGAAGTAGAAGCTGAAGCAAGAAGAAGCTGTTCCTTGAAGCCCAGCTGGAGGAGAAGTCTGCTGCAGCATTTTCTTCATAAGATCCAAAAGCTGCCGTGTTCTTCCAAGGAATGATCCTGAGAAGACCTGCAAAGGAGACCACTCCCCTAGTTATGAGGGACCATCACACAAACTGCTACACTTCATCAGAAGGACCCTGGATGCCAGTCCTGTGTGCCTGCCATCAGGAGAAGGGGTCTTTGTGAGTCCTAAAGAGGCGTGCCCAGACATCTCGATTTGAAGAAGTCCATTGGTGTCACCCAGGGTCCGGAGATGTGTTTCGTGACCACTGGTAGCGATTTCTGCCTACCACCTAGAAGAGGGAGGTGCCCTGGCTTTGTGCTGCTGGACACCCAGAGCTGCAAAAGTTCCAAACTTCCTAAGAACATTTCAAGGTTCATCCTTGCCATCATCACTGACAACCTTTTCCTGCAGGAGTGAGTCCAGAGTCACTGAGTGCAGAGGAAGGTACGCCGGTTGGTTTTCCATCACAAGAAGCTAAAAAAGATGTCCCGAGGGTCCAGGCTTGGTGAGAGTTTGTGGTCAACTCCAGTAGACAATCCCAAGTCACCAGAAGCCTTCCAGACATCCGTGCTGCAGCACCAAAGAACCGGAAATCAGGAAAAATGTGATATTCCGAAAACCTGACACCAAAAGTGACCTATGCACTAGTCACTGCCAGAAGTTATCAGAAGGTCCCATGGGTCTTACTCTCATCTGCCAAGCCTTTAAGGAGCCCACAGCAAGTTTCATCTTCACAGGACTTTCTATGGTCGGAGACATCGTTGACCAAATTAGAGCACTATGGACTGAAAAACTGCTGCACTTCAGAAAGATTTTGGTTTCATTCTTCTTGTGAACTCAGCATCCCAGTGGCTCCTTTAACCAAGGGGGGTCCATCTGCAGAGGGAATTGTTGACGGAAACCAAGAGATACTGATACTTCACCTGGCAAGGCACTAGAGGTGCTGTGACGAGGAAGAGCATCTTCTAGACTCAGTCATCCAGGGGTCCCAGATTCATCTTGGATCCAGTTCTCCTGTGGCCTCTCAGGTAGTTTAGGGTGGTAGAACATTTTAAAGAAAGCAGAAGGTTATTCAACATTATTGGGCTGGGCTCTAAACTACGAGATAAGTTATTCCCTAACTTTTCCATTAGAAGTTGCCCAGGTGGGGGGATCTTGACATAGAATAGTATGTCTAGTCTAAAGATAACATTTTGCCTCTGTTCACAACTAACCTACCTTTGTTCCCTATTCTATGCTGATACACCTCACTTAAGAATTCACATGCCTATTTAAAACTGTTTGCAGTGCATCTATTACTGAATTTAAGTTTTGTGTGGTTCCACATAGAGTGGGCCTCATTACAACCCTGACATTAAGGGGTTAATGGCGCTGTAAAAGGCAGCGGCGCAGATAAACCCTTAAAGGCATGGTCTAGTAAAAATGTTTATTGTCCTTACGGGTCGGCCATGTTTTTTTAAGACTAAGTGGCTCGATTTTAGAAAACTTTCCTATGGACCTTACCCGAGTTTTCATCCATTGAACACACGCGAAAACAAGCACCAGGGAGCCGCCATTTTCTGATAATCCTATCTTTTCCCTGATCGCCCTGGCTGACCTGCTTTTGCGGCACTAAATCAATTCCCCCGCCCCTGAGCCTGTCATCAGCAGACTCGTACAGCCCATTTCCCAACACCAAAGCACGTCTCGTGTCAACATTCACTGCGCTTCAGCTAATGACGTTTCGCCATGGAAATGGCAGGACGCCTCTCTCCTCAATAAGTATAAACAGACCGTTTCACAACACACAGCAGCCGATTTTCGATTCCATTCCTCTCTCTGTGTTACTTTGAGTATTCTGTGACTCGTTTCAGTGCTCTGGTCAGCTACCTTCGCCGCTTGTAGCCTGTGTGAACAGATACCAGTACCACCGCTATAAATTATTTTAGTTTGTTTAACACACAATGGCTACAATAATGCCCTACATGTACGAGCCCGAGTATACCGAGGAGGAACTACTGGAAAGGGAAGCACGCGAAAACGATGGGGATTCGGACAGCAGTTGGCAGGACGAATCAACAGATGAAGAGCCTGGGCCTAGTCGAATGGACGGCGTCTCCACCTGGTGCACATGCAATCGGTGCAAGCTAATGCCAACCGAGGACGAGAACTGCTGCTGCCGAGAAAACTCGGGATGCCTGGCCTACATTTCGGAAGGCGAGCCACGACCGCAATGCATCACCGAGCTGCCAGGCTTCAGGGCAGCCTGCCTCACACAGGCCGTGTTGAGAATAATGATGTTGCTTATGCACAAACTTCGAGCAACTGTTCGTCCTCGTAATCCGAGTAACGAGTAAGTATACTCTGCTTGTCATGCCACTCCTATTTCATGGTCTTCTACTATATCCAAAATTACATCTACATATCATTGTAACGCATGTAAGTCGTTGAATAGTGTGCATTGTCTAGATAGCATTTGTCCGTGTAAAATGCCATTAGTTACAAGAATTGTCATTGACAACAAACGTTTATTAAACTTATCTTGGTAATTTAAAAACAGTTTGTTTCATTCCTTTTCACAGGTGGTACAGGCTGGTGGCCTATCGTTCCTTTACATGGTGGCTTCACGGGAGGCTTGGACACCGCGTTCGAAGAGTGATACCCGCCTGTGCCGTTCGTGCCATTAGAGAAACGTTCCCGAGTGACAGCGGTCAGTACAGGGGATTTTCACTCGCTGTGCTGCAACCTGACCTGTATAATCTTTAAAGTCTTGTATTTTTGTGTCATGAAAATAAGATACAAAATAAAACACCACATATATTTTAACAACGGTTGTCTCGATTTTTTAAATGAATCAAGTGTGTCTCCATTCAAGGATGGACGTCAGACATCTGTGCTCCGAATGGGTGAAGGTCTGGTTGCTGTGAAGCAGGGTGGTCACTATCTATCTAAGCTAACATAACATATTCTCGATAATGCATGCACTAAAACACACTTGTTCAAAGTCTTTCAGTAGGTTATGTCTCTATAAAAGTCACACATATATCTATACCAACATTTACCATTGGATTATACAGTCTTGACCACTATAATACACCGGTTGAAGTGTGGGTCTGTGCTCACAAGAATCTCCGGTATGTGGCATTTGTTAATGATAAGCAACGATATACTATCATTGATATAAAGGCGATATACTGTATATTGATATAAAGGCGGTTCGCGCCGGTGGATGCGCGCTGGCATGGGGGGCTGTCAGGGGCGCGAAAGGCCAAGGTGCCAAACTGCATGTACACTTCAAAAGGTGTCCCACGCCAAGGGGCCATTGTTCACATGGTCTCCTCAGACCCCGTGTCTCCAGGCAGGCCTCCCCTGAGGCAGGCCGCCCCCCTGCAATCCACATAAGTGTGTCTCCATTCAGCAGTCTTCCTGTGCCTTATCTGCACGCCCCAGGGCCATCCATCCCACCCCCTTGTATCAAAGGTGGTTCACGCCGGGGGATGCGCGCTGGCATGGGGGGCTGTCAGGGGCGCGAAAGGCCAAGGTGCCAAACTGCATGTACACTTCAAAAGGTGTCCCACGCCAAGGGGCCATTGTTCACATGGTCTCCTCAGACCCCGTGTCTCCAGGCAGGCCTCCCCTGAGGCAGGCCGTCCCCCTGCAATCCACATAAGTGTGTCTCCATTCAGCAGTATTCCTGTGCCTTATCTGCACTCCCAGGGCCATCCATCCCACCCCCTTGTATCAAAGGCGGTTCGCGCCGGTGGATGCGCGCAGGCATGGGGGGCTGTCAGGGGCGCGAAAGGGCAAGGTGCCAAACTGCATGTACACTTCAAAAGGTGTCCCACGCCAAGGGGCCATTGTTCACATGGTCTCCTCAGACCCCGTGTCTCCAGGCAGGCCTCCCCTGAGGCAGGCCGCCCCCCTGCAATCCACATAAGTGTGTC
This sequence comes from Ambystoma mexicanum, assembly GCF_040938575.1. Lineage (NCBI taxonomy): Eukaryota > Metazoa > Chordata > Amphibia > Caudata > Ambystomatidae > Ambystoma > Ambystoma mexicanum. The sequence continues at coordinate 112,835,129 of NC_090934.1, read as the reverse complement.
TCCATTCAGCAGTCTTCCTGTGCCTTATCTGCATGCCCCAGGGCCATCCATCCCACCCCCCTCTATCAAAGGCGGTTCACACCCGGGGATGAGCGCTGGCATGGGGGGCTGTCAGGGGCGCGAAAGGCCAAGGTGCCAAACTGCATGTAGACTTCAAAAGGTGTCCCACGCCAAGGGGCCATTGTTCACATGGTCTCCTCAGACCCCGTGTCTCCAGGCAGGCCTCCCCTGAGGCAGGCCGCCCCCCTGCAATCCACATAAGTGTGTCTCCATTCAGCAGTCTTCCTGTGTCTTATCTGCACGCCCCAGGGACATCCATCCCACCCCCCCCTCTATCAAAGGCGGTTCACACCCGGGGATGAGCGCTGGCATGGGGGGCTGTCAGGGGCGCGAAAGGCCAAGGTGCCAAACTGCATGTACACTTCAAAAGGTGTCCCACGCCAAGGGGCCATTGTTCACATCGTCTCCTCAGACCCCGTGTCTCCAGGCAGGCCTCCCCTGAGGCAGGCCGCCCCCCTGCAATCCACATAAATGTGTTTCCATTCAGCATTCTTCCTGTGCCTTATCTGCACGCCCCAGGGCCAACCATCCCACCCCCCTCTATCAAAGGCGGTTCACACCCGGGGATGAGCGCTGGCATGGGGGGCTGTCAGGGGCGCGAAAGGCCAAGGTGCCAAACTGCATGTACACTTCAAAAGGTGTCCCACGCTAAGGGGCCATTGTTCACATGGTCTCCTCAGACCCCGTGTCTCCAGGCAGGCCTCCCCTTCAAGCAGGCCGCCCCCCTAATACCACGACATACATACGTCATTCATTCACAAACACACCCCAGTTTCTAATACTTTAAAAACCACTCGATATGTCTCATGAGAACATCTTTGTGCTTTGCAAGTCAACTCCTGAACGTGCTACCTGGGAACCACTGAGATCTATGCTAATCTGCTTGTCGTCGTGCTATCCATTAACTTCTGTGACCGCTTCGAGCATACCCATCAGTGCGCTACCTGTGGCCATCCACCTATTCTCCCGCAACATACTGCTCTGCTTGCTGAATCCAACTGTTGTTTGGTCAAGGTAAGGCCATGTAACCTGGTCATATTTCGCAGATTTTTAAATTTCTATCTATTTTCGAGTAGAGTACACAATAGTGCTATGTTCATTGGTCTCATTGGTATTGACTTGAGTTTCCATTGCTATGCTATCAATAGATCTATTTATTTTCATCTGTGACTATTGTGATTGAATTGCATCCTTCGGGGGTCCAGTCAATAATGTAAGCATGTTTCCTTCTCGTGCAAGACAGAACATCCAAGGGACGAGTCACATGTTCAGATTTCAGACACATCAATTATACATTTCTGCAACTTATGCAAATACTAAGCAGCACATAATGAACTGGTATAGTTCCTGCGACCAAAACAAACCTTGCATTGATCATTGTATGATTCATTTACTTTTGTATCAAATCTTTACTCTTGAAGATTGTATAATAATGTTGATATTTACTTTTCAGATTTATCAACAATGCCTGCCTGTTCGATTAGCGGTTGCCCTTCGAAGACCCATGTGAAATCTGAAGGAACTACAATGCATGTATTCCCGAAAACTGTTGATCGAATAAGAGAATGGGTCAGACATTGCGGATATCCACTGGATGAGCTGGAAAGTAGAGTCCAACAAGTCTTAGAGGACAAGAGGGGTGATCGATACCGCATCTGCAGCCGGCCCTTTTCCTTGGACATGTACACAACTTATTGGGTAACAAAGAAGAATAAACGGCGAACGACACGGAAATTGTGCGAAAACGCTATTCCCACTCTATTCGTCCACATTCCGCCACCGGTGAGTCAAGTGTCCGGATTTAGCTTTCGGCCTTGCGGTAGTGTGTAGCCGAATGGATTAATAGATATTGTAGGTGTTCTATCCCTTGTAATAATTTCGATATTGATATGAGTGTATAGTTTTTTGAATAATGGCATTTATCAATATATTCTTTTTTGATTTCAAAACCCACAAACGCAATGTATATATATATGGGGACAGGGAACTGTGCTGTATTGAGCATTTTTCAAGTATTCTGTCGGTTTACATGGCTATTTTTAATATTGGCATTTCATTATCAATCATTAATTGACCTTTACAACTTCTTGACTATCCCTTGAATCTGAAGCAAGAACATTCTACATCCTTGACGTGGTCGCAGTTATCAACCACTTCTAGCGCATATCAGGTAATCTTACTAGGCTAATCCGCTACATACTTGTTTTATGCATGTCAAGTAATAGTTTTATTCTATCGTGTCATTATTTTACCGAATGTTTGGTTACTGCTTTCCAATTGATATACACCTTAGTTATCGTCCACTGGTGTTTGTTTTCAGTTATAATTAGTGTTATCCATACTAATGCAAGTACTGTCTTTCAGGGAGATGCTGAAGCGTCCGCCACATCTACAACATTTCTAGATGTTTTTCGACATCAGGAGGTATGGATACTGACAGCTCCATCGAGCATCATCATCAGAGCTGGAATTCTTGTCGTTTGATTGTTCTACACAATGTTTAATTCGTGGTTAGCCGTTGATATGTACCTCTGCTGTCGACCCCAGGTGTGTGTTATGTTTTCACAATTGTAATCCTCACTAATGCAAGTACTATGTTTCAGGCAGTTGATGGAGCGTCAACCCCTGCACTTGATGCAGAGCCTGACATTCAAGTATACGAATCGGCGCAACAGCTTTCGGAAGTGCGCACTACATTTGCAACATCCATAGATATTCTTCAGCAGCACGAGGTATGGATAATGACAGCTCCATCATACGTGATCATATAACGTGATTCCATTTGCTATACTTTCTTCCCTATTAACGCAAGTGCTGTGTTTCAGGGAGACAACGAAGCTTCCACCACAATCACAACATCTCATTTGGATGATGCAGATGTAAAGGAATCGTTGAAATAAGTCGATGAAATGTGATCATATTTGGATTTTCCTTGATTCTTTTGGACAATGCATCTTTCGCGGTTATCTCTTTATATGTACCTGTGCGTTCGACCCCAAGTGTGTGTTATGTTTCCAATATTGAAAACCATACTAATCCAAGTACTGTGTTTCAGGGAGACGACAGAGCTTCCACCACAATCACAACATCTCATTTAGATGATGCAGATGTAAAGGAATCGTTGAAATAAGTCGATAAAATGTGATCATATTTGGATTTTCCATGATTCTTTTGGACAATGCATCTTTCGCGGTTATCTCTTTATATGTACCTGTGCCATCGACCCCAAGTGTGTGTTGTGTTTCCAATATTGAAAAGCATACTAATGCAAGTACTGTGTTTCAGGGAGATGCGGATGCCTCCTCTCCAATACAACCATTCATGGCAGTCCATGCAGAGCCAGAGGTATGGATACTGACAGTTCCATCGAAATATATCAGCACTGGTCGAATACTTGTCGTTTGATTGTTGCACACAATGTTTAAATCGTATTTGGCTATTGAGATGTACCTGTGTGTTCGTCCTCACGTGTGTTTTATGCTAACAATATTTTGATACATAGTAATGAAAGTACTATGTTTCAGGGAGACGATGGAGCCTCATTCCTCGCTGTCTATGCAGATACAGAAAATATAGTCGTTGCAGCACAAGAGGAAGGGAGGACATGCGGAAACGAATCGGAGCTACAGATGTTGAAGGTCCAGTCAAAAAAGTTGCAAAGAAAAAAAAACAAAAAAAGGTTAGTTACAAACAGTTCATAACTTTGCTGGGGACTATTTTATGTTTTTTTCCAGTCAATTCTACTACACTCCATCTTGTGTTTAAACTGAACATCCCTTTTCCAATCTCTCCTCCAGTTACCCGTGGGTGTCAGAACTATACACACACAGACAGTGAAGCGAATGAGAGATATGGCTTGCCAGACCGTGTACACTATGGAGGAACTATTAATTGAGGCGAGGCATGTTCAGGTTCGAGATGCTCATGTCCAATGGCCAGAACATGAATTAATTGTGTTTGGAGTCTACAGCAAAGTTGCATTGGACCATAGCTACAGTGCAACCGAACCACCACAAGAAGATGTTATTGAATGTATTGAAGATAGCTCTGAAGTAGTTGCAGATCAATTTACACAATCTACACCTGCCAAAAATTGGCCACCAAAAAACCTGTCGACATTGTTGTGTTCTCCCATCAATGTCGAAGTAATAGATGTTGAAATGACAGAGAATGAACCAGCCGCAGCATCCATAGACGCATCAAAACTTGATATCAGCGATATTACTTACCAATGTGTTGAAATCTCCACAACGTCAAAGGCCGAAACAACGTTGACGCAGGATGACAGTCTAATGAAAGAGAGCAAATACATTGTATTAGACAGTTCTTTGATGGAAATTATAAGTATGCTGAAATGTGTGCATTCCATTAGAGGGAAAGTATGTGGGAAGCCATTGATTAATGTGACGCGTCAAATAAAAGGCAGTAACATCAAAATAAATGCCGCCTGTAGATTAAATCATAGGTTCTCATGGTCTGCACAACCAATGCTGGGGAAACTGCCAGCTACTGTGTGCAGCTCCAACACTTTTTAGTGGCTCCAGTTTTAGAAAGTTAGAGGCTTTCTTTCAGTTTGTGGGACTCCATTTCATTTCTAAAGCGTTGTACTACACATACCAACGTGATTATCTGTTTCCAGCCATTAGTGATGCTTGGAAAATTGAACAATTGTCTCTAGCAAGTACATTCGAAGGCAAACGATTCAGGCTAGCCGGCGATGGACAGTGCGACAGTACAGGATTTTCTGCCAAGTACTGCACCTACCACTTTCAGGACATGGATAGTAAGAAAATTGTGAGTTTGGTGGTCGTGCACGTAACACAATGTACATCCTCAGTGGCCATGGAGAAACTAGGTTTTATAAAATCAGTGGAATATCTACAATCGAGGGGAATGCACATCGACCTCATAGCCACGGATAGACACGTTTCAATTGCCAAGACAATGAGAGAGCAGTTCCCACATATTAAACATCAATTTGACGTATGGCATCTTGCTAAATCAATCAATAAGAAAATCTCGGCTGCAAGGAAAAAAAAAGGTTTTGAAAGTATTTTGCAGTGGTCACATTCTATCACCAACCATCTTTGGTGGAGCTCAAAAACTTGTGAGGGGTCAGTGGAAATACTACTTGAAAAATGGCGGTCACTGATGCACCACTTTACCAACGTTCACCGCTGGACAGCAAATGAACATTTCCACCAATGTAAACATGGCCCTTTGTCCCCAGAGGAGGCACGGAAGAAGAAGTGGTTGATTCCATCTTCACCGACACACAAAGCCATTGAGAAGATTGTTTTCGACAAAACTCTATCAAGAGATTTGAGAGGACTGACAGAATTCTGTCACACAGGAGATTTGGAGGTGTTCCACAATATGTGCTTAAAGTACAGGCCAAAGCGCTTGCATTTTAGCTTTCGGGGCATGAAACATCGCACTCTACTAGCGGTCTTGGCCCATAACAGCAATGTCGGACGTGAACAATCTAGGACTAGGGGTAAAGTAAGGATGCCTCGCTACACTAAGGTGTTTTCAAAACGAAGTAAGCAATGGGTGATCAAACCAGTCTATGATGAAATGCAGTTCGACTTTGTGAAAGGCCTTATTGTTGCTGTGTTAGAGAAGCACAGATATGGAATTTTGGACGTTTCTGTGCAGAGCAGTGATCCATTGCCACCGAACATTGCGACTGTGTCATGCCCACCCGAAGCACTGCTGATTGTGAAGTACAAATCCCGGTTTAAATAATTGCAATACGATTGTCTTTTTGTAAATAAATGTTATTGTACAGTGTACCTGTAAACCTAACCCCTACCTTCACCATCATGGGTGGCGAACAAGCTGGGTGTCATCTTTGAATTCTCTCTATTCACCTCACATATGTGTATGTATATATTTTCTCATGTCTCATCTCATGTAAATGTAAATGCTGCGCACTGTTAATGGAGGGGAGGCTTGCGTATTGCAAATAATAAAACAAACAAACAAACAATAAATCTCACTTTTAACTCAACTCCTGTGGTACTTTATACTTTCCCTGACCTTCCGCCAAAAATTAAATGTCTCAATTTGGGCTGCAAAGCTCGCAGACAACGGGGCCAAAATTGGGGCACTTAGAACGCGCCAGCCAAGCGGGCCGTGGCATTCGGGAGAGAAGCCAGTTCACATTTGCACATTGAGGCGCACTACATAGACGGATTCTAAACTTCAAGTTCTCACAGATGCCTATACTACGTGATGTTGCAAATAAAGAATGCGAAGGACAGCACCCAGATGAGGCCCACAAGTCGCTCTGGAAGTATAAGGGTCTATTGTTTTTTGACCTTGAGACAGGGACCATGCCGAAACAACTACATTTGAAGGGAGTGCGCAATAACGTAAGAGACGATAAGGCAGAAAATTCAGAAACTAGACCGAGTTTCATTTTAGGTCAGTATACGAAAAATCGTTGTCAAGAGCACGGTTCGTTTTACAGCCTGCATTACGAAGAGACACAATGGAAATTTCAAATATAATGTAAGTAAATCTTTACACGCTTTTATACCGGAATGAAGATTTAATGAATGGATGCATGAATAAATGAATGAATGAAGAGCTAGGAAAAGCAAGTAAAACTGTTCGTGGTGGGCACATGGGCATGCAGGTCCACTGGTCTCACCGATCTCGGTCCTTGGCCCAGCCACTTTTCCCTGCACTACGGGACTGTCTCTGTATCCTTCAGCCACTTCTCCCGGCATTCACCTTGCACTTGCCACCAGCTGGCCCTATTATTTAATTTGTATTCAACTAACCATGTACAGCCCTTCCCCATGCGCGATCAGAAAGACACCTGGCCTAGTAGGATCATTGTCTGTCTGCCCTTGTTCCCCACCTGCCTCGTCACGCCTAGAAACACTTGAGTATAGGCGCGTTACAAATGCCATACCATATATCATATCATTCCTCACGCATGTAGACTGTCGTTTATCATTGTGTGTTGGCCTCGATTTATCTTGTTACTTTTCGCATTGATTTTAGAGACGAACATACTCCATTGAACTATCCTTGCAAGCAAATAGTTTCTGATCGGCCGTAATAAATAAAATGAGTAATATTAATGAAGTTCGGCTAGCGAGACTAATTATCATTTTTTTGTTTTCATAACAGGTATTTGATCCCTTTCTGCCACTGCCACCTGTTTGAGACACCGGCGGATGGATTCTTCAGCAGACACCTGCAGCTTCGTGTCAACAACTGGAGCACGATCACCATATTATGGGACGATCGCCAAGGGCCCACATGCCCTTACGCTATAGTAGGTGCTAGAAGCAACATGTCAACCTTTAGGCTGGACTAGTGCCTAGTTGATGGAACAGCCTTGCGGTTCACCGTGCTTCCAAAGTGATTCTTTTTACGAAAATGAACACCCTGTGTACCATAAAGGAACAGCGCGTGACTCAAGATGAAACGGAACAGTTATTGCGGATACAGCGGTCAGCGCAAATTACGGTCACCGTAAATATACGGAAACGGAAGTAAAAACATGGTGCCGGAACGGGAAACAGCACGCCGTACACCCATAAAAAGGGAAACCCAACACAACCATCAAAAATCCGACCCTGACACACATCCCAACCCGTTAGCCACCTCAGTTAATAAAATAAATATGGGAAAAGTAGCTAAAAAAGCGTGCGATCGCAAGCGGCAGGTCCACTTCTCCCATGAGGAACTCACCGTGCTCACAGAGACCCTCCAGGAAAATGCTGCCGTCGTCTTCTCGACGCAAATGACCAGGACGGCACTCGCGAACAAGAAGGCCATATGGGCCCTGGTGGCACAGCGGGTAAGTGCGGTGGGGACCGCACCCCGCAACCCACAGCAATGCAGAAAGCGATGGGACGACTTGCGGATACGCGTCCGGAGCATACTTTCTGCCAACAGAAACATTGCCACAGCCACCGGGGGAGGATCGGAATCACCCATCAAGTTGACCCCCTGGGAAGAAATCTGTGCCTCCACCATTGGAATGGAGAGCATAGAGGGAGTCGGAGGGATGGAGAAAGGAGTGCAGACATCCGAAGAATCAGGTAGGTGTGCCAAATAAAACAATGCTAAATCCACAATGTACAATCATGTGAAGTACCATGTGTCCCCATAGTGCAATAGAAACACATGTCCAGGAGAACGTCCACATACTTCTGCCTGATAGCGCCCTTTAAAAGTCAGATAAAATACATAAAAAAGTTACAATCCTAAAAACACCCTCTACATGTGCAGCATGCACCCCCTAACTGCAGGCTGCTAAATAAATGCATCCCCAATCCACACAAAAATGAGACCACCTCCTAGGGCCTGACCCAAATCACCCTCAGGTACCACCGCAATGCATGTGATACATTGCCATTCCAATTTCCACAGACCCATAAATAACGCTCGCCCTCCTTTACTCCACCACAGGGTCCGATTCAAACGACGAGCTTCAGGACACCCCTACCAGCACACCTGCAAAGAGGGCCAAGACCAACGGCCAAAGACCCTCCACCTCAGCTGCACGGATCAAGACACGGCAGCAGCACACATCAAGTGGCAGCACACTGGAGGGGACTGCAACAGGCACCCCAGCAGCCAGCATGTCCACAACAGCACCACCACAGGTCCCCCCAATGGATGCCACAGATGGCACTGCTTCTGGTGGTAGCAGCACCATAGGTGACACTGCTTTCATGCCAGCATGCTCCGACACAGAAAACGATGCTGCCGATGTAGGACCCATCCATGACCTGTCTCAATCCCCCTGTTTGTTTCATCCCGTACACCATGAGGAAACCACGCAGGGGCACCCACAAGACGACGACTGGCCAACCCCCACAAGCCCTGTGGCAAGGCAACATGTGGTGATCAGCCCCTCTGTCACACCACCGCAAATGGGCATGGCCCAGCAGAGGCAACAGTCCCTCGACCAGATGATCGTGCAACAGCAGCAACTGGCCACGCTCCTCAAGGAGCATGCTGATGAATGTGGGGGTTCTAAGGCAGCCATTGAAACATCTACTGAGACACTTACGGCACAAATTGAGCAAAGTACTGAGAGCCTGAGGGGAGAAATGGAGAGAAGCACCGAGATCCTGAGGGCACAAATGGAGAGAAGCACCGAGAGCCTGAGGGGGGAACTGCATGCAACGTCCAAAGACGTATGTGGTGAACTAGCCGCTGTGCGCCGTGTGCTCACTGAGCTCTTACAAACCCTTATGGACATGCATGGACGTGAGCAGGCAGAGACATCATCCGTTGCAAGCTCCGTCCAGGGCAGCCCCCAACGTAGATCTGGTAGGAACCTGCGCTCCACACGCAGGGGTGCCCCTGATACCCGGAGAGGGGGCTTGCAATAGCGTCTGCCCACGGACAATATGCATCTTTGGACACTGGTGTTCGGGGGGGAGGTAGGAGGGTGGAGGGGGTGTGTTGGGCTATTCTGGGTGGCGGGTCGATTGGGTGTGTAATATCATTTCACATTTGCAATACATTTCTTCATATTCATCCGATGAGATGTGTGGACATTGAACTTCTTGTACTAGGCCTTCATAGGCGTACAGTCCACATTGTGCATGTACCAGACACACACAGTTCCACAAGTCCCGTGTCCATGTAACAGCCACCAGGCGTGAGTGCTAGAAGCATGCATCTATGATATTCTGACGAACTTCACGGCCCTCCTGTGCCTCGCGGACTCCTTGAGGTGCTGCCACATCCCCACCCTCATCATGACCATCTTCAGGTGCTTGCAGTTCTGCGTCAGGGGGCATGGGCACATTTCTACGTACGCACATGTTGTGTAGCATGACACATGCCATGACCATCTTTGCAACCTTCTCATGGCTGTACAGGAGTGCCCCGCCAGACCTGCTGAGGCAGCGGAAACGAGCCTTCAGTAGGCCGAATGCCTGTTCTATGACTACACGGGTACGTGAGTGGGCACGGTTGTAGTCCTCCTCACGCTGGTTCTGTGGGTTCCGGAGTGGTGTAAGGAGCCATCTCTTCAGTGGATACCCGGCATCACCTGTATGTGGACAATAAAGGATGTTTGTGGAATGACATTGCTACGTACGCATCCCCCCCCCCTCCCTGCCAGGTCATTGACGCATCATCTACCCCACATTCTCATGCATGAAATGAGACTCACCGAGTAGGCAGGATCTGTGCCCTGCGTGTTGCTCCATGTAGCATGGTATTCTAGAGTTCCTCAAGACCATAGAATCATGGGTAGATCCAGGAAATCGGGCACAACAATGTGTAAAGATCCTGTTGGAGTCACACACCATTTGTACATTGATAGAATGATATTGTTTCCGGTTGCGGTACTGGACCTCCATGGCATGTGGGACAACCAATTCCACATGGGTGCAGTCGATGGCACCAATGCAACCCGGTATGCCGCCAAGTGCATGGAATCCCACTTTTGCGTTGGTAATCTCCTGGTCCGAGCGTGGTAGAGTGATGTAGTCATCTGCGTGCTTCAGGAGGGCATCGAGCACTTGGAATAGTGTCCGTGACAACAGTGGCTGTGAAATGCCATGCAACTGTCCGACTGTGTGCTGGTAGGTGCCTGTGGCCAGGAAGTGTAGTACAGACACCACCTTCGGTAGGGGTGGAATGGCGGTCGGGCTATCTATCATGCTGACAAGGTCAGCGTGTGTCATGTCCACAATGGCGGTTATGGTGTCCCGGTCCAAGCGGTAGAGGGTGTGGATCTGCTCAGCAGTGAGGTTGAACGGATTAGCTCGGAGACGTGGGATTGCGGGCTGCCTGCGTGGTGGTGGTGGTAGTGGCTGTGCTGGTGGGCCTTGCTGCCCCTGCCTTTCCCTCCTCCTCCTGCGTCTCCTCTGTGCGGCTGGTTGTTGTAGTACATGTTCTTGAAGTTGGAGTACTTGCAGAGCTATCAGGTCCCCCAGGGCCAACATCGCTAGTCCTGCCGGTAGCATTTTGGAGTGGGTGTGGTTGTGGGAGGGGGTTGGGTGTGCAATTTATGTGTTTTCAGGCTGTATAGGCTCCACCTGTGGTGATTCATTCCACCTCTGGCAGCTGCAATCACTTTTGTGCGAGCACGTCCCGCACACAACGCGGCAATTTGACGCATGGCATCTTGCAATTACAATCATGTATTTGATCCCGATGGCAGTGAAATGTCTGTTTATATGTTGATTCTGCTATGGTCCCATTGTTTCACATACTATAATCGCAGTGGTGAACAAACCTGTGAGGGGTCAGTGGAATGTAGTACTCGATCAACGGTGGACCCTCATGCAGCACTGTACCGACCTTCAACGACTGGCGGGGCGTCCCATTTGTGATTGTAGCCAGTTAGCATTTTCTCACACAGCCGCACTACATAGATGTAATTGTGAATGCAAGCGTTCACAGATGCCTTTTCGAAGTGATGTTGCAAATGAGGAATTCGAAGGACAGCGCTTTTGGTTTTCAACTGGCGGCGAGGAGACGCCCACAGGTCTGACTTGAAATATAACGTTCTATTGTTGAATGTCCTTGGGACAGGGCCCATAACGAGTAAGCAATGAATGATTTGAATTGAATGGGATGCGCAATAGCGTAGTGGACGATAAGGCAGGACGTTCCCAAATACATGTTACTTCACAACACTACTAATCCGGGCAGGAGCACAGTGGATTTTGCAGACTGCATTACGGACAGACTCAATGGAAATTGCAAATGTCATGTGAGTAAATATTCAGGCGTTTTCATACCGGGATGAGGGAATGATGAATGGATGCATGGACAGATGATTTAATTGAGAGTTTGCCATGTACATGGCTTTTTGGAGTCGATCCCCTTCCCCTGCGCTATGTGGTGCAAAGCTGCCATAGTGGGACCATCGTCTATCTGCCCTTGTTGGATCCTCCCTGTCTCGACGCGCCTTCAAACACTTGTGTCTATGCACGTTACTAATCCCATGTAATGGATTCTGTTTTAACAGACGCATGCACACAAACAGACGTTAGTAATGGTGTATTCACCTCGATTTATTTCGTTGTGATTCGCAAGTGATTTCTGGGTGTAAATGATCCTTTGGAGCGGCCTAGCATGCATATGGTTGTAGATTTAGTGTGTTGAATGAAGTGAGTAATACATCTGGAGTTCTGATGCCCATACTGTTATTTTTTGTTTCATTTGGGTGACAGGTATCTCGTACCCTTTTGCCGCGGCCCTCTGTACGCCACTCCTGCAGATGGGTTTTACTCTCGACACATGCAGCTTCGAGTTAATCAGTGGAGCACCATTACGATCTTATGGGACGATCGCCAATGGGCCACATGCCCTTACGCAGTACTAGTGGCTAGGAGCAACATTTCTACCTTTCAGCTGGACTCGTGCCTACCTCATGGGACGGCCCTGCGGTTCTAGGCGCTTCCATGTTGCCTCTTTGAACGTTAATGTTGCCCCTGTGTACCATGAAGGAACAGGGCGTCACACAAGAAGAAGCTGGTCATTTATTGCGGATGCAGCCCACAGTGATGAAATTTATTTTGGAGTTCATGAGCAAATAGCTGTATGGGCTTTCTGATTTTGATGTCCATTAAATATTAATTCCGATATTAGCCGTGTAGCGTTATTCTTTGCAGATAATGTAGCATATTCCGATTTGTGGCGCTATGTATTGTGAGATGATCTGCATTGTGTTCCGGCTTCTGAGTTCAGTTGCGTGGTACTGTGCTGGCCGCGTTTGCCTACGAAGCGCAGTTAGGTCACGGATAGGGGCTGCCATTATGACTGTTTTGATGATGTCATGCTCAGGGGCGGGGGATTAGCTCTTGTGCAACAGATGCCGGTCAGCCAGGTCGATTGGTGATATGATGGGATTATCAGAAAATGGCTGGTCACAGGTGCCTGTGATTGCGTGCGTTTGTTGGGGGGAGACTGAGGTCATGTCCATTGGATTAGCTTCTGTGTTCGTGCCATCTGTGCCCTGCAGCTCCCATTGGCCCCTCTTGAGATGAGCCTGGCTGCTCAGTCACTCTGCCAACTTGTGTGGTACATGCTTATGCTGATGGTTGGTTTGTTTACTGGCAAGAGTACAGGGCTGGTGCAATCTCCCTCAGGATACTGCTTTGGATGTTGCCTTACACTGGTGGCAAGCGATGGGGGACTACTGTTGTTTTGTGTCATGTAATCTTAATGTTCATTTTGGTGTCCTTGAACCTTCGCATGCCTGTGCTGCATCAGTACGGCAATGGTGACATGCCGAATATGGATGGCCACTCACAAGGCACTTGGAGCCCCTACATGCATTTGTTCGTTGGCATGCATGGGTGACTTGTACATTTCACTGGTTGCATAGTGTGACTACATTGCGCCTACGTGGAGTTGTGCAATGTGGGCAGGGAGTGGTGTACAGGCACTCAGTAGGGCCATTTACGGTTGGTTCACGATGCCGTATTTCTCACCATGGCGGAATGGTGCTTTCCGCCATGCTTGATGGCGTTAAGTACATGTCCGCTAGGGTCAGAATTTGCGTACCGTTGCGCCATGGCGGAAATTCCGGTTTTGCACGGCGCGCGTGCGTGTACTTGGTGCAGTTAGCGTTGGCGTTCACTACGGTGTCGCTAATGGCATCGTACTTTATGGTGACGGGTCATGATCGCAACGAGCGGTATTCGATGGCGGTATTACTTTTCCGCCATCGTTTTTCGACTTCCGCCAGGGTCGTAATGAGGCCCAGTCTGTTAAATGCATTGTATTCACCAGGAACATGTTTTCCCTAGTCTAGCCTTTTGTTCAGGTTCAAAAATGCATTAAAAGAATGTTGTTTTGCACTGTGCAATTTTTGCACTATTGCTAATTGCACTTGAGCCAGTGCAAAGTGTCTGCAATACCGCCCTTAATTTTCAACAGATTCACAGTAAGGCACAGGGATGTTCTGGGGTATTATGCCGTGGCGGGTAATCCACCAAGTAATGGTACATGGAGGAGTTCAATATAAATGTGGCGGAACACACGTGGAATGGGCGTGGCTTGGGGTGCAGAAGTTTAAAACGGTGTAACTTGCATCGTAGTCACTAACATGAGTACCAGTTTCAATTCCAATCTCCTGTTGCTTAACTGCTGCCTAGCAGTCCATGCCGCAAGTGTGCAGTTATTTATTTATTTATTTATTTCAGTGATTTGTAATGCACTGTGTTATTATTAATTATTAATATAATGATATTTATTGAGCGCAGACCTAGCTTTGAGAAGCAACAGAGCGATTTACAGAGGTATACAATAGTACAAATGCATAACCGAGCGCTTTTTAGTGGTAGCAACAGAAAATATATCCAGCGGCGGGGGGGATATAGAGGGGCACAGAGGAGAGGAACAGATGTAACCTCTTTGCAATGGGATTGCACCATTGTAAACTGCCTCTGTACATCAGTCCCAGGCAATTCCCCCTTTGAGTTCACAATACTAACCTGTGGAAATCATACCGGAGACCTCACGGAGAGGTGGACTTGACTAGAAGGGAAATGCCCTGGCGAAAAGCAAAGTTGTAAGATATTTTTTAGAAAGTCAGGAGGCTGCGTTCGAGTCGAGTGACAAGTCCGAAGCAGAGGTGGCTCCCAGTACGTTTTCCCCAAGATTCTCTTGACCCTATTAAGTGTCTCAAGAGGTTGGAAAGGGCAACCGAATGCAAGGAAATCAGGGTTCGATGGAGTAAGTGGGTGTGTGTACGGGCAAAATGTCAGAGGAAAAGCAATGGGGCACTTTTCGTGGTAACATTTGAGTAAGGCCTGTGAATTCACGGGCGTTATATTGCCTGGACGATCTTCCACCGGTGGGTTTTAGCCACAAGGGTGCTTCTGAACCAGATGGACCCTACACCTGAGTTGCCACCAGGTGTAAGTTCCATCTTGAGAACATCCTGGTTTCTGGCATGCTCTAAGTGTACGCCATGCTTAACTCACACCAAAAGCATGTGACTTTAGTGTACCGGCCTCTTAGTGTCCGGTTCATGTATTTACTGCCCATGGCTGGTTAGTCCTGAATTAATCATCGTTTTGGTCGCTGCTTTGGGGCACCCTTCAGACCGCTGTAATTCAGCTTGCCATGTCATTACAGATGGGGAAAGCCCACATGCAAATCAGGCCTGGTCTCGCCCCCTAAAGGGGATTTCCAGCCCGAACTGCTAGGTCACGTCCCTTCTGCACAAGATCACAAGCACCACCAGGAATTTGCTTTACAATGCACCATTTGACACCTGTTTCAAAATAGTCATTTTCAATATGCGACTCTATGGCTTTTCTCAAATATGAATAAGGCATCCACACATTACAATTCAGAGCCAGAGAATGTGTAGGCAATTTATTTGATTTCGTTAAGATTTTAGGAAATGTGCAACATGAACAGTTTCTGGATGTCTCTAGTGTTTCTTTCATGGTAACTAACCTGTTCACAGATAGACAGTACTAGCAGTACTTCTCTTCCAGTCGTCCTCACGGTTATGGACAGGGGATCTCCCGCGCATTTTCTTGTACAAATATGATATGTGGATACACTTTTCATACAATTCCGACAATCGGATTGGCTACGCATGCAGTACATCAGGTTGAGTCTGCTAATCCCAACAGCATCTAGGTGAGAATTATTCTAGTGAAATTACAGATGTTAAAATCGATAAAATGCATGTCTGCTTATTTGATTACATTAAATTTAACCAATAACACAAGTTGCAGTAAAACAGGATTTTTTTTTAGATAAGGTCCAGTCTATCCCAGCAACAGTGAGACATTAGCGTTCTTTAATTGACCATAAAATTGTATCCCCAGTTGTAAGATTCTCTTAACTAATTGTAATTTAAATATTGTAAACACAATTTGCAAAGTGCTTTCCCCAGCTACTGTGTGCTTCAAAATGTGTGTATTGCTATTACACTGTGAGCTTGACCCACGGGTGAGGGTTTACACCTTAAAGAAAACATCACTCTCTATGTACCAACGCATTCACCAAGATCAGAAACCTTGGGCCAGATCAACTGTCCCCCCTCGAAAAGGTCCAATGGCCTGGTACGGGCCATTCCTGTGAAAGCAGCTCAGAAATAGAACAGCCTTCTGAAACAGCTTAGACAAGAGAAGAACTATCAAACGTTCAGGAAAGTGCTGAAAACCTATCTGTTCAGATGATTGTACCTAACGCAGAGGTGGGACCCTCAAGCTAGGTAAGAAATTATGTTTTATATGTTAGCTCGCATCTACATGTTTGTGCCCCGATGCCCGCAGGCATTCGGCACAATATAAAGACACACATAAATAAATAAATACAAATAATGGGAGGACAACGGTTGATGGGAGCGTACAACCATTTTTAAATAGCAGCAAACTATGGACTATCATACAACTGCTACCAGCATGTCCCCCGCTTCCCCTGCTGGTTTCCTGAACAACATTATGGCTCCCCTGCTGTTTCACCTACACACTCTACCCAAAGCTAACCCGGTCCAGCAGACTCCAGCTCTACAACCCACGCCAGCAGCAGCAACTTTGAGACAGCTGTGCGATTAGCCCAATTAAAGATCAGAAATTCTCCGGACGTTGTGGGCCTTCTTTAGAAGAACGTTCCATGAGACTTGGCCCCATTGCGATGTCAGCATTGACGGAAAAAGTTACTGTATTAGAAGTACTGCCATTTTACTGCCAGATTCCCACCCCATCAAATCTCAGAGGTGATGCAAAAGATTCACCACAGCCGGACTAGTGTTTGCCGCAAATCCAAGAAACTCCCTGTGGAGCTCTACAGACTCCAAATGTTGGGCCTAAGATTTCCTTGCTCCCACTCATAATCCTGCGCAAACTAAAAATACACCTTGCACGGTTCCATGAATCAGGGTTTGTGCCGACAATGCAAAATCACTTTTCAGCAGTGCAAATTCACACTGAACCGGACAAATATTCCATGAATCGGGCCCTAAATTGCAGGGTTCACAGTGAACATGAAAGGAAGAGTTGTTGGCATCAGCACCCTTATTTATCAGAAATGCCGAATTGGAATCTGTCTGGGAATATGAAAAGGGGACTTTTCAAGGACTATCAGACCGACTGCGCATGCCAACGTGTGAACCTTCTGGGAATGTCAAGCTTACTGGGACTGTTAACATGGGCCTTCAAGGTAATTATCTAAAGCGGATGGGCAGACCCGCAATCCTGCGCATACTTGTAGAATAGTTGCAGTCAGAATCTGAATTCAGTGCTTGTTTGCAATGGTGTAATGGTGCAAAGTGCATTTTTGCTGTACAAAGTCCGGGCAAAGTCAGTGCATAGTCATTTCTGCAGTAGAAAAAGACTTTGCCCGGACTTTGCATGGCAAAAATACACTTCGCTTGGTTCCATGGATCCAAAGTTCACATTATCAGAACGATAACGATAAATCTCTGAGTTCCACGTTCCAAGTAAACTCAAAGATTGACATTGCCAATAATCTGCCAGTGTGACATCATCAGGAAGTTTGCCATTCCTGGCATGCTCCTTGTTGGCCAAATTGGTACTCTCCGAGTTTGACATGTGCTTTGCATTCCCAGTAAGAATACACATTGACTTGCCTGAGAAGCTCCCACTTTGACATACCCAGTAAGCTCCTATTTGGGAATTGTCAGTAAATGTAATATTCCCATGTGACTCTTAGTTTGGCTGCACCAATAAGCTCCCAGTTTGCATGCCAGTAATCTTCCATGCTTGGCATCTCCTATAAGAACCCATATTGACATTCCTCTATACTCCAATAAGCTCCCAGTTTGCATACCAGTAATCCCCCATGCTTGACATCTCCTATAAGAACCCATATTGGCATTCCTCTATAACTCCAATAAGCTCCCAGTTTGCATACCAGTAATCCCTCATGATGGGCATCTTCTATAAGAACCCATATTGGCATCCCTATGTAACTCCCATAAACTGCAGTTTGACATTTCCAGCAAGTATAACATACCCAGTAATCTCCCAGTTTGACATTGCTACTGTGCTTGGCATTCCCAGCAAGGACTCACATTAACAGTCCCCCTTAAACTCCCTTTTCGGCATTTCCAGTAAGCGTGCGACCCATGAGGCTCCTGCTTTGGCATTCCCAGTAAATTCCCAGTTTACACAACTTGTTTATAAGGCACTTGAAAATCCTGTATCAGCTCTCATCATCGCACCAAGTAAGATCCTTTTGGAGAAATGCTGCTTCTTCAGGGCAAACTGAAATGACACATCATATATTCACATGCTTCATAAAGCAGTACACCACACTTTTCTCTCCAAAATGTTAAAGAGTTGCAGTGATGCAAATTATTTAGCAGGTTAACAACAATGTTGACAGCAACATTTGGCAGAGGTTTAAGGTAGGTGTTTGGGAGAGGGTGTAGGGCATGGGGGAAAAGCAGGGTGCAGGGATACGTAAGGCAAGCTAGGCTGGCTTTCTATGAAACCAAGATGTAAGTATACATTTCTTCTCATCATATTTAAAACTATCCATGGACTTGCCCCTCCCTACCTGGCATCTCGAGGGGATAGCTCAGGGGCAACGTGCTCGCCTTGGAAGCAAGACGTGCACTTAGAAACCTCTGGGTATTAAGCGCGTTATAAATAACCTATCATATCATATCTGCTCATCTCACTTCCTGCTCTCCCCCTCGCTCGTTGCGATCATCCTTGGCTTACCTTCTTGCTACTACTAGAACCCCCTGTGCTTGCTCTCATTTCCGCTCTCTCCGTCTCCTCGCTCCTCTACTTTGGAATGCTCTTCCTCTCTGCACTACTTCAACTCTCACACTATTTAAATCTAACCTCAAAACCCTTGTTTTTTCAGGAGAACCTGTTTCCTAGCACTCTAGGCTACTCCATCAACCTGCTTCCCTCTATCCCTACCCTCGCAGACAACCCTACAGCACTTTATTGCCAACAACCATCCTGTTCCTCCACCATCCTGTTCCTATGTCCTTGTCCCTGTCTCGTCCCTGGTTTATGCTCCCACCTTCCCGCATCAACATCTGGCCAAGCTACATTATCTCACCCCATCAAGGAACCAGGTCCTCCAATCTGGTATTCATTTTACATTTTGTACGCGTGTTTGTGCCAACAATGCATTGCTTTCCTGTGATTTCTATTAATAAAAATAAATACATTTTAAAATAGGCAAGTGGATCCTTATCAGGGCTACCTTTGAGAAAATTAATGAATAATAATGTGGGTGCATGCCAGCCTCTTACATGTTCATAGAACTCCATGGCAAGCCGGGTGATGAGTCGCTGGGCCCGTGAAACTAGCTTTGGAAATACTTGAGCCAAAGGAACCTGCAATAACATAAGGTTACAATAGTGTTGCTGTTGCCTACTTATAAAAAACAAGAAAAAATAAAAAAACTCCATTTATAGTGATTTGCAGCAGAGCATTGCTTTGGGATGAGATAGCAGAGCTGCTCGGGCAGAAGGACCCGGAAGTAATTTGTCATAGTGTGTTCCACACTCCTTTCCACTTAACTCCATGCTGAGGGTTAGTTGCTCTGTAAGCGGTTTCACATCACTTGAGGCAGTGTTGTAAATTGGAGATTTATGGAAAGCTGAAACTTGTTGGCATATGAGAGATGACAAAAAACGACAAGAAAATATAGGAGTAGGAGACTGGGTTTTGTTTTATTTCATCTGCGGTTTGTACTGAGCACTGATCTTTAGAAAAGATATAAGAATGTGTGTGTGTGCTGGAGCAGAAAAGCCCAGCCCAAGGGCCTGCATGAGATGACTGCAGTATTGAAAAGAGGGTTCCACCTGCAGCTATTTTCTGAACGAAGCATCTGTCACACGCTTTTGGAAGTGCATGAGGTTACTCATTCTGTTAACCCCTTAAGTGCTGAGAGTGTATATTTTCAGTTTAATTTGCTTAGGAAATGACTTACGGCCTCATTACGAGTTTTGCGGTAACCCTTAAATGCGATGATAATACTATTACTGCTGCATTTAAGGGTCCGCCAGATCACAGGCTTAGCAGATTCTGAGCTGGGGGCAAATCCGACATAATTTTGGCAATTGTGGGCGCTATTACCGCCGGCAGTAATAGCGCCGAACATTCCCCATTGGGCCCAATGGGGAATGGGAAATTCCCGAATGGGCCCAATGGGGATTTATCGTTCTGCCAAACCTGTGATCCGGCAGTAATAGCGCTGGGGGGTTGGCTGTAGGGATAATATCCCCGGTGGTAATACCGCCGGGGTGTGCGCCCGACTTGTGATGAGGCCCTTAGTGTGTTGCCCCCCACTTTATGCCTATGGTTTGATAATGTTAAGAACTATATAAAAAAACAGGTTGTAGATTGTGACATGTTTTCAATAGGTGTGTACAGGGTGATTGAACGTGTGTTTAATACTTGTAGCAGATTACGGGCCTGGTTGCGAGTTTGGCGGTAACAGTAAAACATGCCGTTCATCAAATGAAAAAGAAAAGACATAATGGCAGCAATGGAACCGGGTGAAGGGACTGTACTTACTCCCTTCTCCCTTTCCATGGCAGCCATTCAAAAAGGAACAAAAAAGAAAACAATAAGATGGCCACCATGTAACGGTGAGAAGGGACTACGCGTAGTCCATTCTCCCTTTCCATGGCAGCCATTGAAATTTGAACACACACAAAAAAAAGGGATGGCCGCCAGGGAATGGGGAAAAGGGACTATAAATAGTCCCTTTTCTCTTTCCATGGCGGTCAGGACGTGGCTGCAATTGGCCTACAAAAGCTTTTTCCGAGCTGGTAACGACCCAGCGAGGGCTACTGAGCTTGCTTGTTACAAGCTGATTGTCCCTACTAATTAGTAATACTGCATGCATTAGTGTGGCCTTTCCGCATGGAGTCCAATTACATTTCTGTTGCCGCAGTCCAATGGTTGGAACAATAATGCTGCAGAGACCATTACCAAGATAAGGCATTATGCGTGTGTGCTACTACCACAAACAGGAAAGTAGAGGGGATTGGAAGGAGAGTAAAATATGCAGAAAAAAACAGTGGACGTGTTGGAGACTATGCAGGAGGAATCTAAAGCAAAGAGGCTATTGCTATTCAGACAGTATCCCCTAATTACGCAAACAAAACCATTGGAGAAAAATACATTTATGATAACTGTTTGATGTAAGTAATATTGACAATTGTTCACTCAATTTCAGCTGTGGAGACTGTCCCAAATTAGTTTGAAATATCTAGTGTCACCAGTAGCTCAGAGCTGTTTGTTCAAATGCTTGCATTCTTGAGAGTATCGACATTTATGCTGCTTGAAACACAAGACTGTATTAGTGGGCTTAGCACCCTACTCCAGGAATGAACATTACTGCATCACACCTGTTTTGTATATCATGTTACAGGGCAACATGTAGAGAACATACAATGGGCCTCATTAGGACCTTTGCGGAGGACCATGGTGCAATTAGCACCATGGTCCTTGGCGGAGATGCGAAAATTCCGCCATGGGGGTTGACGGACTTACCGCCCCATTCCGACCTTGGCGGGGCGGTAAGTCCCCAATCCCCATTTTACCCTTCCCCATTCCCATTCTTGCCCCATAGGGCATAATGGGAGTGGGGAAGGCGTTAATTACGCCACCGTAAATTACGGTGGCGTAATTAACACCAAGTTCCCTTACCGCCATGGTTTTTAACGCCTGCAAAAAGCAGGCGTTAAAATCCCCATGGCGGAAAGGGAACTCGTAATTGGCGGAAAGGGGTCGGGCCAGTTTACGCTGGCGTAAACCCCTTCCCGCCAAGGTCCTAATGAGGCCCAATGAGATCATTTGTTTGATGTATAACAAGCTGCATACTAACGCCCAGGTGCAGAACGCATATCATTTAAAATCAAGTGTTTGATTTTGCAAATGACTCCATGACTGTGCTCATTGCAAAACAATAAATAAAAAATGTCCAAATGTTCAACCCTGATCATTGCAGGCTCTATGTTATAATATAGAGAAAAAAATAAAGAGGCTGAAAATAACGATTCAAATTCCACAAATGCCTGTTCTGTTTTTGCACTTTTTTCCCCATTTTAAATATGGGGCAGACCCCCCGGAGTTCCCCTTCATTCTCTATACATTAATGTATTCCCTTACTCCACCCCTTGTCTTCGTTTAGGAAAAAGGGCAAAAAAATCAACAAATTCAATTAAAATAATACGCCTTTTCAGCCTCACTATTTGCAAGTCATTTTTTTCAAGTGATATCATCATTACATGCCAATGTCAACCTTCACTTGCCCCCCCTTAGGTAAGATACAATTAAACTAAATCCGAGTGCAAACCTCTCAGTAGAAGTAGCAAAAGCGTGCAAGTCCCTTCCTCAACAGACTCCCCTAACCCTGAATGGGAGACCTTTCAGAAGGTTTATAAATCCTGCTTGTTTGACAGTCTAGTAGCAACAAATTGCAATAACGCCCAATGAGATTAACAAATAATCCAATCAGTCACCCCCACTGGGGCAAGGGATGTCATTTCACCAAAATGCCAGGGGTAGCGGAAGTGACATCACACACCCTTGACCCCCTGATGACATCACAGGAAGTGATGTCATTTGACCCCACCCCAAAGTGATATCGCGGGAAGTGATGGAACGCGACCTTTCACCCATTGAACAAACAGGAAGTGACATCACATAGCATTGTACACTACGAAAAATATGGTTACGATATCACTATAATGTGATGTACCTTTCATACCTGAATGGATCACCATATGTATCATTAAGATCAGTGTGTATAGGCCCATATTACCAAATGACTGTGATTGCAAGCAGATGTCCATGACCAAATGATAATGATGTGTATTATATAGCACTTATGCTTAAGCACTTTACATAGACGAAATATACACCCAATATCACCCAACCTGTGTTGGTACCCATTTATCGATCTAACAAGGATGAAAGGCTGAGTTGAGGTGTTTGAGAACAGACTAAATCAGTGACTCAGCCCCTGAAGTGTGCCTGAAATAAACCTTTAATGAGTCTAGCAATTATTGTATAGAATTCCAGAAAGACACATGTTTTGGCATTCCTATTCTTTCTTATTTTGGACTTTTGGCCCTCATGTTCCTATTTTTCTTCTTATTTAAGGGGCCTGAAAAAGAAAGCTAGCCACTCCAGAATTAAAGACCCACATGGTGCTGGCTACAGCCCAGGAGCTTGCATTGCAAAAAAACAAAAATGTTTTATTTTTATTTTTGGAGGTCGCAGGGGAGACCACAGAGGTCACAAGGGAGACCTCAGAGGTCGCACTTGCGACCTCTGGCAACCCCCAAATGACGTCCCTGACTGGGCCAGGTGCATAGAGTAGCAGACTAGGATGCTTCTCTAAGTTCCTACAATCCTGCCCTACCTGCATCCTTTCCATGGTTCACATTTTTTTGGGACTGGAAGGGAATGAGACTCCTACTCAATCCCCATGAGGTCACCTTGGGGTATCCTTTGAAAATCTCTGCCTGACTTCCACACTCTGGGGGGCCTACTTCTAGACCACTACTGAATGGTGCAAAGCCTGATCCTGCGTACAAATGAGTGAACAATGGGCCTGATTCACAAAAGCTTATTGCTGTGGTGCAATCCCATTGAAAAATGCTTTGTAAATAAGACCCAATATTTTTTTTCAAAATCACAGATATTCTTCACGGGCACAGAAAACACTTAAAACTGTGCAATGTGTTGGTCGGTAGCCAGAGCACAGTTGAACTGAGGGTCGTGCTCCCCATCTTCCATCAAGCAAAATACATCTATGAAAACCTCTTTAGAGAGAGAGAGAGACAAGAGAAAATCAGACACCTGGGAGCTTTTTCATCATGGCCTTTATTAGCTTTGATAATGAGACACATGCTCAAAGCCATTTTTTCCTTAACTTGCTTTTTACTCTTTTCAGATGATGCGACATGTTTATGCAAACAAGTACTTTGTACATGGTATGCTTCTGATAGGTCCCCTTAGTCAGAGAAAAAAAAAACATTCCTTCAGTATCATTGGATAGAATTACCTTTGTGCCACATTAGCATAGCGGCATCCACAGTTTTCTCTGACGCATGGAACTGATAAGCTTATTTTAGACTTGGCTGGCCACAACTATGGTAGTGCTCAACTCCTTCCAGCAACATTTTCACGCACTGATATCTAATCCTTATCTGATTGCTGATGTCTTGCCAAGTTAGTTAGTGCTCTATACTATTAGAAAAAAATACATACTCTATTATTTGGTGCCAAAATAATGCAGCTTATCTCTCAGATTAGTCTGCATTTCACACATTGTGCCCTCTTCAATAAGAACATAGATACATGTATCTGAATTTCCCTTACTTATCTGGCCTCATCAAAATCCTGTCTGGTTTTCTGCCAATTTCCATGTTTAACATAACACAATTAATTACCTCACTGTGAGATGCTGCCAAAGACTAGCTCCAATGTGTCAGCCTCTGTTGCTTGTCTAAAATCTCTTGGCATGGGACATAGTCCTCTACACCTGGCTTAGACCTGGAAACCATTTTGTGCTTGAGTAACCATTTTGAAATATATTTTTGTCTGACACGGTATATTTCTCTACCTGCACCCCACTTTCAATACTC
This sequence comes from Ambystoma mexicanum, assembly GCF_040938575.1. Lineage (NCBI taxonomy): Eukaryota > Metazoa > Chordata > Amphibia > Caudata > Ambystomatidae > Ambystoma > Ambystoma mexicanum. The sequence continues at coordinate 112,810,504 of NC_090934.1, read as the reverse complement.
TTTTATTGGGCAGGAGGATAGCTCAGGAAGCAAGGTTGCGCAGAGCAACACAGATTTGTATATTGGTCCCCAGATAAGAGACTGGTCTCTGGTGTTAACCGTTTTATAAAAGACTAATTTATTTATGTCCTTGGGTGCAGGTAAGGCAAGTTCAGGGGAGCCATCGTTTGAGTCTCACTAGCACAATGCACTGATGCATTTTTTTTTTTTTTTTTTTTTTTTACCAGGCCAATGGATTATCTTACAAACCAATATACTTCTGACACTAGGAGCTTTCAAGTGAGTCATCGTTTGAGTCTTGCTGGCACAATATATTATTGTATTCATTTTTCTACCAGCCCAGTGGTTTATTTTACAACTAATATGCTCTTGAAAATGGGGGATTTCATGTGAACTATCTTTTGAGTCTCACTAGCACAATGCATGGATGTATGCATTTATTTCACCGGCCCGGTGTGTTATCGTACAGGCAATATACTGCTAATTCTGTGAGCTTTCAGGTGAACCATTTTGTGGGTCTCACTAGCACAATGTATTGATGTATGTGTTTTGTTACATACCTACAGCTCCAAACATGCCATCTGATGTCAGTGGTCTCATTAAACATTCATTAGGGTGTGCAAAAGAGATGCCTTTATCACTATTGTCACTTCTATACCTGTCTTTTCTCTGCTTTTATGAGATTTTGAAGTACTTTGTTTTGAACTTATCAGAATACTTATTTTATTCCCTTCCATTTACTTCATATGGTTCAAAAGCTTTTTTGGCAGCCTCTCCTCTGAAGTCATGTGATTTCCCTTCCTGTAATTAAATCTAAGGACTGATTCATGGAAAAGTGTGCAGAGATCTGCCAATGACCATGCGCCGAGAATGTCTCTGCACAAGCCTGCATGCAGATGTTTTTCTGCACGCTCCGCGTATTCATGGAAATGTTTGTGCAAAGTAACCACATACACAACTCACGGCCAGAACGCACCCGGCACGCTCCCGAACAAAGCAAAAAGTGTCAGATACAGCGTGCTTTGCATGCTCCTCGGGCATAAACACATGCACCCCTGAAGCAGTGCGTGAGGTTCCCTGCAACCAGGTCTGCAACTCAGGGACACTGCATGGGGTCCCCTATAACTATTACTGGCACTCCGACAACACGTGTACACATTTTCATAACTCAGGTCAAACTCTGGAAAATCTGCGTGCAAACCCCCGGAAACTGTTAATGCATCTCGCTACACTCTGTAAGCACACCCCTGAGTAAGTTCTGAATGCTGTCTGCGTGCACCCACCCCTAAATCCAACATGCAATCTCACTGCACAGAGGTGATTCCTATGTGCAAGTGTGTGTACGCCTGCCTTCGGGTGGCAGATAGATTGAGGCCTTGTGGGGTCAGATGCATAAATATACTTAGTTTGTAGGATTTGTGGGCGTGTGTTGGACTGCCTGTGTCCTGTCCCTCGTCTCAGCCACATTTTCCCACATTCTTCCCCATTTTACGTGTTACGGCCCTTACTCTGGCCTCTGCATAGGCCATACCCATGCTCTGTGAGGTGTCTCTCGCAGGGCGATAGACTGCAGGCAGAGACGTGCCGAGCCTGCGCAAAGTCGCCACAAAATATGAAAAAGTCTCACGCATTCGATTCCATGCACCAAGAAACGGGAAGGCTCTTATTGCAGAAACTTTGCACCAATATTAGTAAAAATGTCCTAGTGCAAAAGACACATTCTTTCAATGCAATGTTTACAGAGGGCTAAATGAATCACTAGAAGGATGAGGGCAAACATTGCCCGTTTGGCAAAATGCATCGAAAGAATATATTTCGTATTAGGGAAATTATTATTCCTAAGTGCTAATACAGTGCAAAATTGCATAATTCAATTGCACATGCATTACCATGCATATTTGATTTTTTTACCAATGGAAAGCTTCTGTAATGAGGCCTAGGAAGCCAAAGCCATAACACGACTCTTCCCCTTTGGTGGTGGAAATACGTTGGAGGCCAAGGAATACACAATTCTCCATACAACGCCTCTTCCCCTTTGGTGGTGGAGATACGTTGGAGGCCAAGGAATACACAATTCTCCATACAACGCCTCTTACCCTTTGGTGGTGGAAATAGGTTGGAGGCTGAGGAATACACAATTCTCCATACAACGCCTCTTCCCCTTTGGTGGAGGAAATACGTTGGAGGCCAAGGAATACACAATTCTCCATACAACGCCTCTTCCCCTTTGTTGGTGCAGATACTTTGGAGGCCAAGGAATACAGAATTCTCTTATTGCAGAAACTTTGCACCAATATTAGTAAAACTGTCCTAGTGCAAAAGACACATTCTTTCAATGCAATGTTTACAGAGGGCTAAATGAATCACTAGCCAAGGAATATAGAATTCTCCATATAACACCTCTTCTCTTTTGTTGGTGAAGTTACGTCGGAGGCCATGGAATACACAATTCTCTATACTATGCCTCTTCCCCTTTGTTGGTGGAGATACTTTGGAGGCCAAGGAATACAGAATTCTGCATACAACGCCTCTTCCACTTTCTTGGTGAAGTTACGTCGAAGGCCAAGGAATACACAATTCTCCATACAATGCCTCTTCCCATTTGTTGGTGGAGATACTTTGGAGGCCAAGGAATAGACAATTCTCCATGCAAAGCCTCTTCCCCTTTGTTGAAGTTACGTCGGAGGCCAAGGAATACACAATTCTCTATACAACGCCTCTTCCCCCTTGTTAGCTGGAGATACTTTGATGGCAAAGGAATACACAATTCTCCATACAACGCCTCCTCCCCTTTGGTGGTGGAGATACGTCGGAGGCCAAGGAATACACAATTCTCCATACAACGCCTCTTCCCATTTGGTGGTGGGGATACGTCGGAGGCCAAGGAATACACAATTCTCCATACAACGCCACTTCCCCTTTGGTGGTCGAGATACATTGGAGGCCAAGGAATACACAATTCTCCATTTAAGGCCTCTTCCCCTTTGGTGGTGGATGTACGTTGGAGGCCAAGGAATACACAATTCTCCATATAACGCCTCTTCCCCTTTGGTGGTGGATGTACGTTGGAGGCCAAGGAATACACACTTATCTCTGCTGCAGGATTGCTGCTCCTAAACGAGTCCATTACCGTGTGGCATCATCTTACCTATAGACACAGCACATAACCTGTTCTATTCATAACAGTACACCTGACCAAACACAGGCGAGGCCGAATGCCTATCATCTTCTCCAAGAAAGGCCGGGCCGCTCTTCAGGCGCCATGGGAGTCTGCCAGCATCTCTACTCGTCATTTCTGGGTGGCAGCATCTAATGGTGCACGTGAGTACCAGGGATCGCCCTGTGAAGTGCTTGTGAAGAATGATGGATAGGCCAGCAGTCCTCTTCTGCGGCATCCTGCCGCCGGAAGCCATCCCTGCCTCTTATCTCCTAATAGTTTTTGTCCTCCTGGCCTTTTTTGATTTATGCGCGCAAGATGCTGGGAGTGCGCGAGACAAACGATGTTGTATATTCGGCTGTTTATCATCTCGCTCTGTCTGTTTTACTCCATGTTCAGTGTTAATAATGTCAGAAGCTGCATAGCAACCCTGCTTCACTGCAGGGCCCAGTGGCAGACCGCTCTACTGAGCTGCCTATCACACCGGGCTACTTTTATTTATTTATGTATGCACTTATTTACAGCGCACATAAACCGTATGTATCTAGGTGCTAGTTTAGGGACACAGGTCAGACCCTTGAGAGTTCTGGTCCACATGGAGTGAAAGGAAAAAGGGGTGCATGATTCGATCTTGTGCAGGGTGCTGGGGTGCATGATTCGATCTTGTGCAGGGTGCTGTGTGCTGTGTACAAACATGTGCCTTCCATTGTATGGTGCATTTGTAGGTATATTGACCATGTTCCTAAGAGAGTAAAAAACTGCAAGGATGCAAGTGCAAGCCATGTAGTCATTTGGCCACAATCCGAGTTCAGTGGTAATACAGTTCCAATGATCGTCAAACTTGTTTACCATTACCGTCAATCAGATTAACAGCAGGATTGCCAATGAACGCACAAGACTCGATTGGTATTTCATCAGATTTACCAAATCTGCAGCGGTTAATCCAATGATTTTTGGAGGTAAAGTAGTTGATTTACCTCCAGCTATTTGCTAGCGGTAAATTTTGCACTTCACCTCCATCTTTGAGTTTGAGCGGTGCGGAACAGTAATGAAAGGACCAGCACAGCTAAATGGTGAAACAGGCTATCGTCTGCGCAAAATGAAAATAAACAACATCTATTAAAAGCCATCTAAATACGTTGTTTCCATTGTGAGTGACATGTCGTCCACCCATCCTCACATCCTTTGTTACCTTTGGATTCTGGAACTTTTAGTTTTCCTAAATTTCAAATTGGTAAGAAAAAAACTTCAAGTATAAACATTACAAGCAAAAACAGGACTGGGTAGCTTTCTCATGCGAAACTTTAGAGCACGTTTCTACAAGACCTTATCATAGGCCTTGAAATCCAAAAGGTAAATATTTTGATCTGGTGCATCCTAGAAGGTATGTATTCAAGTGCCTAAACTGTAAAATGTTTTAAAATCCCACCTTGACTATTTACCCAAAGTGTGTGATCCTGGGAAAATAATGTAATCTCTTTTAATACAGAAAACTTGACTCAGCAAAGCCAATATCAGTGTTCTTCCCCTTTTGCTGCCATTCACCAAAGTGGCACGGGCTGTCCAGAACACTGCCCCACCGGAGAATTAGCTAAACTCTTTCCTATACCTCGTTATGCTATGTTATTCAGTCTGGTATAGCATAAACTCTGCAATGTTCACGGTTTGGAGTTCTAGAATCTGCAAGAGGATGGGGTATGGGGCTAACATAGGAGCAGGATGAAGTTATTTTGTTGCAAAGATGATATTTGTATATCTCTGTGGTATATAGTGTTATATATTTTGTGAGTTGCCTGGAGCAGTGGTTATTGTGTGCTCTAGGTAAATTGTTTTTGTGATTTTGGTGGCTACCGGAGTGGTGTTTAAAGGCTGTGGAGAGATATGTTGATGGATCTGTGATCGGCTACTGGGCTATTTAGGGAAATTTCATATGAGCACGTGTGTTCAGGGTGGTGTGCATTTCATTGAGTAACCTTTGTTGTTTTGGGGTTCGAGGTGCTGTGTGTGTAGACAAGTGTGGTTATTTAAGGTTGGATGTAGAATGATTTCTGGTATTAGCAGATCTTGCTCAACAGGCCACCCAATAACTGAGGACAACCTTTTTTCCATGTGGAAACATCCCAGTTGGTATTTGCTTCCATCACTGCACAACTGCATTTCTGCAGCCTGTATGCCTTGTTAGGCCATTATATGTAATGTTACAAACACTGTTAATCTAAGTGTTTCTAAATCACCGGCCGCCGATTGCTGAAATTCAAATTGGGGTCTTGGCGGGTAGCACGCCCCTGATAAGAGTTTCCCGGCCAAGCCCCCAGCTTCACTGAGGCAAGCAGGGGCTTGGTGATCTAATCTGCTGTCCTCCTTTCTCCAGCCCACACTGGCACGTTTGCAGGTCTTTTTGCACAGCCTTTTTTTTTTTTTTTCTGGCCTGAAGGGGACATATTGACCTCGACACATCAGAGTGGCTCCATCTCTGCAGAAGACATTGCTTTAAAGGATCATATCTTGTCGCTGGTTGACCGCTGTTATAAGGCGCACACTGACACACACTGTTCTCCTCCAGTTCACAGGCCTGCTCTGGATATTCACAGTGCTCTGACTACATTTGCACTATACAATGTCCACACAGAGACACTGCTCTGAAAGGAACCCACAGCCCTGATCTGCACAGACCTTCTGGAAAAGCACGTGCAGCCAGATGCGAGATGCACGAAAAGGCATAGCGATCCGAGGGCATTCATGGCACACTTGTGAAAGGCCACCGACAGCATGGGATCCGGACACAATATGCACACTGTATCATTTCAAAGTGTATACAATGGCAGGTGTCCATTACCAGCCGATGACTACAGGCAACATCTGAACCAATCACCCATGAAGGCCCGAAACCAGGATTGAACTTAACTGATGCTTTGTGTGTGCTTTTAGAATACAAATGTCACTTTGCATTTCTTAACATGGAAACATTAAAAACGTCTTCTCCAAAAGAATGGTCTCTTAAATGGGCCATCACTGTTCCATCTTTAAATGCTCTGCCAGAAGAACGAAAGTGATAAGCAGTCATTAAGAGCTCCCTCCGATTAACCCATCAGTGTCTGAAGCTGGGAGGGGGTATTGGTTTGATTGATGTTTATTTATTTCTATCGCGCTCGTACAAAAGTGTTTCAGAGCGCGACAAGGCAAGGGAGGGGAACAGGGGAGAACATAACAGCGATCTTACTAGGCCCAGTGACATTGAGAACGCGCAAGTGCATGGGAGAGGGTGGAGGGGAAAAGTGCATGGAAGGGGGAGAGGTGGAAAGTGCGAAGCAGAGGAGAAACAGATAAATAACGATAAATAAATAATAAAGGCAAAAACAGTGGTAATGTAGCCAGCAATTTGCAAGTGCTAGGTTTAAGGCAGCAGACAGGGTAGGTCTGATAACTGCAGGAAGAAAAAGGGGGGGCTGTATGGGTACAGATACAGACCCCAGTGCAAGGGGTGGCACGGAGGCAGTGCGGGAGGGTGGCAGGATGAGCAGGTACCTGGGCCCAAAAGACAGAGGGTGGCCAGGTGCACGGTGCCAAGAGAGAACAGATCAACAGGGGAGAGGAGGAGCGAAGGTCTTTAGAGAGACAGGGGTAGGGCTTGCTGATATAACACGTTATCGAGATATATGGATATATATTTTCAATATCAATATAGGATGAGACAATATCGTTAACATCAAGATATATACAACCAAATTTCTTGCTGTATAAATGCAGTTTTTACCTTCCACCGGGCCACTTTGGAAAACTTTGCACATTTCAATTTGGGAAATGCATACACATTGCCCTTTCATAGGCAGCCCCCTTAATTTTATCTGTGACACCCTCTGTGCACCACCACCCCCTAACATGTGCTTCCTGGAGACGCCACTGTCTTTTTCTGGTGTTAGGGGCAAGTGGGGTGAGGGAGTCATTGTTACATATGATTGAGTTAGATGAGGAATGTAAGATGTATTAGCCATTTCCAGTTGTTTGACCTCTGTTTTGAATATTGCGCTTGCCATGGACCCCGGGTGCCTTGCCACCATACTGAGCGCTGAGAGCTCAATAAGGGGTGCAACCCCTAGAGAGACGGTTATTCAGTTGCTATGAGTAAGTGTTCCTCTCTTCAATAATCTACACATCGTTTTACAAGTATTACACACATGCATGCATCTATTTCCATATATTATACTTCACAACATTTTTACACTGGATACCAACTGATATCAGTACATTTATGACATCAGAGCGAGAGCATTGTAAACAAAAAAAAGCATGCATGGGTGTGATACAGAAAATGGGCTACCTGTGGTGATGTGTCATGCGTGTGGCCATGGTTGCTGGCTGTGCATGTGATGAGTGAGGGAATGTGAAATGAAGTAGAATGAGGTCATTTTACCCCATCGTTCTTTTTAGGGTTTATCCCTTTGCCCAGTGCTCTGTCTGTTCCCTATTGCCTGGGCGCTTGCTGCACGGTTGCTACTAGCTGTGCATGCGATGAGGTGGTGAATGCAAATATGCAGTGCAACATTGTGGGATTGGGATCATTTCACTTCAGTATTCTTTTCATGAGGTTTCTCCCCACCAGCTGACCCTCTGCTGCCTACCTCTTGCATGCTTGCTGCATGGGAGCTGCTGGTAGTGCATGTCACGAGCTGGAGAACATAATATGAGGTGCAATGGTATGCGATAAGGGCCACTTTAGGGCACCGTTATTTGTCAGGGTTATCCCCCTACTCACTGTTGCCTGTGTTCCTGCCCCTGCATGCTTGCTGCATGGTTGCAGCTCTTAGTGCATGTATTCAGAAAGGCAACGTAAAACTTCTGAAATCTTTGGGGTGATTTTAGTGCATCATTCTTTCTGCAGCTATATTTCTAGCGGCTCTTCCATCTCCTGCCTGCAAGCAACACACTTGCTGCATGGCTGCATCTGCAGACAGTGCATGTGATGAGCAAGAGATTGTACAATGCTGAGGAATGATGGGAGGTTTGGGGTAATTTTACTGCATTCTACTCCACCACAGGTCCATCTGCTACCTGTGGACTGAGAACGTGCTGCATGGTTGCTGCTGGCTATGTATGTGATGAGTTAGAGAATGTAAAATGCAGGAGAAAGATTGGGCCGTTTTGCAGCATCATTTTCATTTCATGGGTTATTCCTCTGCTTGCTGCTCCATCAGTTGGCTGACCCCTGTTATGAGGTGAGGAATGTAAAATGCAATATAATGATGTGAGATCAGGGCCCTTGTACTTCCTCATTCTTTATTGTGGGTACCCGTCAACCCACTGTTCCACCTATTCCCTGCTTCCTGCATGGCTGATGGCGGTGCGAGTGAGGTAATTTAAAAGGCTGTTGCATGATGTGGAATCAGAGCCATTTTACTGCAAAAGTCATTTGGTGGGTTATCCTTCTGCATGTAGTTCTATCTGACAGCTTCCTCCTGCATGTTTTCTGCTGCATCTGTGTGTGATGAGTTGGGGAATGTACAACGCTGCAGAATGGTAAGAGATCAAGGCAATTTTACTTAATCATTCTTTGTGGAGGTTGTCCATCTGCCCACTGTTCTGTCAGCTCACTGCCCCCTGCAAACCTGTTGCAAGGCTGCTACTGGCTTTATATGTGATCAGGTATGGAATGTGAAATGCTGCAGAACGATGTAAGATCAGGCCCATTTACAGTGTCATTATTTTTGGGGGTTATATCTCCACCCACTGTTCCATCTTCTCACTTCCCTCTGTATGTCTGATGCATGGTTGCTAAAGCTGTGAATATGTTGCCTTTGGGAATGTAAAATGCTGCAGAAATATAATGAATAAGGGTCATTTTACTGTATCATTCTTTTGGGAGTTGTCCCCCAACCCACTGTTCCACCTGCTCCGTGCCCTCTGCACGTCTGCTGCATGGTTGCTGCTGGAATTTCATCTGATGATTTGAAGAATGTAAAATGTTGCACTATGATGTGGGATCAGGGTAAATGTACAGCATCTTTTTTTTTAGATCATCCTTTGGACCATCATTCCATCTACTGCCTGCCCCATGTGTGCTTGCTGCATTGTTGCATATGATGCTTTGGGGATGCTTTGGGGAATATGCAATGCTGTGGAAAGCTATTGGGTCATGGTCATTTTACTGCATCTTCCTTTTTGAGGGGTATCCCTCTGCACACTGTCCCACCTGTTCCCTGTCTATTGAATGGCTGCTGCATGGTGGTTGCAGGTGGTGCATGTAATGAGTGAGGCAATGCATAAGGTTGTGGATTGATGCAGGATCAGATTGATTTTACTGTTGCATTCTGTTCGTGGGTCACCCCCTCAGGCCCCCCACCACCCACACTCCGTCAACTTTTCCATCTGCTTCCTCGGAATGAGACTGTGAAAATAATGCCTTGGGTAGGTGACCGAGCACTATGATGCATGTGTGACCTTGGCATGTATCATGAGCATGCATATTAGGACAGTTGATGGAGAGCTGAGAGAGGAGCATGTTTCCCTCACTACATGTTTACCTTCTGTGGCGTAGGATCAACAGACGTATTTATTAATAGCCCATCAAATCTCTTGATGAGATACCTAGTCACTCCTCATGGAAAACACAATTCCACATGTACTCTTGATATGTTTCTTTTAATATAGCAGATTAGCTGCATGAAATTTATAATACAAAGACATTATATTTGGTAACAATCAACAATTCAAATTTCAAGAACATACAATCCAAATAATAATGATAGTCAATTTCATCCAGAACACTTTTTTAATTCAAGGAAGAAGGATACACTTTTGTGTTTTTAGAAAAAAAAAAAAAAAAAACGTAATACCAACAGTTAACACTGTATCAGTAATCTAGCACTCTCAGATAAAAACCTTGAATATAATTAGTCGAACTTCAATGAAGATAGTCTCTCATTTGAATATTTTTGTATCCAACACTAGGTGTTTCAGGGCTCAAAGTCCCATCATCAGGTGTGACTGTTATGTTTCCTAATAATAATCCAGGCACATGATAAAATATTCATTTTTGGAATAATGTTTATCGACATATTTCGAGTTTAAACAATCTCAAACTAACCTGAGTATCCAAATTCAACTGAAAGGAATTTTCTCCCGGACCGTGGTATTTGCCAATGTCTTAACCAGTAACCAACGTGAATCGGAATTGATCAAAAGGCCTTCATCTAAAAAATGTATCTATTCTGTAATAGTGTTGTTCCGTCAACCCAGCACTTGGAAAACCAATGCATATGATCTATATTCCGCTCAATCACTCACACGTACTTCTAATAACTCTCTGTACAGGGGAAGAGAGACGGCTGTGAAAACAGCCTCCCGTCCTGTACCGGCACTTGCACTGCTGTTATTTTGATCATGTAACTCTGTTGCTGTGCACATCCAGTCACGTGATGATTTGTAGTCAACTAAATTGAGAGTCCATCTAGATTGTTATTCACTAGTATACACATATCTATGCTCAATGCTTAGCTATATTTGATCAATCTTGATAACATGATTTTAAATCAAAAAGACATACTTAGATACATAATGATCTAAACACAATACTGCTCAATTTAAATTCATGATATATTAAGCTGTCTGTGCATCATCAAATGCTTTTACATGATGATAATAACCAATGATAACCAATTGCAAAAACAGGTAATATGCATAAAGTACTTCAACACATATATTACAGGTCACATTCCTTATTCATTCCTTTAGGATTTAGGGCATCTAGCCTTTCAATCCAAAACACACCTTTTTGATGAAGTAAGTTTGTTAAATCTCCACGCCTTTTTGGTAACTTTACTTGTTCTAGGATAATAAACCTTATTTGTGCGAAAGTGTGGTGTGCTGTATCAAAATGGTGTGCTACTGGTGAATGTGTTTGATGTGTCCGGACATTTGACTTGTGCTCAGTTCATATAAATTCTACTTTGCGTGTAGTTAAACCCACATAGAATATTCCAGAAAGGCATCTAGTGCCCTAGATGAATGAAATGAAATGATATTTTATTTATATTGCACTCATACACAAGTGTTTCAAAGTGCGACCAGGTAAAGGGAGGGGAACAGTGGAGAAACAAAAACAACGGTCTTACTAGGCCCAGTGACATTAATAACATGCAAGTGCATGGGAAAGGGAAAAGGGGGAAAATGCATGGAAGGGGGGAGAGGCGGAATGTGCGGAACAGAGGAGAGAACAGAAAAATTAAATAAGTAAAATAAATAAATAAGGGCGATAAACAGTGGTAGTGCAGCCAGCAAGTGGCAAGTGCTAGGTTAAGCAGATAGGGTATATCTGAATACGTGCAAAAGAGAAAGTGGGTGGGGGAATGTATGGGTACAGATACAGACCCCAGTGCAAAGGGTGACCCAGAGGCAGAGCGGAGAGTGGCAGGGTGAGAAGGTACCTGGGCTTTGAAGGACAGAGGGTGGCAAGGTGCAAAATGCTGAGAGAGAAACAGAGCAGCAGGGGAAAAGAGAGGCAAAGGCAGAAACAAAGAGGAAGGTCTTGATGTGCTTCCGGAACCGGAGATGGTTTTCCTCAAGTTTCAAGGTGGCAGGGAGGCTGTTCCCAAGAGAGGCCCCAGTTGAAGACAGAGACCTACCCCCAGCAAGTTTCTTTGACAATGGCTGACCCTGAGTGAGTTAGAAGTAGAAGGGAGGTATTTATGGAGGGATTGTTGAAGGTATTTTGGCCCCAGGCCCCAGAAAGCCTTGTGGAAAATGCAGAGGGTTTAAAATGTAATCCTTGCAACCACTGGGAGCAAATTAAGGGATTTCAGAGCTGGAGAGATACGAGCTAAAGGCTTGAGGCCAAGGACAAGTCTTGCAGTCCTGTTCTGGATGTGTTGTAAAGGGTGGAGAGTGGAGGCAGGTAGATTTAGAAAGAGGCTGTTACAATAGTCCATCCTAGAGAGAACCAGAGCTTGGGAGATAGTGAGCTTCTGGGGGAAGGAGCGAAAAGGCAGAGTACCTCTGAGGAGGTGCAGTAAGAAGTTTGACTTTTTAGATATGTCAGAGAAGTGTGCAGAGAAGGAAAGTGTGGAGTCAACGATGACCCCAAGATTCTTGGCCTCGCAGGTAGGGGTGGGAGGAGGGCCAAGGGAGGCCAGCCAGAGAGTTAGAGGAAAGGATGGTGAAGGTGTACCAATGAGGAGGATCTCAGTCTTGTTGGCATTTAGACATAGATCGTTTGTGGCACACCAATTTTGAATGCCGATTAGGCAATCAGAGATGACGGAAGGAGAGGAGGTGGCTAAAGGAAGCCTGAAAATTAGTTGGGTGTCATCAGCATAGCACTGGAAATTAGGGCAGACAATGGAAATGCAGTAGGCGAGAGCTGCAAGGAATGGGTTGAAAAAAGGAACATTAAAAGAATCACATGTAGTAATGTGTCGTAATGCTATTTTCTTCCCATTTTCTTGATTAAACTACCCTTAATGACATTATGGCAATGCTGACAGTTATTAAAAGCCAAACTGCCTTTGAAAGAGCTTTCATCAATTTTAGGCTCAGTATATTCAGCAGGAACGAGGTTATCTCTTAATGACTTACTTTTTATGTAAGCAAAAGTGGCTAATTGCTCATGTGACTGAGCCAGAGTTGGATCCATTTTCAACATTTCCCAGTTCTTTTTTTAAAGATTTTCTTGATTTTATAACTTTGTTGAGAATAGGAAGTTACATACAGCAACTTATCTGTCTTTGATCTTTGTGAGATTTTTAAATCATCTGTCCTCTGTACTGATGTTGCCTTTTCTATTGCTCCAGATATAATAATCTCAGAATAACCCCTTTCTGGGAAGTTCTGGGAATTTGTTATACAAAGAAGTTGATCTCGTAAATAATTCTTGATCTTCTGAAATGATTATTTTATATCGTAAAAATTCACTATATGGTATGCTTTCAATATTTTGATGTGGATGAAAACTTGCGGCAAGCAAAAGACTATGCCGATCGGTCAATTTATTGTAGACTGTAGGATCAACAGACCACCCATGAGCCAGAAGACTATAGTTTATTCAACTATGAACGTTTGGGGCAGGTATACATCCTGAGCAAGAAAACAGGATATTTTGTTCCATGAACAATTGAAGCAAAACTGTGTTATGATGGGGTAAATTATGAAGTGTCATTGTGTCTATCCACGAACATGTATTCCATTGCACAGTTATTGGGCTATAGAACCTCACATGCTTCTTGGTCCTATCATAAAACAGGACGGTTTGGGCCTAACTTCTAGGTGTTTTAGGGGAATAAAACCCGATTCCTAGGGAATAACCATATCCAAGGCATTAGGGCACAGCTAGTTGAATACAGATAATCCCTAGGATTCTCTTACTAAGATTCCTTAAGAATTTCAGTTCGTAGGGATACAGCACCCTGCTCGCTTTTTGACAATCTCAGCATTCAGGATTTCTTTCCTTGTTCTTGTTTTGATGGCCTACCAGCGGTAACTTTCCCCCTCTTGCTTAGGAATCATGCATGAATTAATAATTCTTACAATCTAGCCATGAGCTGCTGTCCCGGGTCGTCAGCAATACTATGTAAAACTCCAACCGGTAAGTATTTCTTCACCTTTGCTTAGAGTATTTTCCAGTCTGTGATGTTTTCGCCCTCTACCCAGGGGTCTCTTCCAGGGTCAGTAGTCTTTCACACATTTGCGATAGCCAAATTTGTTCCCTCTCTGACGAGGGTGCTCTTCTGGGTCACTCCAACAGTGTGTTCCTAGTTTATTTCTGCCTCTCCATTAAATCCGTTTTCACCCTCAGAAACCACCCTGACAAGGGTCAGCTCATGGCATTCCCAGCTGCAAGCACAAGGCTTTCCTCTTCCTCCATCATACTCCGCTCTCCTCTCCTTTCATCTCCCATCCTCTCCTATCCTTTCCTTTTCTCTTCTCTACTTTCCTCTCCTTTCCTCTTCCCTCCTCTCCTCTACTCCCTCTCCTCTCCTTTAATCTCCCATCCTCTCCTCTCCTTTCCTTTCCTTTCCTTTCCTCTCCTCTCCTCTCTTCTCCTCTCCTCTCTTCTCCTTTCCTTTTCTCTCTTCTACTTTCCTCTCATTTCCTCTTCTCTCCACTCCTCTACTGCCCTCTCCTCTCCTCTGCTTTCTTCTCTCACCCCCTCTCCTCTTCTCTCCTCTACTCCCCTCTCCTTTCATCTCACATCCTCGCCTCTCCTCTCCTTTCCTTTTATCTCATCTATTTTCCTCCCCTCTCCTTTGCTCTCCTCTCCTCTCGTCTCCTCTCGTCTCCTCTCCTCTTCTTTCCTCTCCTCTCCCCTTCTCTCTTCTCCTCTCCTCTCCTTTCCTTTCCTCCACTTGCCTCTCCTTTCCTCTTCTCTACTGTCCTCTAATCCCCTCTCCTCTCCTTTCATCTCCCATCCTCTCCTCTTCTCTCCTCTACTCCCCTCTCCTCTCCTTTCATCTCCCATCCTCGCCTCTACTCTCCTGTACTGTTTTCTTCCTCTACTTTCCTCTCCTCTCCTGTCTGAAATCGCAGACCTTCAGATAGCAGAGCATTGACCTCTTTTATAGTCTGCCTGATTGGTGTTACTGCATTATAAAGGATTGGAATCTGTGTTCTCCGAATGGGATTCATTAATCATGTGTTCCTTCCTGAGTAGTCTTCTTTTTCTAATCAGTTATCAAAATTCCTGTCAACCTATTAGCTCTGTGTTAGCAATTGGGCAAAAATGAACATCTCTACGGTGGTGCCAAAGGTTTAAAAGTCCTGTAGGCCACTTTGAAAATTAGGAGTGTGTGGGTGGGATGTGTGAGTGTCTGCTAGAATAGGTTAAGCTATCAATAACTCCAATATGGCGGCCAGTTAAAGCCTGCATCGAGTTTAAAGTCCTGTCTATAACTCACTGATGCGTCCACAACTCGGCCCCACCCATCCTCAACCAGTGCATCAGCTTGAGACCCAGACTACCTGCCTGCGCTCTTCTACAGCCCTGACACTGGCCACACCCAGACACTCTAGAAAGCGGGCATGGGGTGCCAGCTTCACTTGCACGACCCCTACACTTTGGAATACCCTCCTCGCTGGCATCCAAGAAGAACCCTCCTACTTAGCGTTCAGACACGGACTAAAAACCTGGCTGTTCCTCAAACACAGCTAAGAATACATGACCATATTCAGCAAGACTCTCGCGAACTCTGCACCCATCTTGTCCTAGCAACAGTCCCTTGTTTGTTATTTTCCTACTTTCTAATATGTACCAGTGCCACGATACCTCCGGGTCTGGGCGCTGTAAACTAATACATACATAACTAAATAAATAGATACATAAATAAATAAAGATGAGTATGTATGTGATGACTCAGAGTTCTGACACCACAAACGCTGTCACTGCATTTACATCCGTCAAGATGTCACGTAATTCCTGTGCAGCTATATATGAACTGTTAAAAGTACATTGGACCAATCAGCTCGCCATTAATGCAGTCAGACACTACTCAGCCAAGTCATCGCTCTGAGTGCACAGAGCATTCTTCACTGCCACCTATACTCCCTGCCTGGTCTCCAATTACCCCTCTACACTGCTGCCCCCAACACCCCCCCTGCCCTACCCTCCTCTTACCTCCTCCTCTAGGGCATTGACAGCTCTCCTCTCTGCCCCATGTGACCCTCATCTTCTTCCTGTTCCTCACCGGCTCCACATCCCCTCATCATGGATGTAGAAGAGGGGTCGGCTTTTTCCCCTATTTCTATCTCCATGGTGGCCATTGTCACTGCGATCCCCTACTTGCTGCTGGTCCTTTAACTTTTTTTTGTGATGAACTTTGTGAACACCTCTGGATGTTGGCTCTTGGATGTTAATAGCCATAATACCTGAAGCAGTGGGCTTCACCAGCGGTTAAAGACACTCAAGCCTGCATTAAGGCACTCGCAAACTTGCACCTGATCTGTTTCACGCCTTTAAAGCCCAATTCTTCAGGCATTATGGCTGAATTATGCAGTCATCAGTAACTACAGCAGGAACATTGCATGCCTTTGGTAACCTAGAGTACATTTAGCAATTCCCCAAAAGAAGTCACCAACAAAAGTAACAAAGCACAGATAACAGTGGTGGAATATGTCACTGTGTTTCTATAATCACTATCAATCAGCCCCACACCTCTAATACGCAAGAATAGATCCAAACAGATTGCAATAAACAAGCATGCAATTAAAATGATATATATTCATTGAAAAAACTTTGTTAAAGGGACGTTATGGTTCCAAGTAACACCGAAAAACCCTTGAAATTTGCCAGTTATGGTAAGCTAAGCAACAAGGGATTCTTATTATAATGTTGCGAAAAAAGTGTCAAGGATCATTGCAATAAATATCATACCCTAATTAGTGCATTGAACGATGCATTGATAAAAATGGCATTCTATTATGGGGTTCTATCTAGTATACTAAGCTACTAATGCAGAAACATAGCATTGTGTGCAGTGTACAAGATGAAGGTATGATATTCGTAATGTTAATATGTTGAATAATGAAATGATAATTGTTTTCTTAATAGATTTTTGTGTACTGTGAAATATGTAATAAGTAGCTAATAAAACACGTTTGTTTGTTTGTTTGTTTGTTGTATTTCTAATGCGCTCCAGACCCATAGGTAGAAGGGCGCAGCAGGTAGGATAATGCAAAGCTTACATCGTTACAAATTATACAGGATACGGTAAAAGTTATAAATATTATACAAGATACAGTAAAGGATATTATAGATATTATACAAGTTATACATATTATACAAGATACAGTAATAGTATACAAATGTATTACGTAATTGCATTACTATAGACAAAACACAAAGACACAAGAACACATACCAATATGGGTATATACAGGGAAAGTGAAGTTAGCAAAAAAGCACAAGTAGTAGCAGAAACAATTCATAACTTAACTGATTATTTTCATGCAAATAAATGATTGCTCTGTTTCAAAGCTGCTATTTACCCTATGTATATGTATCACTTGATGTGATTGGACCCTAAGGAAAGTAGTATGAGTACAATGTATACAAATATGACCATATACAGGGAAAGTACAGCCATAAAAAAAAAAAAAAAAAAAAAAAAAAACTATCAGAAAGTGCTCATAAGTCTATTGATTATCTTTATGCACAAAAAGGATTGCTGTCTTTCAAGCTTGTGTCTTCCCGTATGTGTATGTTTCATATGATGTGACTGGACTCTAAGGGAATTACTGTAAGAACCTACTTGAAGGATACGTCTACAAATAAAATAAAATGTTTAGTTTCTGACTGTTACTGAAGAAAATCATGTGGCCTAGATATGTCAGCAAAAGAAAAAAGAGTGAGCCAGACATGTGATGTCATCAGTGATGTCATCAATGACATTTGTGATGTCATCTTTGATGTCCTGGGTGTTAGTCTTAGCAGTGCATGGTGGTGGCGCGCGTTATGGTTGCTTAGCTTACCATAACTGGCGAATTTCAAGGGTTTTTCGGTTTTACTTGGAACCATAACGTCCTTTTGACGTTTTTTCACTGAATTTCATAGGTTTTTAGTAGCGCAACTTAACCATAACGTCCCTTTAACAAAGTTTTTTCACTGAATTTCATAGGTTTTAGTAGCGCAACTTAACCATAACGTCCCTTTAACAAAGTTTTTTCACTGAATTTCATAGGTTTTTAGAATTTCATAGGTTTTTAGTAGCGCAACTTAACCATAACGTCCCTTTAACAAAGTTTTTTCACTGAATTTCATAGGATTTTAGTAGCACAACTTAACCATAACGTCCCTGTAACACTTTTATTTTTTACAAAATTTTATAGGTTTTTATTAGTGCGACATCACCATAACATCCTTTTCAATAGATGAAGACCACTAGCATCTTAGGTCCTGAAAGAGGGAATCCCGGGTGGTAAAAAAAAAAAAAGATTTTCCTTCCTACACCGGGACGCCTGTGGCGTCCCGGTGAAGGAAGGAAAATCTTTTACCAAGATGGCCACCATGGAAAGGGAAGGCGGGGTGTATAAAGAGAACACAACAGGGCATGAGCGGGGGGTGGGGGGGAACAGGGGAGACACATGGGCATGAGCGGGGAGTGAGAGGGAACAGAGCACAAACAGGGCATGAGCAGGGGGTGGGGGGAAAAAGGAAGGAAACACGGGGCATGAGCGGGGGTGGGGGGAACACGAGAGAGACATGGGGCATGAGCGGGGGGTGGGGAGGAACACGAGGGAGACACGGGGTATGAGCCGGGGGTGGGGAGGAACACGAGGGAGACACGGGGCATGAGCGGGGGGTGGGGGAAACAGGGCACACACGGGGCATGAGCGGGGGTGGGGAGAACAGGACAGACACGGGGCATGAGCGGGGGGTGGGTGGTACAGGGCACACACGGGGCATGAGCAGGGGGTGGGGGAATACGGCACACACGGGGCATGAGCGGGGGCGGGAGGAAAGGAGAGAGACAAGGGGCATGAGCGGGGGGTGGGGGGAACACAAGGGAGACATGGGGCATTAGCGGGGGTGTGGGGGGTAACGCGAAGGAAACACGGGGCATGAGTGGGAGGTGGGGGCAACAGGAGACACACGGGGCATGAGCGGGGGGTGAAGGGGTACACAAGGGAGACGCAGGGCATGAGTGGGGGGAACACGAGGGAGACACAGGGCATGAGCGGGGGGTGGGGGCAACAGGAGACACACAGGGCATGAGCGGGGGTGAGGGGGTACACGAGGGAGACACAGGGCATGAGCGGGGGTGGGGGGAACATGAGGGAGACACGGGGCATGAGCAGGGGGTGGGGGGAATACGAGGGAGACACGGGGCATGAGCGGGGGTGGGGGGAACAGGGCACACACGGGGCATGAGTGGGGTGGGGGAACAGGGCGCACACGGGGCATGAGCGGGGGTGGGGGAACAGGGCACACACGGGGCATGAGCGGGGTGGGGGAACAGGGCGCACACACGCGGGGTTGGGGGGAAATGAGAGACACGCGGGGCATGAGCGGGTGGTGGGGGGAACACGAGGGGGACACGGGGCATGACCGGGAAGGGGTGGGGGGTAACACGAGGGAAAAATGGGGCATGAGCGGGGGGTGGGGGTACAGGAGGGAGACACGGGACATGACTGGAGGGTGGGGGGGCAACAGGAGACACAGGGCATGAGCGGGGGGTGGGGGGTACACGAGGGAAACATGGGGCATGAGCGGGGGGTGGGAGGGACAGACAGGGGAGAGACACGGGGCATGAGCAGGAGTGGGGGGAACAGGAGAGACACGGGGCATGAGCGGGGGGGTGGGGGGTAACACAAAGGAGACACGATGCATGATCGGGGGTAACACAAGGGAGACACGGGGCATGAGCAGGGGGTGGGGGGGAATGGAGGGGGACACGGGGCATGAGCAGAGGGTGGGGGAGGAGGGGGACACGGGGCATGAGCGGGGTGGGGGGAAGAGGAGAGAGACACGGGGCACGAGCGGGGGTGGGGGGAACAGTAGGGAGACACGGGGCATGAGCGGGGGTGGAGGGAAGGGGAGAGACACACGGGGCATGAGCTGGTGGTGGGGGGAACAGTAGGGAGACACGGGGCATGAGTGCGGGGGTGGGGGGGAAGGGGAGAGACACACGGGGCATGAGCGGGGGGTGAGGGGAAGGGGAGAGACACACTGGGCATGAGCGGGGGGTGGGGGAACAGGGCAGACACGGGGCATGAGCGGGGGGTGAGGGGAGGAGGGGGACACGGGGCATGAGCGGGGTGGGGGGGAAGTGGAGAGAGACACGGGGCATGAGTGGGGGTGGGGGGAACAGTAGGGAGACAAGGGGCATGAACGGGCAGGTGGGGGGAAAGGGGAGAGACACACGGGGCATGAGCAGGGGGTTGGGGGGAAGGGGAGAGACACACTGGGCATGAGCGGGAGGTGGGGGGAACAGGGCAGACACGGGGCATGAGCGGGGGGTGGGTGGTACAGGGCACACACTGGGCATGAGCAGCGGGTGGGGGAATAGGGCACACACGGGGCATGAGCGGGGGTGGGGGGAAAGGAGAGAGAAAAGGGGCATGAGCGGGGGGTGGGGGGAACACAAGGGAGATAAAGGGCATTAGCAGGGGGGTGGGGGTAATTCGAAGGAAACACGGAGCATGAGCGGGAGGTGGGGTAACAGGAGACACACGGGGCATGAGCGGGGGGTGAGAGGGTACACGAGGGGGACACAGGGCATGAGCGGGTGGTGGGGGGAACACAAGGGAGACACGGGGCATGAGCGGGGGTGGGGGAACAGGGCGCACACGGGGCATGAGCGGGGGTGGGGGAACAGGGCGCACACACGTGGGGTTGGGGGGAAATGAGGGGGACACGGGGCATGAGCAGGAGGGGGTGGGAGTAACACGAGGGAAACACGGGGCATGAGTGGGGGGTGGGGTAACACGAGGGAGACACGGGGCATGAGCGGGTGGTGGGGGGTAAAACGGGGCATGAGCGGGGGGTGCGGGGAACATGAGGGAAACACGGGGCATGAGCGGGGGGTGGGGTTACAGGAGGGAGACACGGGACATGACCGGAGGGTGGGGGGGCAACAGGAGACACGGGGCATGAGCGGGGGGTGGGGGGTACACGAGGGAAACATGGGGCATGAGAGGGGGGGGGAACAGGGGAGACATGGGGCATGAGCGGGGGGTGGGAGGGACAGAGGAGAGACACGGGGCATGAGCAGGGGTGGGGGAACAGGGGAGACACGGGGCATGAGCGGGGGGGTAACACAAGGGAGACAAGGGACATGAGCAGGGGGTGGGGGGAAAGGAGGGGGACACGGGGCATGAGCAGGGGGTGGGGGGTGGGGGACATGGGGCATGAGCGGGGTGGGGGGGAGTGGAGAGAGACACACGGGGCTTGAGCGGGGGTGGGGGGAACAGTAGGGAGACACGGGGCATGAGCAGGGGGTGGAGGGAAGGGGAGAGACACACAGGGCATGAGCGGGGGGTGGGGGGAACACTAGGGAGACACGGGGCATGAGCGGGGGCTGGGGGGGAAGGGGAGAGACACACGGGGCATGAGCGGGGGGTGGTGGGAAGGGGAGGGACACACGAGGCTTGAGCGGGGGGTGGGGGGAAGGGGAGTGACACACGGGGCATGAGTGGGAGGAAGGGAAGAGAGACACTGGGCATGAGCGGGGGGTGGGGGGAACAGTAGGGAGACACGGAGCATGAGCGGGGGGTGGGGGGAAGGGGAGAGATACACGGGGCATGAGCGGGAGGTGGGGGGAAGGGGAGAGAGACACGGGGCATGAGCGGGGGGTGGGGGGAGGTTAGAGACACACAGGGCATGAGCGGGGATGGGGTGTGGGGGAGGGGAGAGACACGGGGCATGAGCGGAGGGTGGGGTTAACACACGGGAGGCACGGGGCATGAGCGGGGGGTGGGGGGTAACATGGGAGAAAGGGCATGGGTGGGAGGGTAACACAAGGGAGACACGGGGCATGAGCAGGGGGTGGGGGGAATAGTAGGGAGACACGGAGCATGAGCAGGGGGTGGAGGGAAGGGGAGAGACACACGGGGCATGAGCGGGGGGTGGGGGGAACACTAGGGAGACACGGGGCATGAGCGGGGGCTGGGGGGATAGGGTAGAGACACACGGGGCATGAGCGGGGGGTGGTGGGAAGGGGAGGGACACACGAGGGCTTGAGCGGGGGGTGGGGGGGAAGGGGAGTGACACACGGGGCATGAGCGGGGGGTGGGGGGAAGGGGAGAGACACACTGGGCATGAGCGGGGGGTGGGGGAACAGGGCAGACACGGGGCATGAGCGGGGGGTGAGGGGAGGAGGGGGACACGGGGCATGAGCGGGGTGGGGGGGAAGTGGAGAGAGACACGGGGCATGAGTGGGGGTGGGGGGAACAGTAGGGAGACAAGGGGCATGAACGGGCAGGTGGGGGGAAAGGGGAGAGACACACGGGGCATGAGCGGGTGGTGGGGGGAACACGAGGGGGACACGGGGCATGACCGGGAAGGGGTGGGGGGTAACACGAGGGAAAAATGGGGCATGAGCGGGGGGTGGGGGTACAGGAGGGAGACACGGGACATGATTGGAGGGTGGGGGGGCAACAGGAGACACAGGGCATGAGCGGGGGGTGGGGGGTACACGAGGGAAACATGGGGCATGAGCGGGGGGTGGGAGGGACAGACAGGGGAGAGACACGGGGCATGAGCAGGAGTGGGGGGAACAGGAGAGACACGGGGCATGAGCAGGGGGTGGGGGGGAAAGGAGGGGGACACGGGGCATGAGCGGAGGGTGGGGGAGGAGGGGGACACGGGGCATGAGCGGGGTGGGGGGAAGAGGAGAGAGACACGGGGCACGAGCGGGGGTGGGGGGAACAGTAGGGAGACACGGGGCATGAGCGGGGGTGGAGGGAAGGGGAGAGACACACGGGGCATGAGCTGGTGGTGGGGGGAACAGTAGGGAGACACGGGGCATGAGTGCGGGGGTGGGGGGGAAGGGGAGAGACACACGGGGCATGAGCGGGGGGTGGGGGGAAGGGGAGAGACACACTGGGCATGAGCGGGGGGTGGGGGAACAGGGCAGACACGGGGCATGAGCGGGGGGTGAGGGGAGGAGGGGGACACGGGGCATGAGCGGGGTGGGGGGGAAGTGGAGAGAGACACGGGCCATGAGTGGGGGTGGGGGGAACAGTAGGGAGACAAGGGGCATGAACGGGCAGGTGGGGGGAAAGGGGAGAGACACATGGGGCATGAGCAGGGGGTTGGGGGGAAGGGGAGAGACACACTGGGCATGAGCGGGAGGTGGGGGGAACAGGGCAGACACGGGGCATGAGCGGGGGGTGGGTGGTACAGGGCACACACTGGGCATGAGCAGCGGGTGGGGGAATAGGGCACACACGGGGCATGAGCGGGGGTGGGGGGAAAGGAGAGAGAAAAGGGGCATGAGCGGGGGGTGGGGGGAACACAAGGGAGATAAAGGGCATTAGCAGGGGGGTGGGGGTAACTCGAAGGAAACACGGAGCATGAGCGGGAGGTGGGGCAACAGGAGACACACGGGGCATGAGCGGGGGGTGAGAGGGTACACGAGGGGGACACAGGGCATGAGCGGGTGGTGGGGGGAACACAAGGGAGACACGGGGCATGAGCGGGGGTGGGGGAACAGGGCGCACACGGGGCATGAGCGGGGGTGGGGGAACAGGGCGCACACACGTGGGGTTGGGGGGAAATGAGGGGGACACGGGGCATGAGCAGGAGGGGGTGGGAGTAACACGAGGGAAACACGGGGCATGAGCGGGGGGTGGGGTAACACGAGGGAGACACGGGGCATGAGCGGGTGGTGGGGGGTAAAACGGGGCATGAGCGGGGGGTGCAGGGAACATGAGGGAAACACGGGGCATGAGCGGGGGGTGGGGTTACAGGAGGGAGACACGGGACATGACCGGAGGGTGGGGGGGCAACAGGAGACACGGGGCATGAGCGGGGGGTGGGGGGTACACGAGGGAAACATGGGGCATGAGAGGGGGGGGGAACAGGGGAGACATGGGGCATGAGCGGGGGGTGGGAGGGACAGAGGAGAGACACGGGGCATGAGCAGGGGTGGGGGAACAGGGGAGACACGGGGCATGAGCGGGGGGGTAACACAAGGGAGACAAGGGACATGAGCAGGGGGTGGGGGGAAAGGAGGGGGACACGGGGCATGAGCAGGGGGTGGGGGGTGGGGGACATGGGGCATGAGCGGGGTGGGGGGGAGTGGAGAGAGACACACGGGGCTTGAGCGGGGGTGGGGGGAACAGTAGGGAGACACGGGGCATGAGCAGGGGGTGGAGGGAAGGGGAGAGACACACAGGGCATGAGCGGGGGGTGGGGGGAACACTAGGGAGACACGGGGCATGAGCGGGGGCTGGGGGGGAAGGGGAGAGACACACGGGGCATGAGTGGGAGGAAGGGAAGAGAGACACTGGGCATGAGCGGGGGGTGGGGGGAACAGTAGGGAGACACGGAGCATGAGCGGGGGGTGGGGGGAAGGGGAGAGATACACGGGGCATGAGCGGGAGGTGGGGGGAAGGGGAGAGAGACACGGGGCATGAGCGGGGGGTGGGGGGAGGGTAGAGACACACAGGGCATGAGCGGGGATGGGGTGTGGGGGAGGGGAGAGACACGGGGCATGAGCGGAGGGTGGGGTTAACACACGGGAGGCACGGGGCATGAGCGGGGGGTGGGGGGTAACATGGGAGAAAGGGCATGGGTGGGAGGGTAACACAAGGGAGACACGGGGCATGAGCAGGGGGTGGGGGGAACAGTAGGGAGACACGGAGCATGAGCAGGGGGTGGAGGGAAGGGGAGAGACACACGGGGCATGAGCGGGGGGTGGGGGGAACACTAGGGAGACACGGGGCATGAGCGGGGGCTGGGGGGAAGGGGAGAGACACACGGGGCATGAGCGGGGGGTGGTGGGAAGGGGAGGGACACACGAGGCTTGAGCGGGGGGTGGGGGGGAAGGGGAGTGACACACGGGGCATGAGTGGGAGGAAGGGAAGAGAGACACTGGGCATGAGCGGGGGGTGGGGGGATCAGTAGGGAGACACGGAGCATGAGCGGGGGGTGGGGGGAAGGGGAGAGATACACGGGGCATGAGCGGGAGGTGGGGGGAAGGGGAGAGAGACACGGGGCATGAGCGGGGGGTGGGGGGAGGGTAGAGACACACAGGGCATGAGCGGGGATGGGGTGTGGGGGAGGGGAGAGACACGGGGCATGAGCGGAGGGTGGGGTTAACACACGGGAGGCACGGGGCATGAGCGGGGGGTGGGGGGTAACATGGGAGAAAGGGCATGGGTGGGAGGGTAACACAAGGGAGACACGGGGCATGAGCAGGGGGTGGGGGGAACAGTAGGTAGACACGGAGCATGAGCGGGGGGTGGGGAGGAAGGGGAGAGACACACGGGGCGGGGGGTGGGGGGGAAGGGGAGAGAGACACGGGGCTTGAGCGGGGGGTGGGGGGAAGGGGAGAGATACACGGGGCATGAGCGGGAGGTGGGGGGAAGGGGAGAGAGACACGGGGCATGAGCGGGGGGTGGGGGGAACAGTGGGGAGACACAGGGCATGAGCGGGGTGGGGGGAAGGGGAGAGAGACACAGGCATGAGCGGGGGTGGGGGTGGGTGGAAGGGGAGAGACACACGGGGCATGAGCGGGGGGTGCGGGGAGGGTAGAGACACACAGGGCATGAGCGGGGATAGGGTGTGGGGGAGGGGAGAGACACGGGGCATGAGCGGAGGGTGGGGTTAACACAAGGGAGGCATGGGGCATGAGCGGGGGGTAACATGGGAGAAAGGGCATGGGTGGGAGGGTAACACAAGGGAGACACGGGGCATGAGCGGGGGGTGGGGGGAACAGTAGGGAGACACGGAGCATGAGCGGGGGGTGGGGAGGAAGGGGAGAGACACACGGGGCGGGGGTGGGGGTGGGGGGAACAGTAGGGAGACAAGGGGCATGAACGGGGGGGTGGGGGGAAAGGGGAGAGACACACGGGGCATGAGCAGGGGGGTGGGGGGAAGGGGAGAGACACACTGGGCATGAGCGGGAGGTGGGGGAACAGGGCAGACACGGGGCATGAGCGGGGGGTGGGTGGTACAGGGCACACACTGGGCATGAGCAGCGGGTGGGGGAATAGGGCACACACGGGGCATGAGCGGGGGTGGGGGGAAAGGAGAGAGAAAAGGGGCATGAGTGGGGGGTGGGGGGAACACAAAGGAGATAAAGGGCATTAGCAGGGGGATGGGGTAACTCGAAGGAAACACGGGGCATGAGCGGGAGGTGGGGCAACAGGAGACACACGGGGCACTAGCGGGGGGTGAGAGGGTACACGAGGGGGACACAGGGCATGAGCAGGGGGTGGGGGGAACACAAGGGAGACACGGGGCATGAGCGGGGGTGGGGGAACAGGGCGCACACGGGGCATGAGCGGGGGTGGGGGAACAGGGCGCACACACGCAGGGTTGGGGGGAAATGAGGGGGACACGGGGCATGCGCGGGAGTGGGTGGGGGAGTAACACGAGGGAAACACGGGCCATGAGTGGGGGGTGGGGTAACACGAGGGAGACACGGGGCATGAGCGGGGTGGGGGGAACAGTAGGGAGACACGGGGCATGAGCGGGGGTGGAGGGAAGGGGAGAGACACACGGGGCATGAGCTGGTGGTGGGGGGAACAGTAGGGAGACACGGGGCATGAGTGGGGGGGGTGGGGCTTAAGGGGAGAGACGCACGGGGTGTGAGCGGGGGGTGGGGGGAAGGGGAGAGACACACTGGGCATGAGCGGGGGGTGGGGGGAACAGGGCAGACACGGGGCATGAGCGGGGGGTGAGGGGAGGAGGGGGACACGGGGCATGAGCGGGGTGGGGGGGAAGTGGAGAGAGACACGTGGCATGAGTTGGGGTGGGGGGAACAGTAGGGAGACAAGGGGCATGAACGGGGGGGTGGGGGGAAAGGGGAGAGACACACGGGGCATGAGCAGGGGGGTGGGGGGAAGGGGAGAGACACACTGGGCATGAGCGGGAGGTGGGGGAACAGGGCAGACACGGGGCATGAGCGGGGGGTGGGTGGTACAGGGCACACACTGGGCATGAGCAGCGGGTGGGGGAATAGGGCACACACGGGGCATGAGCGGGGGTGGGGGGAAAGGAGAGAGAAAAGGGGCATGAGTGGGTGGTGGGGGGAACACAAAGGAGATAAAGGGCATTAGCAGGGGGATGGGGGTAACTCGAAGGAAACACGGGGCATGAGCGGGAGGTGGGGCAACAGGAGACATTCGGGGCACGAGCGGGGGGTGAGAGGGTACACGAGGGGGACACAGGGCATGAGCGGGGGGTGGGGGGAACACAAGGGAGACACGGGGCATGAGCAGGGGTGGGGGAACAGGGCGCACACGGGGCATGAGCGGGGGTGAGGGAACAGGGCGCACACACGCGGGGTTGGGGGGAAATGAGGGGGACACGGGTCATGAGCGGGAGGGGGTGGGGAGTAACACGAGGGAAACACGGGGCATGAGTGGGGGGTGGGGTAACACGAGGGATACACGGGGCATGAGCGGGTGGTGGGGGGGTAAAACGGGGCATGAGCGTGGGGTGCGGGGAACATGAGGGAAACACAGGGCACGAGCGGGGGGTGGGGTTACAGGAGGGAGACACGGGACATGACCGGAGGGTGGGGGGGCAACAGGAGACACGAGGCATGAGCGGGGGGTGGGGGGTACACGAGGGAAACATGGGGCATGAGAGGGGGGTGGGGGAACAGGGGAGACATGGGGCATGAGCGGGGGGTGGGAGGGACAGAGGAGAGACACGGGGCATGAGCAGGGGTGGGGGAACAGGGGAGACACGGGGCATGAGCGGGGGGGTGGAGGGTAACACAAGGGAGACACGGGGCATGAGCGGGGGGGTAACACAAGGGAGACCAGGGACATGAGCAGGGGGTGGGGGGAAAGGAGGGGGACACGGGGCATGAGCAGGGGGTGGGGGGTGGGGGACACGGGGCATGAGCGGGGTGGGGGGGAGTGGAGAGAGACACGGGGCTTGAGCGGGGGTGGGGGGAACAGTAGGGAGACATGGGGCATGAGCAGGGGGTGGAGGGAAGGGGAGAGACACACGGGGCATGAGCGGGGGGTGGGGGAACACTATGGAGACATGGGGCATGAGCGGGGGCTGGGGGGAAGGGGAGAGACACACGGGGCATGAGCGGGGGGTGGTGGGAAGGGGAGGGACACACGAGGCTTGAGCGGGGGGTGGGGGGAAAGGGAGTGACACACGGGGCATGAGCGGGAGGTGGGAGGAAGGGAAGAGAGACACTGGGCATGAGCGGGGGGTGGGGGGAACAGTAGGGAGACACGGAGCATGAGTGGGGGGTGGGGGGGAAGGAGAGAGACTCACGGGGCGGGGGGTGGGGGGGAAGGGGAGAGAGACACAGGGCTTGAGCGGGGGGTGGGGGGAAGGGGAGAGGTACATGGGACATGAGCGGGAGGTGGGGGGAAGGGGAGAGAGACACGGGGCATGAGCGGGGGGTGGGGGGAACAGTAGGGAGACACAGGGCATGAGCAGGGGTGGGGGGAAGGGGAGAGAGACACAGGCATGAGCGGGGGGTGGGGGTGGGTGGAAGGGGAGAGACACACGGGGCATGAGTGGGTGGTGCGGGGAGGGTAGAGACACACAGGGCATGAGCGGGGATGGGGTGTGGGGGAGGGGAGAGACACGGGGCATGAGCGGAGGGTGGGGTTAACACAAGGGAGGCACGGGGCATGAGCGGGGGGTGGGGGGTAACATGGGAGAAAGGGCATGGGTGGGAGGGTAACACAAGGGAGACACGGGGCATGAGCGGGGGGTGGGGGGAACAGTAGGGAGACACGGAGCATGAGCGGAGGGTGGGGAGGAAGGGGAGAGACACACGGGGCGGGGGTGGGGGGGAAGGGGAGAGAGACACAGGGCTTGAGCGGGGGGTGGGTGGAAGGGGAAAGATACACGGGGCATGATCGGGAGGTGAGGGGAAGGGGAGAGAGACACGGGGCGTGAGCGGGGGTGGGGGGAACAGTAGGGAGACACAGGGCATGAGCGGGGGTGGGGGGAAGGGGAGAGAGACACAGGCATGAGCGGGGGGTGGGGGTGGGTGGAAGGGGAGAGACACACGGGGCATGAGCGGGGGGTGCGGGGAGGGTAGAGACACACGGGGCATGAGCGGGGATGGGGTGTAGGGGAGGGGAGAGACACGGGGCATGAGCGGAGCGTGGGGTTAACACAAGGGAGGCACGGGGCATGAGCGGTGGGTGGGGGGTAACATGGGAGAAAGGGCATGGGTGGGAGGGTAACACAAGGGAGACATGGGCATGAGCGGGGGTGGGGGGTAACACAAGGGAGACACAGGGCATGAGCAGGGGTTGGGGGGTAACAAGGGAGACACGGGGCATGACCGGGGGGTGGGGGGTAACACAAGGGAGACACAGTGCATGAGCAGGGGTTGGGGGGGTAACAAGGGAGACACGGGGCATGAGCAGGGGGTGGGGGCAAGGGGAGAGAGACATGGGGCATGAGAGGGGGGTGGGGGGGAAGGGGAGGGAGACACAGGGCATGAGTGGGGGGTGGGGGAAGGGGAGAGAGACACGGGGCATGAGCGGGGGGTGGGGGGAAAAGTAGGAAGACACGGGGCATGAGCGGGGGGGGTGGGGGAAAGGGGAGAGAGAAACGGGCATTAGTGGGGGGTGGGGGAAGGGGAGACAGACATGGGCGTGAGCGGGGGGTGGGTCGGACGGGGAGATACACACGGGGTGTGAGCGGGGGGTGGGGGGAAGGGGAGAGACACAGGGCATGAGTGGAGGGTTTTGGGTAACACAAGGGAGACATGGGGCATGAGCGGGGGGTGGGGGGCAAGAGGGGAGACAGACCATGGGTGGAGGGGTAACACAAGGGAGACACGGGGCATGAGCGGGGGGTGTGGGGAACATTAGGTGAGCAGGGGATGGGGGAACAGTAGGGAGACACGGGGCATGAGCGGGGGGTGGGGGGAAGGGGAGAGACATACTGGGCATGAGCGGGGGGTTGAGGGGAAGGGGAAAGACGCATGGGGCATGAGCGGGGGGTGGGGGGGAACAGGGGAGACATGGGGCATGAGCGGGGGGTGGGGGGGAAGTGGAGAGGGATGCAGGGGGTGGGGGGAACAGGGGAACAGTAGGTGAGCAGGGGATGGGGGGAACAGTAGGCAGACACAGGGCATGAGCAGGGGGTGGGGGGAAGGGGAGAGACATACGGGGCATGAGCGGGGTGGTGGAGGGGAAGGGGAAAGACACACGGGGCATGAGCGGGGGGTGGGGGTTTGGGGAG
Organism: Ambystoma mexicanum; assembly: GCF_040938575.1. Lineage (NCBI taxonomy): Eukaryota > Metazoa > Chordata > Amphibia > Caudata > Ambystomatidae > Ambystoma > Ambystoma mexicanum. Next base: position 112,780,517 of record NC_090934.1, on the reverse strand, counting down.
AGACAGACAGGGCATGAGCGGGGGGTGGGGGGAAAGGAGGGAGAGACGGGCATGAGCGGGGGGTTGGGGGGAAGGGGAGAGAGACATGGGCATGAGCGGGGGTGGGTCGGAAGGGGAGAGACACAAGGGGCATGATCGGGGGGTGGGGGGAAGGGGAGAGACACACGGGGCGGGAGATGGGTCGGAAGGGGAGAGACACAAGGGGCATGAGCGGGGGGTGGGGGGAAGGGGAGAGACACACGGGGCGTGAGCGGGGGGTGGGTCGGAAGGGGAGAGACACACGGGGAATGAGCGGGGGGTGGGGGGAAGGGGAGAGACACATGGGGCTTGAGCGGGGGTGGGTCGGAAGGGGAAAGACACACGAAGCATGATCGGGGGGTGGGGGGAAGGGGAGAGACACACGGGGCGTGAGCGGGAGATGGGTCGGAAGGGGAGAGACACAAGGGGCATGAGCGGGGGGTGGGGGGAAGGGGAGAGACACACGGGGCGTGAGCGGGGGGTGGGTCGGAAGGGGAGAGACACACGGGGAATGAGCGGGGGGTGGGGGGAAGGGGAGAGACACATGGGGCTTGAGCGGGGGTGGGTCGGACGGGGAAAGACACACGAAGCATGAGCTGGGGGTGGGGGAAGGGGAGAGACACAGGGCATGTGCAGGGGTTAGTGGGGTAACAATGGAGACACGGGGCATGAGCAGGGGTTGGGGGGAAGGGGAGAGAGACATGGGGCATGAGAGGGGGGTGGGGGGAAGTGGAGGGAGACACAGGGCATGAGCGGGGGTGGGGGAAGGGGAGAGAGACACGGGGCATGAGCGGGGGGTGGGGGAACAGTAGGAAGTCACGGGGCATGAGCGGGGGGTGGGGGAAAGGGGAGAGAGACACGGGCATGAGCGGGGGGTGGGGGGAAGGGGAGACAGACATGGGCGTGAGCGGGGGGTGGCTCGGAAGGGGAGAGACACACGGGGCATGAGTGGGGGGTGGGGGGAAGGGGAGAGACACACGGGGCATGAGCGGGGGGTGGGTCGGACGGGGAGAGACACACGGGGCATGAGCGGGGGGTGGGGGGATGGGGAGAGACACATGGGGCATGAGCGGGGGGTGGGGGGAAGGGGAGAGACACACGGGGCATGAGCGGGGGGTGGAGGGGAGAGACACAGGGCATGAGTGGGGGGTAACACAAGGGAGACACAGGGCATGAGCGGGGGGTGGGGGGTAAGAGGGGAGACAGGGCATGGGTGGGGGGTAACACAAGGGAGACACAGGGTATGAGTGGGGGTGGGGGGTAACACGAGGGAGACACGTGGCATGAGCAGGGGTTCGGGGGGTAACACAAGGGAGACACGGGGCATGATCGGTGGGTGGGGGGTAACACAAGGGAGACACGGGGCATGAGCTGGAGGTGGGGGGTAACACAAAGGAGACACGGGGCATGAGCGTGGGGTGGGGGGTAACAGGGGAAACAGGTCATGAGTGGGGGGTAGGGGGGAACAGGGGAGACACGGGGCATGAGCGGGGGGTGGGGGGGAAGTGGAGAGGGACACGGGGCATGAGCGGGGGGTGGGGGGAACAGTAGGTGAGCAGGGAATGGGGGAACAGTAGGGAGACACGGGGCATGAGCGGGGGGTGGGGGGAAGGGGAAAGACATACGGGGCTTGAGCGGGGGGGTGGAGGGGAAGGGGAAATAGACACGGGGCATGAGCGGGGGGTGGGGGGAACAGTAGGGAGACACAGGGCATGAGCGGGGGTGGGGGAAGGGGAGAGAGACACAGGCATGAGCGGGGGGTGGGGGTGGGTGGAAGGAGAGAGACACATGGGGCATGAGCGGGGGTGCGGGGAGGGTAGAGACACACGGGGCATGAGCGGGGATGGGGTGTGGGGGAGGGGAGAGACACGGGGCATGAGTGGGGGGTGGGGTTAACACAAGGGAGTCACGGGGCATGAGCGGGGGGTGGGGGATAACATGGGAGAAAGGGCATGGGTGGGAGGGTAACACAAGGGAGACACGGGGCATGAGCGGGGGGTGGGGGGTAACACGAGGGAGACACAGGGCATGAGCAGGGGTTGGGGAGTAACAAGGGAGACACGTGGCATGAGCGGGGGGTGGGGGGTAACACAAGGGAGACACAGGGCATGAGCAGGGGTTGGGGGGTAACAAGGGAGACACGGGGCATGAGCAGGGGGTGGGGGGAAGGGGAGAGAGACATGGAGCATGAGAGGGGGGTGGGGGGGAAGGGGCGGGAGACACATGGCATGAGCGGGGGGTGGGGGAAGGGGATAGAGACACGGGGCATGAGCGGGGGGTGGGGGGAACAGTAGGAAGACACGGGGCATGAGCGGGGGGTGGGGGTAAGGGGAGAGAGACACGGGCATGAGCGGGGGGTGGGGGAATGGGAGACAGACATGGGCGTGAGCGGGGTTGTGGGTCGGAAGGGGAGAGACACAAGGGGCATGAGCGGGGGGTGGGGGGAAGGGGAGAGACACACGGGGCGTGAGCGGGGGTGGGTCAGACAGGGAGATACACACGGGGCATGAGCGGGGGGTGGGGGGAAGGGGAGAGACACATGGGGCATTAGCAGGGGGTGGGGGCGAAGGGGAGAGACACACGGGGCATGAGCAGGGGGTGGAGGGGAGGGGAGAGACACAGGGCATGAGTGGAGGGGGGGTAACACAAGGGAGAGACGGGGCATGAGCGGGGGGTGGGGGGTAAGAGGGGAGACAGACCATGGGTAGAGGGGTAACACAAGGGAGACACGGGGCATGAGTGGGGGGTGGGGGAACAGTAGGTGAGCAGGGGATGGGGGGAACAGTAGGGAGACACGGGGCATGAGCGGGGGGTGGGGGGAAGGGGAGAGACATACTGGGCATGAGCGGGGGGTGGAGGGGAAGGGGAAAGACACACGGGGCATGAGCGGGGGGTGGCGGGAGGGGAGAGACAGAGAGGACATGAGCGGGGGGTGGGGGGAAAGGAGGGAGACACGGGCATGAGCGGGGGTGTGGGGGAAGGGGAGAGACACACGGGGCGTAAGCGGGGGGTGGGTCGGACGGGGAGAGACACACGGGGCATGAGCGGGGGGTGGGGGGAAGGGGAGAGACACACGGGGCGTGAGTGGGGGGTGGGTCGGAAGGGGAGAGACACAGGGGCATGAGCGGGGGGTTGGGGGAAGGGGAGAGACACACGGGGCGTGAGCGGGGGGTGAGTCGGACGGGGAGAGACACACGGCGGGGGATGGGTCGGATGGGGAAAGACACACGGGGCATGAGCGGGGGGTGGGTGGAAGGGGAGAGACACAGGGCATGAGCAGCGGTTAGGGGGGTACCAATAGAGACACGGGGCATGAGCAGGGGGTGGGGGGAAGGGGAGAGAGACATGGGGCATGAGAGGGGGGTGGGGGGGAAGGGGTGGGAGACATGGGGCATGAGCGGGGGGTGGGGGAAGGGGAGAGAGACATGGGGCATGAGCGGGGGGTGGGGGAACAGTAGGAAGACACAGGGCATGAGCGGGGGGTGGGGGAAAGGGGAGAGAGACACGGGCATGAGCGGGGGTTGGGGGGGAAGGGGAGACAGACATGGGCGTGAGCGGGGGGTGGGTCGGAAGGGGAGAGACACAAGGGGCATGCGTGGGGGTGGGGGGAAGGGGAGAGACACACGGGGCGTGAGCGGGGGGTGGGTCGGACGGAGAGAGACACACGGGGCATGAGCGGGGGGTGGGCGGATGGGGAGAGACACATGGGGCATGAGCGGGGGGTGGGAGGAAGGGGAGAGACACACGGGGCATGAGCGGGGGGTGGAGGGGAGAGACACAGGGCATGAGTGGGGGGTGGGGGGAAACACAAGGGAGACACGGGGCATGAGCGGGGGGTGGGGGGTAAGAGGGGAGACAGGGCATGGGTGGGGGGTAACACAAGGGAGACATGGGGCATGAGCGGGGGTGGGGGGTAACACGAGGGAGACACGGGCATGAGCGGGGGGTCGGGGGGTAACACAAGGGAGACACGGGGCATGAGAGGGGGGTGGGGGGTAACACAAGGGAGACACGTGGCATGAGCTGGAGGTGGGGGGTAACACAAAGGAGACACAGGACATGAGCATGGGGTGGGGGGTAACAGGGGAGACAGGTCATGAGTGGGGGGTGGGGGGTAAGAGGGGAGACAGACCATGGGTGGAGGGGTAACACAAGGGAGACACGGGGCATGAGCGGGGGGTGGGGGGAAGGGGAGAGACACAGGGCATGAGCAGCGGTTAGGGGGGTACCAATAGAGACACGGGGCATGAGCAGGGGGTGGGGGGAAGGGGAGAGAGACACGGGGCATGAGCGGGGGGTGGGGGAAAGGGGAGAGAGACACGGGCATGAGCGGGGGTTGGGGGGAAGGGGAGACAGACATGGGCGTGAGCGGGGGGTGGGTCGGAAGGGGAGAGACACAAGGGGCATGCGTGGGGTGGGGGGAAGGGGAGAGACACACGGGGCGTGAGCGAGGGGTGGGTCGGACGGAGAGAGACACACGGGGCATGAGCGGGGGGTGGGCGGATGGGGAGAGACACATGGGGCATGAGCGGGGGGTGGGAGGAAGGGGAGAGACACACGGGGCATGAGCGGGGGGTGGAGGGGAGAGACACAGGGCATGAATGGGGGGTGGGGGGAAACACAAGGGAGACACGGGGCATGAGCGGGGGGTGGGGGGTAAGAGGGGAGACAGGGCATGGGTGGGGGGTAACACAAGGGAGACACGGGGCATGAGCGGGGGTGGGGGGTAACACGAGGGAGACACGGGCATGAGCGGGGGGTCGGGGGGTAACACAAGGGAGACACAGGGCATGAGAGGGGGGTGGGGGGTAACACAAGGGAGACACGGGGCATGAGCTGGAGGTGGGGGGTAACACAAAGGAGACACAGGACATGAGCATGGGGTGGGGGGTAACAGGGGAGACAGGTCATGAGTGGGGGGTGGGGGGTAAGAGGGGAGACAGACCATGGGTGGAGGGGTAACACAAGGGAGACACGGGGCATGAGCGGGGGGTGGGGGGAACATTAGGTGAGCAGGGGATGGGGGAACAGTAGGGAGACACGGGGCATGAGCAGGGGGTGGGGGGAAGGGGAGAGACATACTGGGCATGAGCGGGGGGTGGAGGGGAAGGGGAAAGACACACGGGGCATGAGCGGGGGGTGGCGGGAGGGGAGAGACAGACAGGGCATGAGCGGGGGTGGGGGGAAAGGAGGGAGACACGGGCATGAGCGGGGGGTGGGGGGGAGGGGAGAGATGCACGGGGCGTAAGCTGGGGGTGGGTCGGACGGGGAGAGACACACGGGGCATGAGCGGGGGGTGGGGTGAAGGGGAGAGACACACGGGGCGTGAGCGGGGGTGGGTCGGAAGGGGAGAGACACAAGGGGCATGAGCGGGGGGTGGGGGGAAGGGGAGAGACACACGGGGTGTGAGCGGGGGGTGGGTCGGATGGGGAGAGACACACGGGGCATGAGCGGGGGTGGGGGGAAGGGGAGAGACACATGGTGCGTGAGCGGGGGGTGGGTCAGACGTGGAAAGACACACGGGGCATGAGCGGGGGGTGGGGGGAAGGGGAGAGACACAGGGCATGAGCAGGGGTTAGGGGGGTAACAATGGAGACACGGGGCATGAGTAGGGGGTGGGGGGAAGGGGAGAGAGACATGGGGCATGAGAGGGCGGTGGGGGGGAAGGGGAGGGAGACACGGGGCATGAGCGGGGGGTGGGGGAAGGGGAGAGAGACACGGGGCATGAGCGGGGGGTAGGGGAACAGTAGGAAGACACGGGGCATGAGCGGGGGGGTGGGGGAAAGGGGAGAGAGACACGGGCATGAGCGGGGGGTGGGGGGTAAGGGGAGACAGACATGGGCGTGAGTGGGGGGTGGGTCGGAAGGGGAGAGACACAAGGGGCATGAGCGGGGGGTGGGGGGAAGGGGAGAGACACACAAGGCGTGAGCGGGAGGTGGGTCGGACGGGGAGAGACACACGGGGAATGAGCGGGGGGTGGGGGAATGGGGAGAGACACATGGGGCATGAGCGGGGGGGTTGGGGGAAGGGGGGAGACACGCAGGGCATGAGCGGGGGGTGGAGGGGAGAGACACAGGGCATGAGTGGGGGGTGGGGGGTAACACAAGGGAGACACAGGGCATGAGCGGGGGGTGGGGGGTAAGAGGGGAGACAGGGCATGGGTGGGGGGTAACACAAGGGAGACACGGGGCATGAGCGGGGGTGGGGGGTAACACGAGGGAGACACGGGGCATGAGCGGGGGGTCGGGGGGTAACACAAGGGAGACACGGGCATGAGCGGGGGATGGGGGTACATGGGGCATGAGCGGGGGGGTCGGGGGTAACAGGGGAGACAGGTCATGAGTGGGGGGTGGGGGGGAACAGGGGAGACACGGGGCATGAGCGGGGGGTGGGGGGGAAGTGGAGAAGGACGCGGGGGGTGGGGGGAACAGGGGAACAGTAGGTGAGCAGGGGATGGGGGGAACAGTAGGGAGACACAAGGCATGAGCAGGGGGTGGGGGGAAGGGGAGAGACATACGGGGCATGAGCGGGGTGGTGGAGGGGAAGGGGAAAGACACACGGGGCATGAGCGGGGGGAGGGGAGAGACAGACAGGGCATGAGCGGGGGGTGGGGGAAAGGAGGGAGAGACGGGCATGAGCGGGGGGTGGGGGGGAAGGGGAGAGAGACACGGGCATGAGCGGGGGTGGGTCGGAAGGGGAGAGACACAAGGGGCATGATCGGGGGGTGGGGGGAAGGGGAGAGACAGACGGGGCGTGAGCGGGGGGTGGGTCGGATGGGGAGAGACACACGGGGCATGAGCGGGGGAGGGGGGAAGGGGAGAGACACATGGGGCATGAGCGGGGGGTAGGGGGGAAGGGGAGAGACACACAGGGCATGAGCGGGGGGTGGAGGGGAGAGACACAGGGCATGAGTGGGGGGTGGGGGGTAACACAAGGGAAACACGGGGCATGAGCGGGCGGTGGGGGTAAGAGGGGAGACAGGGCATGGGTGGGAGGTAACACAAGGGAGACACGGGGCATGAGCGGGGGGTGGGGGTAGCACGAGGTAGACATGGGGCATGAGCGGGGGGTGGGGGGTAACACAAGGGAGACACGGGGCATGAGCGGGGGGTGGGGGGTAACACAACGGAGACACGGGCATGAGCGGGGGTGGGGGGGAAGGGGAGAGAGACATGGGCGTGAGCGGGAGGTGGGTCGGAAGGGGAGAGACACACAGGGCGTGAGCGGAGGTTGGGGGGAAGGAGAGAGACACACGGGCGTGAGCGGGGGGGTGGGTCGAATGGGGAGAGACACGCGGGGGGTGGGGGGAAGAGGAGAGAAACATGGGGCATGAGCGGGGGGTGGGGGGGAAGGGGAGAGACACACGGGGCAAGAGCGGGGGGTGGGGGATAACACAAGGGAGACACAGACAGGGCATGAGTGGGGGGTGGGGGGTAAGAGGGGAGACAGGGTATGGGTGGGGGGTAACACAAGGGAGACACGGGGCATGCGCAGGGGTGGGGGGTATCACGAGGGAGACACGGGGCAAGAGCGGGGGGTGGGGGGGTAACACAAGGGAGACACGGGGCATGAGCGGGGTGTGGAGGGAAGGGGAGAGACACACGGGGCATGAGTGGGGGGTGGGGGGAAAGGGGAGAGACACACGGGGCATGAGTGGGGGGTGGGGGGGAAGGGGAGAGACACACGGGGCATGAGCGGGGGGTGGGGGGAAGGGGAGAGAGACACAGGGCATGAGCAGGGGGTAGGGGAGAGAGACACGGGGCATGAGCGAGGGGTGGGGGGGAAGGGGAGAGACACACGGGGCACGAGCGGGGGGTGGGGGGGACAGGGAGAGACACACGGGGCATGAGCGGGTTGGTGAGGGGAAGGGGAGAGACACACGGGGCATGAGCGGGGTGTGGGGGGAAAGGAGGAAGACACAGGGCATGAGCGGGGGATGGGGGAAGGGGAGAGAGACACGGGACATGAGCAGGGGGTGAGGAAGGGGAGAGACACACTGCGAATGAGCGGGGGTGGGGGGAAGGGGAGAGAGACACGGGGCATGAGCGGGGGGTGGGGAGGAAGGGGAGAGAGACACAGGGCATGAGCGGGGGGTGGGAGGAAAGGGGTGAGACACACGGGGCATGGGCAGGGGGTGGGGGGTGTTAGGGGAGAGACACACGGGGCATGAGCAGGGGTTGGGGTGTAAGGGGAGAGAGACATGGGGCATGAGCGGGGGGTGGGGGTGAAGGGGAGAGACATGGGGCATTAGCGGGGGTGGGAGGAGGGGAGAGACACACGGGGCATGAGCGGGGGGGTGGGGGGAAAGGATGGAGACACGGGGCATGAGCGGGGGTGGGGGGGAAGGGGAGAGACACAAGAGGCATGAGCGGGGGTGGGGGGAAGGGTAGAGAGACACAGGGCATGAGCAGGGGGGTGGGGGGAACAGTAGGGAGACACGGGGCATGAACGGGGGTGGGGGGAAAGGGGAGAGACGCACGGGGCATGAGCGGGGTGTGGGGGGAAGGGGAGAGACACACGGGGCATGATTGGGGGGTGGGGGAAATGGGGAGAGACACACGGGGCATTAGCGGGGGGTGGGGGGGAAGGGGAGAGAGACACAGGGCATGAGCAGGGGGTAGGGGAGAGAGACACAGGGCATGAGCGAGGGGTGGGGGGGAAGGGGAGAGACACACGGGGCATGAGCGGGGGGTGGGGGGGGAAGGGGAGAAACACACGGGGCATGAGCGGTTTGGTGGGGGGAAGGGGAAAGAAACACGGGGCATGTGCGGGGGTTGAGGGGAAGGGGAGAGACACACGGGGCATGAGCAGGGGGTGGGGGGAAAGGAGGGAGACACAGGGCATGAGCGGGGCGTGGGGGGAAGGGGAGAGAGACACGGGGCATGAGCAGGGGGTGGGGGAAGGGGAGAGACACTCTGCGAATGACCGGGGGGTGGGGGGGAAAGGGGAGATAGACACAGGGCATGAGCAGGGGGTGGGGGGAAGGGGAGGGAGACACGGGGCATGAGCGGGGGGTGGGGGGAAGCGGAGAGAGACACGGGGCATGAGCGGGGGTGGGGGGAACAGTAGGGAGACACGGGCCATGAGCAGGGGGTGGGGGGAAGGGGAGAGACACACGGGGCATGAGCGGGGGGAAAGGGGAGAGAAACACGGGGCATGTGCGGGTGTTGAGGGGAAGGGGAGAGACACACGGGGCATGAGCGGGGGTGGGGGAAAGGAGGGAGGCATGGGGCATGAGCAGGGGGTGGGGGGAAGGGGAGAGAGACACGGGGCATGAACAGGGGGTGGGGGAAAGGGGAGAGACACACGGGGCATGAGCAGGGGGTGGGGGGAAGCGGAGAGAGACACGGGGCATGAGAAAGTGGTGGGGGGAACAGTAGGGAGACACGGGGCATGAGCGGGGGGTGGGGGGAAGGGGAGAGAGACACAGGCATGAGCGGGGGGTGGGGGGGAAGGGGAGACAGACATGGGCGTGAGCGGGAGGTGGGTCGGAAGGGGAGAGACACACGGCATGAGCGGGGGGTGGGGGGAAGGGGAGAGACACACGGGTGTGAGCGGGGGGTGCGTCGGATGGGGAGAGACACACGGGGCATGAGCGGGGGGTCGGGGGAAGGGTAGAGACACATGGGGCATGAGTGGGGGGTGGGGGGGAAGGGGAGAGACACATGGGGCATGAGCGGGGGTGGAGGGGAGAGACACAGGGCATGAGTGGGGGGTGGGGGGTAACACAAGGGAGACATGGGGCATGAGCGGGGGGTGGGGGGTAAGAGGGGAGACAGGGTATGGGTGGGGGCGTAACACAAGGGAGACATGGGGCATGAGCGGGGGGTGGGGGGTATCACGAGGGAGACACGGGGCATGAGCGGGCGGGTGGGGGGTAACACAAAGGAGACACAGGGCATGAGCGGGGCGTGGGGGGGTAACACAAGGGAGACACGGGGCATGAGCTGGGGGTGGGGGTAACACAAGGGAGACACGGGGCATGAGCGTGGGGTGGGGAGTAACAGGGGAAACAGGTCATGAGTGGGGGGTGGGGGGAACAGGGGAGACACGGGGCATGAGCGGGGGGTTGGGGGAAGTGGAGAGGGACATGGGGCATGAGCGGGGGGTGGGGGGAACAGTAGGTGAGCAGGGGTGGGGGGAACAGTACGGATATACGGGGCATGAGCGGGGGGTGGGGGGGAAGGGGAGAGACGCAAGGGGCATTAGCGGGGGGTGGGGGAGGGGAGAGACACACAGGGAATGAGCGGGTGGTGGCGGGGAAGGGGAGAGAGACACGGGGCATGAGCGGGAGGTGGGGGGAAGGGGAGTGACACACGGGGCATCATCTGGGGGTGGGGGGTAACACAAGGGAGACAAGGGGCATGAGCGGGGGGTGGGGGGTAACAGGGGAGACAGGTCATGAGCGGGGGGAGGGGAGAACAGGGGAGACATGGGGCATGAGCGGGGGGTGGGGGGAAGTGGAGAGAGACAAAGGGCATGAGCGGGGGTCGGCGGAACAATAGGGAGACACGGGACATGAGCGGGGTTGGGGGGAAGGGGAGAGACACATGGGGCATGAGCGGGGGGTGGGGGTAACAGTAGGGAGACACGAGGCATGAGTGGGGTTTGGGGGGGAAGGGGAGAGACACATGGGGCATGAGCGGGGGGTGGGAGGGAGGGGAGAGACACACAGGGCATGAGCGGGGGTGGGGGGAAGGGGAGAGAGGCACGGGGCATGAGCGGGGGGGTGGGGGGGAAGGGGATAGACACACGGGGCATGAGCGGGGGGTGGGGGGAAAGAAGGGAGACACAGGGCATGAGCGGGAGGTGGGGGGAAGGGGAGAGAGACATGGGGCATGAGCAGGGGGTGGGGGAAGGGGAGAGACACACTGCGAATGAGCAGGGGGTGGGGGGAAGGGGAGAGAGACACGGGGCATGAGCGGGGGTGGGGAGGAAGGCGAGATAGACACAGGGCATGAGCAGGGGGTGGGGGAAGGGGAGGGAGACACGGGGCATGAGCGGGGGGTGGGGGGAAGCGGAGAGAGACACGGGGCATAAGCGGGGGTGGGGGGAACAGTAGGGAGACACGGGGCATGAGCAGGGGGTGGGGGGAAGGGGAGAGACACACGGGGCATGAGCGGGGGGAAGGGGAGAGAAACACGGGGCATGTGCGGGAGTTGAGGGGAAGGGGAGAGACACGCGGAGCATGAGCGGGGGTGGGGGAAAGGAGGGAGGCACGGGGCATGAGCAGGGGGTGGGGGGAAGGGGAGAGAGACACGGGGCATGAGCAGGGTGTGGGGGGAAGGGGAGAGACACACAGGGCATGAGCAGGGGGTGGGGGGAAGCGGAGAGAGACACAGGGCATGAGAAAGTGGTGGGGGGAAGGGGAGAGAGACACGGGGCATGAGCGGGGGGTGGAGGGAAGGGGAGAGAGACACGGGCATGAGCTGGGGGTGGGGGGAAGGGGAGAGAGACATGGGCATGAGCTGGAGGTGGGTCAGAAGGGGAGAGACACACGGGGCATGAGTGGGGGGTGGGGGGAAGGGGAGAGACACACGGGCGTGAGTGGGGGGTGGGTCAGATGGGGAGAGACACACGAGGCATGAGCGGGGGGTGGGGGGAAGGGGAGAGACACATGGGGCAAGAGCGGGGGGTGGGGGGGAAGGGGAGAGACACACGGGGAATGAGCGGGTGTGGAGGGGAGGGGAGAGACACAGGGCATGAGTGGGGGTGGGGGGTAACACAAGGGAGACACGGGGCATGAGCGGGGGGTGGGGGGTAAGAGGGGAGACAGGGTATGGGTGGGGGGTAACACAAGGGAGACACGGGGCATGAGCGGGGGGTGGGGGGTATCACGAGGGAGACACGGGGCATGAGCGGGCGGGTGGGGGGTAACACAAGGGAGACACGGGGCATGAGCGGGGGGTGGGGGGTAACACAAGGGAGACACGGGGCATGAGCTGGTGGTGTGGGGTAACACAAGGGAGACACAGGGCATGAGCGTGGGGTGGGGGTAACAGGGGAGACAGGACATGACTGGGGGGTGGGGGGAACAGGGGAGACACGGGGCATGAGCGGGGGGTTGGGGGGAAGTGGAGAGGGACATGGGGCAGGGGCTGGGGGGAAGAGTAGGTGAGCAGGGGGTAGGGGGAACAGTAGGGAGACACGGGGCATGAGCGGGGGGTGGGGGGGTAACACAAGGGAGACACGGGGCATGAGCTGGTGGTGTGGGGTAACACAAGGGAGACACAGGGCATGAGCGTGGGGTGGGGGGTAACAGGGGAGACAGGACATGACTGGGGGGTGGGGGGAACAGGGGAGACACGGGGAATGAGCGGGGGGTTGGGGGGAAGTGGAGAGGGACATGGGGCATGAGCAGGGGCTGGGGGGAACAGTAGGTGAGCAGGGGGTGGGGGGAACAGTAGGGAGACACGGGGCATGAGCGGGGGGTGGGGGGAAGTGGAGAGAGACACAGGGCATGAGCGGGGGTGGGGGGAACAGAAGGGAGACACAGGACATGAGCGGGGGTGGGGGGGAGGGGAGAGACACATGGGGCATGTGTGGGGGGTGGGGGGTAACAGTAGGGAGACACGGGGCATGAGCGGGGGGTGGGGGGGAAGGGGAGAGACACATGGGGCATGAGCGGGGGGTGGGAGGGAGGGGGATACACACAGGGCATGAGCGGGGGGTGGGGGGAAGGGGAGAGAGACACGGGGCATGAGCGGGGGTGGGAGGGAAGGGGATAGACACATGGGGCATGAGCGGGGGGTGGGGGGAAAGGAGGGAGACACAGGGCATGAGCGAGGGGTGGGGGGAAGGGGAGAGAGACACGGGGCATGAGCAGGGGTTGGGGGAAGGGGAGAGACACACTGCGAATGAGCAGGGGGTGGGGGGAAGGGGAGAGAGACACGGGGCATGAGCGGGGGGTGGGGGGAAGGTGAGATAGACACAGGGCATGAGCAGGGGTGGGGGGAAGGGGAGGGAGACACGGGGCATGAGCGGGGGGTGGGGGGAAGGGGAGAGAGACACGGGGCATGAGCGGGGGTGGGGGGAACAGTAGGGAGACACGGGGCATGAGCAGGGTGTGGGGGGAAGGGGAGAGACACACGGGGCATGAGCGGGGGGGTTGGGGGAAGGGGGGAGACACGCAGGGCATGAGCGGGGGGTGGAGGGGAGAGACACAGGGCATGAGTGGGGGGTGGGGGGTAACACAAGGGAGACACAGGGCATGAGCGGGGGGTGGGGGGTAAGAGGGGAGACAGGGCATGGGTGGGGGGTAACACAAGGGAGACACGGGGCATGAGCGGGGGTGGGGGGTAACACGAGGGAGACACGGGGCATGAGCGGGGGGTCGGGGGGTAACACAAGGGAGACACGGGCATGAGCGGGGGATGGGGGGTACATTGGGCATGAGCGGGGGGGTCGGGGGTAACAGGGGAGACAGGTCATGAGTGGGGGGTGGGGGGGAACAGGGGAGACACGGGGCATGAGCGGGGGGTGGGGGGGAAGTGGAGAAGGACGCGGGGGGTGGGGGGAACAGGGGAACAGTAGGTGAGCAGGGGATGGGGGGAACAGTAGGGAGACACAAGGCATGAGCAGGGGGTGGGGGGAAGGGGAGAGACATACAGGGCATGAGCGGGGTGGTGGAGGGGAAGGGGAAAGACACACGGGGCATGAGCGGGGGGAGGGGAGAGACAGACAGGGCATGAGCGGGGGGTGGGGGGAAAGGAGGGAGAGACGGGCATGAGCGGGGGGTGGGGGGAAGGGGAGAGAGACACGGGCATGAGCGGGGGTGGGTCGGAAGGGGAGAGACACAAGGGGCATGATCGGGGGGTGGGGGGAAGGGGAGAGACACACGGGGCGTGAGCGGGGGGTCGGTCGGATGGGGAGAGACACACGGGGCATGAGCGGGGGAGGGGGGAAGGGGAGAGACACATGGGGCATGAGCGGGGGGTAGGGGGGAAGGGGAGAGACACACAGGGCATGAGCGGGGGGTGGAGGGGAGAGACACAGGGCATGAGTGGGGGGTGGGGGGTAACACAAGGGAAACACGGGGCATGAGCGGGCGGTGGGGTGTAAGAGGGGATACAGGGCATGGGTGGGAGGTAACACAAGGGAGACACGGGGCATGAGCGGGGGGTGGGGGTAGCACGAGGTAGACATGGGGCATGAGCGGGGGGTGGGGGGTAACACAAGGGAGACACGGGGCATGAGCGGGGGGTGGGGGGTAACACAACGGAGACACGGGCATGAGCGGGGGTGGGGGGGAAGGGGAGAGAGACATGGGCGTGAGCGGGAGGTGGATCGGAAGGGGAGAGACACACAGGGCGTGAGCGGAGGTTGGGGGGAAGGAGAGAGACACACGGGCGTGAGCGGGGGGTGGGTCGAATGGGGAGAGACACGCGGGGGGTGGGGGGAAGAGGAGAGAAACATGGGGCATGAGCGGGGGGTGGGGGGAAGGGGAGAGACACACGGGGCAAGAGCGGGGGGTGGGGGATAACACAAGGGAGACACAGACAGGGCATGAGTGGGGGGTGGGGGGTAAGAGGGGAGACAGGGTATGGGTGGGGGGTAACACAAGGGATACACGGGGCATGCGCAGGGGTGGGGGGTATCACGAGGGAGACACGGGGCAAGAGCGGGGGGTGGGGGGTAACACAAGGGAGACACGGGGCATGAGCGGGGTGTGGAGGGAAGGGGAGAGACACACGGGGCATGAGTGGGGGGTGGGGGGAAAGGGGAGAGACACACGGGGCATGAGCGGGGGGTGGGGGGAAGGGGAGAGAGACACAGGGCATGAGCAGGGGGTAGGGGAGAGAGACACGGGGCATGAGCGAGGGGTGGGGGGGAAGGGGAGAGACACACGGGGCATGAGCGGGGGGTGGGGGGGACAGGGAGAGACACACGGGGCATGAGCGGGTTGGTGAGGGGAAGGGGAGAGACACACGGGGCATGAGCGGGGTGTGGGGGGAAAGGAGGAAGACACAGGGCATGAGCGGGGGATGGGGGAAGGGGAGAGAGACACGGGACATGAGCAGGGGGTGAGGAAGGGGAGAGACACACTGCGAATGAGCGGGGGTGGGGGGAAGGGGAGAGAGACACGGGGCATGAGCGGGGGGTGGGGAGGAAGGGGAGAGAGACACAGGGCATGAGCGGGGGGTGGGAGGAAAGGGGTGAGACACACGGGGCATGGGCAGGGGGTGGGGGGTGTTAGGGGAGAGACACACGGGGCATGAGCAGGGGTTGGGGGGTAAGGGGAGAGAGACATGGGGCATGAGCGGGGGGTGGGGGTGAAGGGGAGAGACATGGGGCATTAGCGGGGGTGGGAGGAGGGGAGAGACACACGGGGCATGAGCGGGGGGGTGGGGGGAAAGGATGGAGACACGGGGCATGAGCGGGGGTGGGGGGGAAGGGGAGAGACACAAGAGGCATGAGCGGGGGGTGGGGGGAAGGGTAGAGAGACACAGGGCATGAGCAGGGGGGTGGGGGAACAGTAGGGAGACACGGGGCATGAACGGGGGTGGGGGGAAAGGGGAGAGACGCACGGGGCATGAGCGGGGTGTGGGGGGAAGGGGAGAGACACACGGGGCATGATTGGGGGGTGGGGGAAATGGGGAGAGACACACGGGGCATTAGCGGGGGGTGGGGGGGAAGGGGAGAGAGACACAGGGCATGAGCAGGGGGTAGGGGAGAGAGACACAGGGCATGAGCGAGGGGTGGGGGGGAAGGGGAGAGACACACGGGGCATGAGCGGGGGGTGGGGGGGGAAGGGGAGAAACACACGGGGCATGAGCGGTTTGGTGGGGGGAAGGGGAAAGAAACACGGGGCATGTGCGGGGGTTGAGGGGAAGGGGAGAGACACACGGGGCATGAGCAGGGGGTGGGGGGAAAGGAGGGAGACACAGGGCATGAGCGGGGGGTGGGGGGAAGGGGAGAGAGACACGGGGCATGAGCAGGGGGTGGGGGAAGGGGAGAGACACTCTGCGAATGAGCGGGGGTTGGGGGGGGAAAGGGGAGATAGACACAGGGCATGAGCAGGGGGTGGGGGGAAGGGGAGGGAGACACGGGGGCATGAACGGGGGGTGGGGGGAAGCGGAGAGAGACACGGGGCATGAGCGGGGGTGGGGGGAACAGTAGGGAGACACGGGCCATGAGCAGGGGGTGGGGGGAAGGGGAGAGACACACGGGGCATGAGCGGGGGGAAAGGGGAGAGAAACACGGGGCATGTGCGGGTGTTGAGGGGAAGGGGAGAGACACACGGGGCATGAGCGGGGGTGGGGGAAAGGAGGGAGGCATGGGGCATGAGCAGGGGGTGGGGGGAAGGGGAGAGAGACACGGGGCATGAACAGGGGGTGGGGGAAAGGGGAGAGACACACGGGGCATGAGCAGGGGTGGGGGGAAGCGGAGAGAGACACGGGGCATGAGAAAGTGGTGGGGGGAACAGTAGGGAGACACGGGGCATGAGCGGGGGGTGGGGGGAAGGGGAGAGAGACACAGGCATGAGCGGGGGGTGGGGGGGAAGGGGAGACAGACATGGGCGTGAGCGGGAGGTGGGTCGGAAGGGGAGAGACACACGGCATGAGCGGGGGGTGGGGGGAAGGGGAGAGACACACGGGTGTGAGCGGGGGGTGCGTCGGATGGGGAGAGACACACGGGGCATGAGTGGGGGGTGGGGGGGAAGGGGAGAGACACATGGGGCATGAGCGGGGGTGGAGGGGAGAGACACAGGGCATGAGTGGGGGCTGGGGGGTAACACAAGGGAGACATGGGGCATGAGCGGGGGTTGGGGGGTAAGAGGGGAGACAGGGTATGGGTGGGGGCGTAACACAAGGGAGACATGGGGCATGAGCGGGGGGTGGGGGGTATCACGAGGGAGACACGGGGCATGAGCGGGCGGGTGGGGGGTAACACAAAGGAGACACAGGGCATGAGCGGGGCGTGGGGGGGTAACACAAGGGTGACACGGGGCATGAGCTGGGGGTGGGGGTAACACAAGGGAGACACAGGGCATGAGCGTGGGGTGGGGAGTAACAGGGGAAACAGGTCATGAGTGGGGGGTGGGGGGAACAGGGGAGACACGGGGCATGAGCGGGGGGTTGGGGGAAGTGGAGAGGGACATGGGGCATGAGCGGGGGGTGGGGGGAACAGTAGGTGAGCAGGGGTGGGGGGAACAGTACGGATATACGGGGCATGAGCGGGGGGTGGGGGGGAAGGGGAGAGACGCAAGGGGCATTAGCGGGGGGTGGGGGAGGGGAGAGACACACAGGGAATGAGCGGGTGGTGGCGGGGAAGGGGAGAGAGACACGGGGCATGAGCGGGAGGTGGGGGGAAGGGGAGTGACACACGGGGCATCATCTGGGGGTGGGGGGGTAACACAAGGGAGACAAGGGGCATGAGCGGGG